>NW_017728913.1:25267650-25273362 GCF_001723895.1 Crocodylus porosus | reverse complement strand
CTCCTTAATATAGAGCACCACACCCCCACCTCTCTTTCCTATTCTGTCCCTCCTGTACAGCCTATAGCCCTTGACATTCACCGCCCAATCATGCGTTGCATCCCACCATGTTTCCATAATCCCCACTATGTCCGGGCTGGTGTCAGCCAGCAGGAGGGTGAGTTCCTCCTGCCTGTTACCCATACTATGAGCGTTTGTACGTACCTTTAACACAAACAAAGGTTGTACTATATTTTCTATATTCTGAAACTATTACTGAAACTTCCATTGATCCTCCAATATTTGACAGAACCATTTCCAATAACACTAAACAGTCTCATCAGCTAGGGACAGAAGTTACACATTAACCAGTTTAAGTGATCAGAAACCTGTTTAAACCTGTAACAGAACAGACATTCAGTGCAGATACACTAATTTCAAAATGGCTGAAACTGGTTTAAGACAAACATGGTTGAATGTAAAATCAGACTTAACTGATTTAAGTCAAGCTGGTTTATGGAACTTCTGTCCCAGATGCCCCCCTGGTTCAAGTTAACTCACAATCCCCCAGCATCCCATGATGCTTTGCAGCCCTGGGCTGTGCTGTCTGCTCCAGTGAACAGGGTCTGCCTTGCCCCTCTGCTCCCTAGCCAAAGCACTATCACTCTGGGTGGCTGAGGAGGGGTGGGGGAAAAACTGACCCCACTCACCCAGCACCCGACTCCCAGCTGAGTGCTGCTGGTTGGAGTGGTGAGGGGAGAGGAGGGAAGCAGAATGCCACCTAGGTGCTGCCAGCCTGGGGAAAGGAAGGGGAGTCTGCAGTGGGGTCTTGATTCTGCTCCCCAGAACAGGAGCTGGGAGCCATGCCCCGTTATCAGCCTCTGGACTGATGGGGAGATGGGAAGAACCTTGCACTGGGGCTAGGTGCAGAGCCACGCCCAGGTGCAGACTCCCTTCCCACATTGCTTCACCCAGCTGGGAAGCTGAAAAGGGGTCATGTCTAGGAGATTCCAGCCCAGCTCCCATGATTGCCTGAAGATCTGTTTTCGAGTGAGCACACATGTAAGTATCAGGAGGAAGAAAAGAGGTTTTTCTCTAGCACTGATGTTATTGTCTTCATTTTAGCCAATCCTTGCACAGATTATTCATGGATATGTCAAGATTATATTTTAACATTATTTAAATAAGTATAGAAGCTATCTGTAAACTATGAAATATGGCAGAATTTAGGAGGAGACATCCTGTGGTCTCACTGGACAGTTTCTCACAATAATTTTCTCTTAAGTAAACAAGGAAAATCTGGCATAAACTGAGTGAATGACAAGTACAGCTGATGAGTTCATATCTTAGAAAAGATAATAGATGTTTTGTAGTGTCATGTATTTGTTGTGAACAGAGTCGAAATAGCAAAACTAACTACATAAATTTATCTGCACAGATCAATACACTGCTGGCTTTGCCAAATAACCAAGCTAGTATTGGATGGGTGTTTCTCAGACACATACATAAAGCTGTGCTCTATACATTGAAACTACTCTACCTGGAAAACACAGTATTGTTTTCACCCAGCAGTGGTCAACTGTTTTGAGTGCACTTCTTTCACAGCAGGGAACACTTTGTGAGGCATGGCCAGAGTAATGATACCCCAGGAGGTGCCCTGGTGATGGTCAGGGGCCAAGTGCAAGCTTGATTTGCGCAGAAGAAAGTGGGTACTTACCCGCAAGGCCGGCAATGACACAGGCAGCAAAGCTGCAGATACAGCAGCAGCCCTGGTTTACCAGCTCATGCCAGCTGCAGATTGGCCAGCACATTGGGACGGATGACATAGGTGAGTGCCCTACTCTTACAGAGAGAGGGCTCCAGGAGATTAGAAGACAGGGTGTGGAGCCCAGCTATGACAAAGCCCCAACAGGGGCAATTTGAGTAAGTGGAGGAACCTGCTCATCAGAGTGGAGGCTCAGAGGAGCTTTCAGCCCCATGGGTGCAAACTCTGTGGAATAGTGTGAGGATCTTGGCATGGAGTATCCCCCAGTAGTCATCACTTCACCAGGAGGAGCACCGAGGTAGTGGACATGAGTTTCCAGGGAGTGCTTGGGATCACAGGCACCCCAGTGGTTTGTCAGTGGAAGACTTTGCTTTTTTGAGCTTGACATTTGCTTTAGTTGGAAATAGACTGGATTGGCCCACTGGCCAGAGGCTTTAAAGACTGTGTTGGGGCTGAGGTGATAAGCCCAGACCACTGAATTGGTTAGGGTGCATATGAGCTGTTTATGTTGAATGGACTCAGCCTACCTGATTTTCCTGGGAGCGGCAAATGACTTGATGCCGACAGCGTGGGGGATGAGGGGCTGAAATCCATTGTTGGGCCCTGATATGAACTGTGAATTTATTGGATCCCTGAGCCAGAGCCAGAGCCAGAGCCAGTTGAGGGGCAATTAATGAGTCATGGTCATCAGGAAGTACCCCTGAACTGGATGGCTGTAAGACTGTGTGGACCTTTTTGTTGATTTAAGAGTACTCAGGTGAAGACTTTAGCCCAGGGGCCTTGCCAATCATGGCTAACTGCAGTGAACCAGGCTGTGTTATTGTCCTGGGACCCTCCCGTGTGAAGGACTGTAGCCTAGAACCTAGTGAGATCCAGTAGGTTGTGGTTGAGAACCATCAACATGAGCCACTCATGGGAGTGCCCACAGATGACTAAGGACTCTCCCTCAATCTTACAAGACCATAGCATGGCAGGCAAGTTGGGGGGAGGTGTGCCCTGTCAGTGGGACATACTAGGGGTCAAACTATCCAGCCCTAACAGCTGGCATCCTAGAGGCTGGAATGTACGGACCTTGTGACAAAATCAGTTTGGGCACTGCTGCTCACAGGTTCAAATAATGATTTGATACAGGTGACCAAGTAAGCCACTAAATAAAATCCCCAAACCTGTGTGACCAAATAAATTTAACAAAGCATATTGTATATGTCTATGCCTGCGTGTATATTATATATGTGTATGTCTTCATGAGTAAATAGATATCTATCTATCTAGATACACAGACATACATATATACAATATGGTTTGTTGAATTTAATTTGTCACACAGTTTTGGCGATACATGTTATACCTGCAGGTTCATCAATTGCTTCACTATTTCCCTATTTTTTGAGAATTTCTGTACATGAACAAGGCAGCAAATAACAAATAGTTGAACTAGTTGCAAGTATTATAGATGTTTTTCTACCATTCAAAGTATTCTTTAAAGTCTGCTATATCTAATGATGATTGTCTTCCTATTGACATAAATTGTTTTATTTTTAAAGTAAAGGGCCAGAAATTTTAACACGTGATTGCAGCTACACAAAATTATGCTACTGAAGATCTGAACAATCTTTAAAAAGTGTCTACCCTAACCATGCAAATACTCCAGTAAAACTGTGTCCTAGAAAAATCAGCCCTGTCTTCTTGCATATTTTCTGGGGCATTCTAGCTACAACATCTTTCCAATACTACTTTACAAAATGCATTTATCTCAAACATACTCTACGTATTGTGAAGCTTCAGTAAAATGTACCGTTCATAATTTTAACATTTTTTTTTACATCTCTGGTATGAAATGATTTTTACTAAATTGTGGGTTGCTCTTCTGAAATGCATGCACGCACGCACATGTGCAAATTGCCCATCAAGAATGATGGGGGAAGGGGAGCTGGTGGGGACAAAGCCCTGCATCCAGCCCCGCACTGCCCCTCCCCCTGCCGCTTCATGTCCAACACCACTCCCCTCCCCCCCACTTCAGGTCTGAACCCACAACCCCCCCACTTCAGGTCCAACCCTGCTCCCCCCTCCTCCCCCCACTTTGAGTCTGACCCCACCTCTCCAGTTTGGATCTGACCTCACTTCACCCTCTCTCCCCCTGGTTCAGGTCTGACCTGCCCCCCTTTCCCCCTGCTTTGGGTCTGACCCTGCCACCCCCAGTTAGAGTCCTACCCTGCTCCCCCACTTTGGGTCTGATCCCACCTCTGCCTTCCCCCCAGTTTGGGTCTGACCCCGCTCCTCCTCATTCCTCCCCCTTTGGGTCTGCCCCTGCCCCCCCCATTTGGGTTTGACCCCTCTCCACTCCCCTTCCTCCTGGTTCGGGTCAGACTCTGCTCCCCCTGGTTCAGGTTCAACCCCATTCTCTCTCTTCCCCTCCTTCAGGTCCAATCCTGCCCACCTCCCCCCTGGTTTAGGCCCTACCCCACCCTCCACCGGTTTGGGTGTGACCCAGCTCCATCCCACTCTTCCCCATTCGGGTCCAGCCTTGCTCCCCCTCCTCTTCCTCCCTCTGAGTCCAGCCCCACTACAACAGAGGGGCTCCTGCTTTTCCTCAGCTGGCCCTGCTGCTTTTAAAGTGCAATTTTGGGGTTTTTTGCCTCTGTGGAGGTGGGGTGGAGGGAACCACCACACCAGAGGCTGCAGGAGGAGGCTGGGCCAATGGAGGGGCTCCTATTTTAACTCAGCTGGCCCCACCCCTGGCCTGCGCAGTCACTCAGTGCATGCACAGTTGGGCAAAAGTGTTATAGAAAGACAGACGGACAGATGGACTAAGCCATTTATTATATTAGAATAAAATAACCTTGCAGCTAAAGGTATGCCTTGTCCAATTATATATATTATTGTTGGAACAGGCATACCTTTAACTGCAAGGTTATAATCTTAAACAAATGAGGAAATTAAAAATTAAGGCCTGACAGTAATTTGATAACCTTTTCTATTGCTGCTTTACTTTCTATCTCTCTGTCAGATACATTTTTAAAAGCAAATAATATAAGAATTTGGTGTGGTATTCAGCATACATCATTCCTCTACAATTTATCTCTTGGCTTCAGCCACATCCATTGCTAGTTGCTACCCCCTGCTTTGTATACTATTCTCAAATCGTTTGCCCATGATGTTACATTTAGTACAAAACAAAAGCCTGATGAACTAGAGAAATTACATATACAAAAAGTCTATTTATGATTTCATCCCTAGGGAAGAGAAACAAAGAAATACATGACAGATGACAGCCACTTTGTTGGAAGTAGACTAGAAGGTACTAATAAACCACAATGATGGGGGAAGCATAAGAAACTGAAAAGAATGGAATAAATGCTTTTGAAATGAGTAAAAACATATTTTCACTCTAAAAATATGTACTATTCTAATTTTATATGGGACATCATATGTACTGTGAAGGACACTGGTTTTACAAATAACATAATTTTTTCCTTTTCAAGAGACCCCTTCAAGAGACAGTTTCTTACATTTAATTTATCTGGTATCGTGTGTCATTTTGCCACAAAGACGAATTCTCCTAGATAAATGTAGGAGTAGCCCTCTTGTGGCAAAACATTAGCAGCACAAACAAACAAAAGAAATAGACTTTTCAACTATTCCATTTGTTTCTTCATTTGTCTCTATAGCAAGAAGTGAGGTACTCCAGGATAGAACACATGGAAAAATTGTGAGGCCAATCTATTTGAGATAGGGTGAATGAGCAGGGCACATACCCTGAGCACCACCTAAGAGAAGAGGCACCAAAAGAATGAGGAGGAAGCATCTCACCCTCCTACACACCTACAGCCTAGGAAATGACCTGCTGGGTGGCACGGAAGTGGAAAGGGATCTTGGAGTCCTAGTGGACTCCAAGATGAACGTGAGTCGGCAGTGTGACGAAACCATCAGAAAAGCCAATGGCACTTTATCGTGCATCAGCAGATGCA
>NW_017728913.1:25111747-25267340 GCF_001723895.1 Crocodylus porosus | reverse complement strand
ACAGTTCGAGTGGCCAAGGTCTGGAACGGGCTCCCAAGGGAGGTGGTGCTCTCCCCTACCCTGGGGGTCTTCAAGCGAAGGTTAGATGTGTATCTAGCTGGGGTATTGTAGGCCCAGCACTCTTTCCTGCTTATGCAGGGGGTCGGACTCGATGATCTATTGAGGTCCCTTCCGACCTTAGCATCTATGAATCTATGAATCCTGTCCTTGGCTCTGCCAGCATGGAGGATTCTTAGGAGCAGCCTGCACTGGCAATATGTGTAATGGAGCACAAGGCATTCCGGGAATTGTAATTTTGTAGAGCAGCAGTGGAATTTGCTGCTGCTGGGAAGGGAACTGTCCTCTATTACTGCCACCAAAATGAACTTTTTATTTGTCCTCTCATCATGGGCTTTGATGGCAAAAATTTGGAGTGAAAGTTCTCTCCAGTAGTAGCAAACTTCATTGCTACTCTAGAGAATTGCAATTCCAAGATCACCTTGTACTGCACGACAGACACTGTCCAGCCATGCTCCTGCCCACTGCTCTGTATTGAAGCTAGGAAGGATGTGGGAGCAAAAAGAGTAAAAGTGGACTGCCCCACACACATTCTTTGGACATTCTCTGTGGGTCAGGCACCAAGAACTTTACAGTCATACAGGAAGTGGATTACCACTGAAGATAACGATTATATTACAAGTTTAACATTAGACATCTTATTAATGGAAATAAAGTTGCATCTTTTGTCCAGGTATCCCAACCCACTGAAAATTCTCTTTGAAAGACTTGTACTAACATATACAGATTCTATCAATTGCCTTACCTTGATAGTTCTGTTTTCAAGACTACATCAAATGTACATACTAAAATTTTGCCCCCATTTTTCTTTTCCTCAGATTCTCCTTTGTGTTAAGCATGTTAAATGCCTTTTCAGCACCATATCATTCAATTATGCATAAAACAATTTTTAAGGATAACTAATTAGAAAATGTAAGAAAGCACCCAACATTTATAGAAATCAAAGAATGCTCCTGTAATATGTACAACAATTTACTCGTGCTATTATAAATTTAAAAACAGCCTAAAATTTTATTTAGAAGAAAAAATTCATACAGCACATGACCTCTGTGGCCTGAGATTTAAAGGGAAACCATTAGCTTGACATCAATGCAAGGACTGAGGTGAGGCTGACTGGTCTGTCGTTCCCCTAACCCTAACTCTACCCCCCCCCTTTTTTTTTAAACATGGGCATTATATTTACTATTTTCTAATAATTCAGGACCTCTTCCAATCACCACAGGTTTTCAAAGATAATGGCCAGCACCTCTGCACTCACACTGGCCAGCTCCCTCAGCACCTTCCATTTGGCCCCATGGACCTGTACACATCCACCTTTTCTAAATAGTTCCTAACCTTTTCTTTTGCCACTGTCAGCTGCTCACCTCCTCACCAAACTGTGCTGCCAGGTGCAGTAGCCTGGGAGCTGACCTTGCCTGTGAAGACAGATAAAAAAGGCATTGAGTACTTCATCCTTTTCCATATCCTCTGTCACTAGGTGGAAATGGAAATTTCCATTTTCACTGACTGGCCTTCTTGCCTGCATTGCATGCTGGCCTCTGGCTTCTTTACTATTCCTTCCATCCAGGAAGAGGACACACACCAACTGCAGGTGCTTCTTCAGCCTGACAAAGGTTTTTCAACCCAAAAGCTTGCTAAGATGCATTTCTCCAAACATTCAGTTGGTCTACTAAAAGATACCAGAGTGACCCAAAGAACCTTGTCTGCCATGTCTTTAGACCAACCCACCTACAACCTACACCCCTATCACCTGTCCCCAGTCAGCTGACCAGAAAGGCACATCTAAGCCCCAGGGCTGGGGCTGACAGGGAGAGTTCTCTGGCAGCTGCTGGAGAAGAAGCTTCTGCAGGAAAGGAAAGAAAGGTTCTGTGACAGTTTGGCTGCCTGAGATGCTAGTGCTACTGTGCTGCTTAACTGTTGTTATTTAAAGTGGTGGACGGAACTGAGGCTGTAGGGGAAGAGGTCTCCTTGGGGCACACTACTGGGTTGTGTAGAGGCCCCAGCACCAGTGAGGGCTCAGTGACAGGGGCACAAAGAGCCCAGCAACAATAAAAGGTAGAGTGAGACTGAGACCTCATTACAGGGACGATATCAATATACTTTCTGCGAGGCATGGGGTGTGGTAAGGGATGGTTGGAGCTATGCATCTAGCCTATAAGGCTTAGGGTATCCCCTTGAAGCACCTACTTAGAGCGGGTCCCAGCAAGGGGTCCAAAAACCTACAGGGTTTAGTGGAGTCCATTAGGACCATGACTGAGCTAAAGCTCGAGTGCTTTTATCTTTTCCTACAAGACATAACAGTAGGCAAGAAGAGAAGGCACCCGCAGGGCAGAGCTGGCACAGTCACAGGGCCCTAAGGGTATTGTGGCCATCTCTAGGGACCCTACTCCATGACAAAGTGCAGGTTCCCAGAAACTTGACAGGCTTCATGGCCTCACCAGGGAGTACCATGCCTGCTGTTTTCACCAGAATCAGGCAAGAAATGACCAAGTTATAGGCATGTTAGTCATTCCCCATTATAGCCTATGGCCAAAACACCAAAACAACATCAAAACAGCATCAAAACCTGAAACAGTTTCAGCCTAAATGAAATGAAACAGTGATTCAAAATGCCGAAACAAATCATGGTCCCGTCGAAATGCCAAATCCAAAACTGAAACTAAGCACAGGCATTTTCCACAGCCCCAATCAGTACTGAAAGAAGAGGGAGGGAAGAGAAGGTTGGGTGGGGAGGGGATTGGTTTGAACAGGAATCCACTATAGTTTACTGAAATTGACTCTGAAAGAAGTTACCTACAAGACAACAGAAATTTTAATTTGAAGAACTATAGGGTTGGTCTGTTTTATACTCAAACAACTAGAGTATGTTTTGTTTTCACTCTAGGTTTCCTTGTCCTAAAATTAACCTAATTTTTATTCTAGAATTACTGAGACATTAAAGCCAGATAATTTTCTATTATAGAACAGATTTTGTACAGAGGTTATAGAGAACTGTGGGACTGGCAGGAGGCACTAATTGGGTCTTTCAGCCTTGCTCTTGCAATCAGATTAACCTAAGCCTTTTGGGTCTCTGCATGAGTACAAGTGTTCACAATAACAGATCCCTTTACAGGACTAAAATATTGGAGTGAAAACACTACTAGGTGTTTTTTTAAAGCTTATTTCTTTTTCCTATCATTACTCCAAATATAAAAACCTTGCACTTCTTAGCAATGAAAAGGTTGACAGAGTTATTTAATCTGGAGAAGAAAAGACTGAGGGGGGGATTTGATAACAGTTTTCAAATAGCTGAAAGGTAATTGCAGAGGGGATGGAAATCGACTCTTCTCTGTGGCTTTGGGAACAAGACTAGAACCAATGAACTCAAGCAGCAAAGGAAATCTATATTTGAGATTAGGAGGAATTTTTTGACTCTGATGGAGGTCAAGTATTAGAACAGGCTAGCTAGAGGAGTTGTGGAATCCTCAACCCTGGAGATTTTCAACACCAAGTTAGACACTTGGCTGGAATGATTTAATCAGAGATGAGTCTGTCTTGAGTAGGGTGCTGGACTAGATAACCTTGTGAGATCCCTTCCAGCCCTACTTTACTATGGTTTTATAATCCTATGCTGCCAGTAGAATTTAGTTTAATCACCTGCTCATTTTCTCTTCTAGTTTTTCTGATAAAGATTCATTTTGCTGAAATACTTAAGTCTTTAAAATTTGATCACAGATACTATTGTGTATACATGCAGTTTTTCATGCCCCTGTTATTTTGGGTTCACTCTAATGCCTTAGGAAAAATCTGTTTGCACCTTTTTTCCTAAACATTATTTCCTCTACAAGACTTATTAATCCACTCCCTTCATTTTCCCTTATTCATCTCCAAGATTTTGCTATACATAAATCTGAAAAAAAAAATGCATGGAAATCAATGGAGCACTTTTTGAATCAGGTTCTGTGTACTGAAGCCTCATATATTTTAGCACATTAACAGTGGAACTATTCATCTAGGTTAAATGTACAAATGGATCATGCCCCATGTAGTATGCACTTTCTTCTTTATTTATCTTTAATGTCTCCATTCTAACTACCTTGTTCATATGAATATTACTAGTAATTCCATGAGGACCATTCCAGTATGTAAAGACTTCAAGTAAAAGCACCTTTGCACATGCCTTTCTTTGTCAGTTGTTTTATTTTTGGATCATTTTGCTTCTTTGCAGGTACTCTTCTTAGAGTCTACAAAATATTTCCATACTGAGGCCTTGTATAGCAAGTTCCAGACAAGAGTGACAACTTACTGTTGGGTTATTATTCCCTGTAAAATGGAGTATAATAAATGCTGCAAGTCCATCTTCTTTATCTTGGTTTTACCAAACCTCACTGCACCTAAGAAAGGATTTCCCTGCTGCTAGGAAAACACCAAAGTGCTTATCTCTACCCACTTTTTACTGGTTTTCTAATTTTGTGCTCAAATCATCTAAAGACAATTTAACAAGGGGTTGATGCTCTGAATCCTTGAAGTAAGAAAATCTGTAAATAAGCAAAACAATATTACTGAGCAGTCAAATTCCCTTTTTACTATGATGAATATATTTTAAAAAATAAACTCACTTTTCAAAAATTACCCTTCAGAAACCTCATGCTATGCAATTTGTATCCAGATTGATTAGCTATCTAGCTTTTGTAACTCTGAGAAGAGTCTCTATTCAAAATCTATTGAAAGTGTCAGAACCATGCATGTTTTTAAACATATATATCCTGCACCCGTCGGGCCTCGATCATTCGGTCCCGTGCCGCTCGGCTCTGGATATGTAGGGCTGTTTTTCGGTCTGTCCCTCTGGTCTCAGGAGATGGATGTTTCTCCCCGGGGCAGTCTTTTCCCCAATCCCGCCTGCCAGGACTTCGATGACTCTTTTAGTGGTGGGGTCCGACTACAGGGGCTTGTCTATGTCCAAGGCCTTAGGGCGGAAGTCTTCTGTGAGGCTCCAACCTCCCCTGTACCTCACCCTGAACCCAGCCACAACGAAGTGCAGATGTCCTTCACGGCCTGCCCTCCCCTGTGGGTAACCTAGTTTTCCCCAGAACTATGCACCAGGTCTCGCACAAAACCCAAGCTACCCATTATGGGCCCGCCTGACCGTCTCAGTCCTCTACTTGGCAGAGCCTTCCTTCCTACCGGGTGAGCACTAGGGGTTTATGTCGCCCTCTGTCCAGCCTTTCCAAAGGTGGAAAACAAAAAAAAAAACCTAATAGAAAAGACTATCTGCAACACTCATGACCTTCTAACTACTACCATTGGGCAGCTTGGTGTGAAGGTGCCCTAATTAGCCCTGACCCACAACTGGCCGTTCCCCTAGTGCCACCTTCTTCCTTTTTATCAGAGAGTGCTCTACAAATTAAACAGACCCTCAACATCCTTTCCAGCTCGGGCTATCGTCTATCCTCAGAAGGGCTACTTTATGTCCTTGATTCTATTTTCCAGCAGCCCCTGTAGCTGTTGCAGCCTTCTGCCTCCCACTTAGGATAGTCCCTGGAGCCGGGTTACACTTGTACTGCTCCCTCTTGACTCAGTACCTTGAGTCCTGTCGATCTCTCTTCTTCTTTAGGGCCCACCCTGGGTACCCAACTCACCTGTCTGGTCTCTGGAGCCTCTCCCAGGAGTCCTGCGTCGGGATGCAGTTTGGCTTCTTCTTTCTTCCTTAGCCTGTCATGTGTGTCTCTCTCCTGGAGAACTCTGAGACAGCCTTCTGCCCCGTGAGAGGCGTTCCTGCTTTCTCTATCTTCAGGGAGGGGTCCTGGGAGTACCTCCCCTGTTGTCCTTCTCACCACCCTCCTCTCCTCTGCCTCACTCGCCACGCCTCTTATTTCCCCATGCTGATTTTCCTTCCCCCTCTCTCCAGCTGGCCACAATTTCAAAAAGACACGGCTAACAAGCCATGTAGGTCCCGCCGCCGCTTCCGGTCCTGCCGTGGTTCCAGCTGCAGGTAAGGGGTTTTCCCTCACTCTTCCTTTCTTTATGACTCCCCTGGGGTGTGCTGGCCCCCAGGGGTCTCCCTTGGCCCCTTGGGGTCCGTCCCTTGTGTTTTCCCCGTGACATATCCCACTGCTTTGAAAACATGCCTTGCGTAAGTAGTTAATATAAATGAAATAAGGAAGACATTTTAAAGTGAAAATCAACCTTTAGGCTCAAATCCCTGCTCAGAACAACATTTATGTGCAAGTTCAAGCATGTATGCAAGTCTCCTTGAATCCAACAGGCCTTAAACATGCAAAAAAAATAGGGAAATAAAAAATTAAATGATGTAGAAAGGGTAAATAATAGGGATCATTTTTGTTTGGTTTGCCACAAATAAAGATTCTCTTCTCTCACTGCTGGAAGGACCTGAGAAGGCAGAGATTATTTCCCTAGCTGTCACATCAACATGCAGAGAAACTGGAAAGGATTCAGAGGTAAGCAACAAAGATGATAAAGGAATGCAAGCATTATGAGGAAAGGTTGAGAGAATGTGTTTCATCTAGAGAAAAGGAGATTAAAAGGGAGGGTACAGGATGATGTGGCAGTTTTCAAATATTTGAGACCCTGCCACAGAGAAGAGGGAGAACCATTGTTCTCTTGCCTCGGAGGGTAAGACATGAATCAATGGGTTTAAACTTCAGAAGAGGCTGGCAAGACATCCATCTAGTTAAGGAATCTGTGCAGGGTGTTGGATAAAACTTTGAGTTCCTTTCCAGCCCTATAATCTTATGTTTCTAAGGTTTAGAAAAAAACTTGGACTAGAAAAAGTCTTTAATGAAGAGCAATACAGCCTAATTTTAAGAGAAACAGGTTTTTAAATTTGGCTGAGCTGCAAGTTTTGAAATCAAGTATCAAGTAACATTCAGAATTTTTTTTTCCAACAAGACTATTAGGCTTTGATCCAAAGCATATTGATGTTAATGGCCTTGATTTGAATACTGTTTGGTAAGCCTGCATTATCTATGGAAGTGGATAGTCAATTGGATGGCATCAGTATTGAAAGAAAAGTTACTGAGGCTTTTGTCAGTCATGATATGTGATTCTATTCATTTATTATTTGTATTGCAATATCACAAAATAATTTCAGTCATAAACTCCAGCCACATCCCACATGCTAGCTGTAGTACTAACACAGAAGAGAAACAAAATCACTGCCCTGAAGAGTTTACAATCTAAATATCAGACAAGAAACAATAGGTGGGTACAACAGACAGGAAAGCATAATACTGGTCAGCATGATAGGCAAAGTTTTCACCATAGTAGCTGCCAAGCAACTTATTACATGAAAGACTGCCTCTTTTGATATAACTGATATCAGTGGAGGTACCTCAATAATTATTCTCTTGATCTAAAAGTTCAGTTGCTCAACTAGGCTCACACCCTCCTAGGCTTCCAGAGTACCTCTGTCAGATTCATAGATTATGAGGCTGGAAGGGACCGCAGAAGATCACCGAGTCCAGTCCCCCTGCACCAAGTAGGAAAGACAACTGGGGTCAGGTGATCCCAGCAGGGTCACCGTCCAGTCTCCTCTTGAAGATTTTGAGGATAGGAGACTGCACCACCTCCAGAGGGAGCTTATTCCAGTCTGGACACCCTAGCTGTGAAGAAGTTTTTCCTAATGTTGAGTATGAAATGGGTCTTTTAGGAGTTTGTGACCATTACTCCCAGTTTTCCCCAAAGGTGCCCTGGTGAACAGTTGTTCACTGAGCCCTTGATTTATGCCCCTGATGTAGCAGTAAGCTGCTACCAAGCTTCTTCTCAGCCTTCTCTTTTTCAGGCTGAAGAGTCCCAGGTCCCTCAGCTTTTCCTCATATGGCTTGCCGTGCAAGTCTCTGATCATACATGTGACCCTTCTCCGGACTCTCTCAAGCTTTACCACACCCTTGTTAAAGTGAGGTGCCCAAAATTGGATGCAGTACTCCAGCTGTGGTCTCACTAAAGCCAAGTAGAGTGGAAGAATTACTTCCTTGGTTTTGCTTGAGATCCATCAAATGATGCATGCCAGAGTATTAATTGCGCTGTTGGCTACAGCATCGCACTGCTGGCTTATGTTCATACTACAATTTATTATTACCCCCAGGTCCTTTTAATTCATAGTGCTGTTCAGACTGGTGCTGCCAAGCCTGTAGGTGTGTAGGGGATTGTTCATCCCCAGATGGAGTACTTTACATGTCTCAATGTTGAACTTCATCTGGTTCTGACTCGCCCAACTTGCCAACCTGTATCTAAAGCCTATCTTCAAGCATGACCACGCTTCCCCATAACTTGGTGTCATCTGAAAACTTGGCCAGTGAGCTCTTTACCCCCACATCCAAATCATTGATGAAGTTGTTGAATATTACTGGATCAAGCACCGACCCTGAGGGACACCACTGGCCACTTCTCACCAAAACGACACAAATCCATTTATTAGAACTCCCTGGATCCTACCCCACAACCAGCTTCATACCCACCTAACTGTCTCACATTTAAGCCCACAATCCTCCAATTTTGTCACGAGAACATTGTGGGATACCAGATCAAAAGCTTTTTGGATGTCTAGGTATACCATGTCAACCGCCTCTCTCTTGTCTAAGTGGCAAGTTACCTAATAATAAAAGGAGATGAGGTTTGTAAGACAAGACCTGACCATGATGAATCCATGCTGGCTGTTGTTCAGAATCCTACTTCTGGAAGCCTATCACACATAGAGTCCTTAATAATTTTTTCCACGATTTTCCCTGGGATACAAGTTAGGCTCATTGGCCTATAGTTACCCAGGTCCTCCCTTCTCCCCTTCTTGATGATGGGCACAACACTGGGCACTGTCCATGCTGCAGGGTCTACCTGACAATTTCATTGCCAGCCTTGGTCAAGGGACCTAGACTAAGCTTTAGAAGTGTTGCAAAGAAGAAGGCCCAAAGCCTGTTTCTGAGTGACTGTAGTATGAACCTTTGCAGATGTGACAACCAGCATGGTCAACAAAGGAAAGGAGGGCATCAAACACAATTAAACAAAACAAGGTCTGGAAGGAGATAAGGAAGGACCAGGGATGAAATAATCCAAATACACCATATCATAGTTTTATCTTAAAATATTAGTAGTAGGGATTGATGTAACCAGATGTATTAGATGTTATTTTCCTGTAATAGATAACTTTTTGTTAAGAAAGAGGGAGTGTTTCATTTTGAAGAAATTTAGATAGATAATTAGCTATATAATTTGTAAAAACAAAAACAGCCTTGTCAGAGAAGACCATAAACTAAGGTAACAAACAAAACAAGACAAACCCCCCCCCAAAAAACAATGGGCCAACAATGAGTAGGGCCCTTGAGCAGCACTTCACAATGGGTAGGGCCTTACCAAATTCACAGTGGAAGTGGGCTGCATTGCAGCGCCTTTAATCTTGCAGATTGGGCTGTGGACCCGTTTCTGCCTCTTTTATCCATAACCAGTCCAAAAGATTACCTGTAAACCTTATAGAAGCTGTGGGCTAAAAGGGGGACAGACTATGTGTGTCCTTCAGAGGACTTATTTTTATACAATGTCCAATACTGTGTATGTGTAGATATGTCAACTGTGTTGTTTTGTTTTGGGGTTTTTTTAATAAAAGCAGGTTAATGTACTTAACCTACGTAGTTAGTGCTAGTTGCAAGTTAAACACATAGTGACTTCTTTCAAAATCTACGTGAAGAAGTTATAAAATGATCTGGGTGGGAAATGATTTGAGATTACAAATATACTCCAGTTCTGTGTCTGTGTCAATTCTGTGTCAGGATGATACATTAAAAAGTACTAAACTGCAAAACAGCTATATGGTCTATACTCATAGGGGAGACCTTGGCTTAAGTCCCTAGTCTGCATCAGGCAAGCAACTTGAAATTGCTCTATCCACCAAAATCCTAGCTACAGTAGAGTAAGTATTACTCTTGTTCCTCAGTTGTAACTAAACAGACTTTGGGCCAGTGATTGCCCATACAGCCCAGTAACTATGACACGTACCTGGTAAATAGGAAAACTAAGTATAACCAATAAGGCAGAGCAAGAATGTGGGTGCCTGTACATGATTGTGGAGGGAGCTTGAATGTGTTGTAATTACATTGCATTGGAGCAGACTCGATCAATCAAGTTTGCTGGAGCGTGGTAATTACCAGATTCCAACAGCCTCCCACATTCTATGAATCAGCGTCCCTGCACTTCAAAATGGTGGCAGGGGCACTTGAACTAAAGTTCATTTGACCTTTAGTTCAAGTGCCCCCACCACCACCATTTTGAAGTGCCTCAGTGTCACTGATCATTTGTGCATCAAATGTGCATCATTTGAGCTTTAGTTCAAGTACCTACACCGTCATTTTGAAGCACAGATACTGGGCACACTGTGGCACTTTAATTAAAGTGGTTCTTGAAACAGCTCTAATTAAAGTGCTGCCTCCCTTACCCCCAGAGCATGTGTAAAAGTGCCCTTTGAGCCTAGGATTCCAACATCCCATGTCACTGCTCAAATACCCACATAATCCGGGGACAACAGGGCAGACCCTACAATGAGAGACTGCGGGGCCTGAACCTGTTCAGCCTTCACAAGAGAAGGCTGAGGGGGGACCTGGTGACCATCTATAAACTCACTAGCGGGGACCAGAAGGGGTTGGGAGAGACCTTGTTTCCCCTAGCGCCCCCTGGCATAACAAGGAATAACAGCAACAAGTTGTTGGAGAGTAGGTTTAGATTAGACATCCGTAAGTACTACTTCACAGTTAGGGCGGCTAGGAGCTGGAACCAACTTCCAAGGGAAGTGGTGCTGGCTCCTACCCTGGGGGTCTTTAAGAAGAGGCTTGATGCCTACCTGGCAGGAGTCATCTGAGCCCAGTTTTTCTCCTGCCCAGGCAGGGGGTCGGACTTGGAGATCTACAAGGTCCCTTCCGACCCAACTTCTATGATTCTATGATACCTGGTTTATAGCTATTCTGGACTAGTCAATCTCAGTTTTTTTTCACCAGAAAGTCTATCCTAGGCCTTTTTCCATCAAAAGTTTTGTCAAAACCAGAAACTGAAACTTCTGTTAGAAGTGTAGATTTAATCAAAACATTCTTCACTTCCCCTACTATAAAATATCAAGTGAATTACTCTGCTACCCAACAACCCATTAGAGTATCAAGGGGCCATTACAGCTCATACAGAAATACTATGCAATTCAAGCTGTCCATAATTACTTTTATTATTCTACAGCATTGTACTCACTATTTTCTCAAGGGCCCCTGCTGGACATATTCCAGAGTAGATTACAATACTTATGTGCGTACCCAAAGATGATAAACTATATTCATATCCCTGCCAGACTTCTTAAATTCCAAATTTCTTTGCTAATGTAAGTTTGAATCAGACTTGGTTAGTTTGTTATTATATATTTTCCCTGATGTGTGTTTAAATAAATGTTTCTAAAACAGAAACTCTTTGGTTGATTTGGAAGGTAGAAAGTGATATTTTAATGAGACAGCTAGGGCATGACTCCATTTAAAAAAAAAATTGTGGTGCCAGATACAGTCCAGTAAATAATAAAGGAGGAAATGTAGTTTGTACGTTGCTTAAATGCAGGATTCTGTCTTGTGATTTTGTATAGATTTGTATGAAGATTCTGCAAGCACAGAAGCTAGTATGGCAAGGTACTGAATAACTTTTTTCCTTATTTTGGCTGATTAACTAAATAGGACTAATATTTCAAAACAAACTCTTCACATATATCCCATTACTCAGCTGAATCTGGTGAACTGGGTAGACAAGGAAGTACATTTTAGAGCAGAGCCCCTCTGTGAAGATGGCCAAACACCAGGCCTGTCTGTCCCTTTTAAGCAAGGGAGTTTTCAGTTTAAGTAGTTCCATTGATCATGGCTTCTATAGCATCACAGAGGGAGAAGGGATTTTTCATATAGTCAGCTACCTTGATTTACTGGAACAGAGCAAAGGAGATGCGCCATTCTGGTGAACCAACTGCATATCCGTTGGCTATTTTTTGGGAAGTAATACTAAGCTTTTTAGCTAAAAAAGAATGAAAGTGTCAGGAGAGAGAATTTTCCAAAGAAAGTTTCTTTTTTCCTTGCTAACAATGATATCCCCTAACATTATACCATGCCATTATACTATTTTTCTATAAAATTAGGTTTTCTATATACAACAAAATACAAAGAAAAACAGTACCTTTTAAAATGCTGCTGCATAATAACTCACAGTAATTGCCTGGTGAACATTTTATATCAGTTACAGCATTTAAAAAACAGTTTCACTTGTAGATACACCAGTAATGATATTTCAACTGCATCCGTTCTGGTAAGTTTGATTTAACAAAATTTAACCTGATACCTTCTCACTTTTAATATTTTGACCTTTCCAACCCACAAAGTATAGCCCATGGATGTAAACATATGACCTGATAACCAGATTAGTCTTTCTTCTGTAACAAGAAAAATAATTTTGGGCAGCTAAAATGAATTTTTACTTCACAAAAGCACTAGGTTATCAATTACCTTCTCTGTCTGACCAGAATAGTTCTATATGATTCTACTGTTCTACACCTATAAAACAAAAATATTAATCATTACTATAGTAGTATATACCAACTATCTTTCAGTTTTGCTAACACATAGGAAATGAATTCATTTTTTACTGAAACCACAGTCTTGCTCCATTGGGACTGTTTGTCAGTTCCTTTAGAGTGACACTAAATCAAGTTGCAACACACTGTAATGTAAATCACAGTCTAATTTGCTTGTCACTGTGTTGTGACTCTTGGTTAAAAATGCTTTTTAATTGTAACTATAAATTATACATTAACTATTCTTAGTGGCAGTTTCAATACTACATCAGGTTATTTCTCTCCTGGGGGAGGGGGAAACTGAACAAGTGGCACAAGCTATGATAGAATATTTTTAAATTGTAATTTTCTGTGGATTGATGATGATGATCATTTTTATCTCCCACTAAAAACCAAAAAAAGGATAATCAGGGACTTTTCTATTCCAGAACGCATGAGGGAAAATTATCCTGTCTTCTTGAACCCTTCAGATTACTCCAGCTTCTCACTCATGGATTATTAGTCAGAATTTCTAAAGTAATATGAAGTAGTTTTCAGTCATGCTGAGAAATAAGCTTTTCTCTTCATAAGCTAAGGCAAGGAAGTGACTGAAGATAGAACAAACTAGATTTTTTTTAATTCAATAATTTTTAATGCTTCAGAACTTTGCCATCATTGAGGATAGAATTCTCTCTTCCCCACACAAGTACCTCAAGTCATGAGAAAAAAAGGTTCCCCATGCGACTCAACTCTCTGTGCCCAAACAATGTTGACCTTTTTCTGGCAGGTATTACACTTTTGGCACGGCACCTTTGGGTGCCTGCCACTTTAAGGGCAGAGGCAGGCAGCTACCAGGTGCCTGATGAGGGCAGCCATTTTGAACAAGGCATATAAAGGCTGCAGTTTGCCGCATCCAGGAGAGGCAGAAACATTGCCTAGCTGAGCTGCAGCAGGAACAACCTTGGAGGTAAGGGCAGGAGTTTATGGGGCTGGTTTGGAGGCTCCTGGTCCTAGGCATGACCTAAAACTGCACCCTGCTGGTGAAGGGTGGTGTGGTGGGGCTCCTGATGGTGCAGGAGTCCCCAAGAAATGCCAGGCTAGTTACCTCCCCAGTGAAAGGTGAGGAGGGACACCTTAACCCCAGCCCCCATCTTTGGGTGAGCTTTGGAGGAAACTGGGGAAGTAGTGGGGGCTAGGTATGTCCATGTGCAGGCACTTGAGCCTAGCAGGGATGCAGATCCTGAAGACCCCAGAGCGGGTAGCATATGGGAGTAGTGGGGGCCAGGTATGCCCACGTGTAGGTGCCTGAGCCCAGTAGGGATGAGGTCCTGGAGGCCCCAAAGTGGATAGTATGGAGAGCATTGGGAGGCCCCACACACAGTAGGGATGAAGTGCTCATAGGCCTAAAGGGGTGTGTGTGTGTGTAAGGGGGCTGAGTAGGACTGGAGTCAGAGTAAGCCTGAAGGACAGCCCAAGGGGCCTGCTGAGTAGGATCTAATGGGTGAACTTGTGAACAGCCCTGTGAGTTGTGCCCAGTGAGAGGATTGGGGCAGAATTAGCCCAGAGTTTGGCATAAGGCTAACCTATGTAGAGTAGGGGAACACATGGGAACTGAAGGTTCTGTGTGGCAAGGCCAGTATGAGAGTAGTGAAACCTTGCCCAAGAGGGGCCACTCAAGGAGGAGCAGGTCAGTAGAGTGTGGCCCAGTAATGTGCAGTATGACAGACCACCTGGTGAGAGAGGGGTGGAGTGGAAGAGGCCTCCTGTGAGAGGGGAGGTGGTATGTGTGTGGAGCCCAACTTTGGACTCCATTTGCTTCAGTCTCAGACTGGGAGTAACCACTCCAGCAAACACTTCATGCCCAGTGGGAGCTTCACGCACTTTGTGGACTGGTGCTTCCTCCACCATGCCTGCCTCGACTGCCTAGCTCTGAATGGGGCTGTCCGCTTCAGCCACCGGGACAAGAAACCCTGATGGTGCAGCAACACAACAGAGACCCTCCCTCACATGCTGTGGAGCTTCAGGCCACATACCAGAGCCTGGCAGCTCTGCCACAACACAAGCCAGGACTGCTTGGTGAGGGCCATCCCAGCCACAGTGGAGGAAATCTCCATGAACCGCACCATCCCGGGCTGCAAGAGCCAGATTCACCCTAACATCATAATCACCAACTAAGAGGCCAAGAAAGTCATGATTGTGGATGTGATCATCCCCTTTGAGAACCGGTGCCAAGCCTTCACCAATGCCCAAGCTCGCAAGTGGGAGAAGTATGCCCTGCTGGCCAACATCCTGAGGGGCTGCGGCTACAGGGCAAGGAAGTGATGGTTGACACACTCATCGTGGGAAAACTCAGAGCCTAGGACCCCAGCAACAAGAGCATCCTGCATGCCTGCTGCATCGTCCACCGCTACGCCAAGCTGATGCGCTGCCTCATGGTGTCCAACACTATCTGCTGCGCCCGTGACAACTACGTAGACACATCACGGGCCACCACCAGTAATCCAACCCCACCAGATGGACCATCACTGGACCGAACCCAGAGGGGACCGTGTGAACTCCCCTCTGCACCTGATGGACTTCACTTCGAGAAGAATCTTCAGCAACGGACCCACCCCACTCCATCCAAAGAGGACCCCCACAATGAGACTCTATATGGACCAAGACACTTTCTGCAACCTACTTCCTCTACCATTGCGGACCATTGTACGGGTTTGTGTGTATCTATCTTCTTTCTCTTGCAGCATCGCAAACTTCCTCCCTCTACCTCCAGGCTTAGTTGGCTAACATTGTATTTTCTGTTGTGTTCCCCTCCTCACCCCCATCCCTCTAATGTTAGTCCCTCACTCGGGTGATCTGTATTTCCCTACTGGCTCTGTTATCTTTTTAGATTCACAATCCTAAACATCTGCTAATAAAATTGATCTGGGTGCCATCTGAAGGTCATGGGCTGCGGTGTAGGAGAGGTCAGAGCCACAGATAGCAACCCCTGACATCAGGGAAGTAATGAGCTGTCTCGTGCACATAGCATCCATATATAGGAAAGACAAAGTCATGACAGGCGGGATTGGGTGGATTGCCCGTAGAGACAGGTCGGTGGGCCGATATGAGACCCAGCCCTGAGAGTTGCCACTGGATACACACTAGAACCTGGAATTTATTTTCCTCTAACCCCCCTGAAGAGCCATCAAGCAATGACCTGAACTTACCTGCACCATGATGTGAATTAATGCCAAACAGATGACAGACTTTGTATTGCATTACTGACGCCCATTATCCAATATCAGAAAAAATGCTTCAAAGAATTTAAAAATCAACTGCATAACTCACTTATGTTATTCCTTACAGTTACTCATTTAATACAGTTTATCTGTTTTAGTAGATAAGGCTATACCTAAGAGGTCTACTTGTCTGTACATGGCTATAGCTTCAGACCACAGAGGGTTTGTACATACTGCAGTCTGCAGCATAGCGTATAGCAGTGATTCTCAACCAGGGTGACATGGCATCCTGGGGGATGTCATGCAATATTAGCATGGGTGAGTGTGTAAACATGATTCACATGTTAAAACCAACTTTATACCAGTGCTTTGCGAATCTCTCATGGACTCACTAATTCTTCTCAAACAGATTTACAACAGGTAATATAGTTTTTGTGTTAACTTACACAACCACAAATCGTTTGAGATCTGGTCACCTGAGAGATTTCCTCTTCCTTCTGCGTATTTGAGGGACAGACTAGAAGTAACTGGTCTGAATGTTTTTAAAAATCCATCGAGTGTTATTCAAATGTAAATACAACTCCCTAAGTCTTCAGGTACTGACATGTCCTTAACTGTCCTAGACCTGCAACTTGCTCTGCTGTTTAAAAAAAAAAAAAAAAAAAAAAAAAAAAAATTGAAGGAATGAATTCACTGGAACTTCGTACAGGCACACAAGTCTGACTCCATGTGGAGACTGAAAAGAGGTGGATTGCTGAGACTATAATGAAATTTGTTTTCACCTCATTCATATATCAAAACTGCTTTCACAAGATAAAAATGTTGTGTCTGCCTTATGTGACTCATTTTTTGCATCATTCCAGAAGAAAAAGTAGTATAATTTAAATCTAAACTATATCAATGCCATATCAGAATAAGATGATTCCCAGATTTTCTTCCAGTGATGGCCACACTCGAAAGAGAATATAACCATTGAAAAATTAAATTGTTTCCCAAGACTTTTGTTGTAGTTTCCACTTGAGATTGACTCCGAATATTTCAATTTATTTGTGAAATTGTGCTGTTTATTGCATCTTTTAAAAAATGTTTTCTAAAATCTTTTACACAAATCTTCCCTATGACATGTTCGTCATACACAAGTCAACAAAAGGCTGATTCAATTTATATATCCTTTGTTTTGGCTAAAAGATAAAATCTTTTTTTGCTAATTTATATCCAAAGAGCTTTAGGATATTTTTATGCTAAAGCTGCCCTACAGCATGTAAAAAAACAAAGGTTATACCAGCAGTTATCAAATATGAAAGATTTATATTTACTTTAATGTAACTAAGGGTAATATTGTATCTTTTTCCAAGAGGGATTCTCAAATTCCATTTAGTCTACATACTGGAGAACCAATAAATATTGATAGCATACTTTATTAGAACAACTCAATAATCCTCAAGGTTTGCATACCTCTCGCCCTTCTATCCACTGACTGTTCAAAGCAAGTCTAGAGGAATATTCCTTTTCCTACTCAGAAATCATTATTATAAAATGCATGCCAAAGGAGAGTGCAAAGAGGAATTGCATGGCTCAGAGTTCTGCTAACAGAGTATCTTTTAGATTCTAGCAATGTGACCCCACTCCCATAAGAGTAAGCAGAATAAAAAAATTCCCCAATGACTTCAGTGGAAGGCGGATCATGTATTGTTTGAATTGTTCTGACAGAACTAAAGATTAGGAATCCAACGTGTGTTGTGAAATGAGATGTTGGGAAGATGTCTACATCCAAAGCACCATAAAAATTTGCAAGATTTGAAACCCTTATTTAGCATTCTAAAATGGTGGAGTATATTTTAAAATCCGGAAGTAATCCTACCATGTCAAATTCATAGTACCAGAGTTGTCTGTTTTGGGAAGATTGGCACTATTGCTTTCTATGCTTTCCCTAGAAGTACCATGTTAGCTGCTAAATACGTAAGTTTGAAAATAAGGCCCTAAATCTCATGTGTGTACCTACTTAAAAAATCCCAGCTTATGGAAGTGCTGAGCATCCACAACACACATTGCAGTTTTCAGAACTTTGGCCTGGTTCTTTTCAAGAAACTCAAAAGACAGATCCTGGATAGTTGGTAACAGTCTCATGGGGCAACAAGACAAAAGGAGTGGAGACCCCTTTTCTGGGTCTCACCACAGTGGGAGAGTCCCATGGCCTGAGGGCAATGTGTCTGGAAGCCCTGTGATGGGGAAATACTTACCCGACACAGGCACAGAGGCAGAGAGCCAGCAGACAATAGAAGAACCATCCACACCCTTCATCAGCTGTTTTTCTGTGTGGACGGAGCCCACGCAGGGCAGTGGTGTCACCCAGCAGCTCTGGCTGGGGAATTAAAAAGCCGGCTGCCGGGCAGAGGCAGGGGCACACCAGCTGGAAGGCAGCATGTGAGCTTCTAGCTAGCTCGATTGGTACAGGGGCTTCAGGCAGGGATCCAGGACAGGGTCTCAAACAAGAGGGGTCAACAGAGTGGTGCCTGGCATGGGAGCCAGGAGAGACGCCAAGAAAGTAACCATCAGTGAGCACATGTGGACTCTTGAGTAGAGAGGGGAGAGCGTTACCTCTGCATTCCCTTTTTCAGTTTGTCAGATTTTTGTGAAGATTATAGTTATCCCTGTACTATGTCTAGGGCTAAGGAATCAGAGGGCCCTCGGGGACCCCAGGCAGAGGTGCAGAGAGCAACCTTCTGGGTCCAAAAGGGGAGGCACAGGCCAAGACTGGCCGAAGAGACCCACGTCCTGCAGACGGCTTGCTAGATACAAGCTGTGGGCAGAAAACCAAATTGGGGTAGGTCAGCAGACAAAAGAAGACCTCTCAAGATCCAACATGTTGGAGCGCAGAAAGGGTATAGCAGAGGTGGAGCCCCAAGAATATCTGCAGGTACCACCTCCATGCAAGGCCCAACTCCATGAGAACCTCTGCATTAGAACAAGAAATCAAGACATGGTGGGTGAGTACCAGGGCTTCCCTTGGGAGGTGATGCACGATCAATGCAGGTAACCGAGATGGTTCTCAAACAAAGCAGTAACACCTGAGCCCGAGATGCTCAGGAGTGTCTACTCGAGTTCAGACAGGCACACAGTCATAACTTCTTTGATACCAGGTAAATAGAGCTATGACAATTTTACCCTAGAAAAGTCTTGCTCTCACTCTCAATAAAAATATTCAAAAGTATTAAAGATTTGCTATTCTGGAAATACAAATCAATTTGCTTTCCCAATAATAGCAATTCAGAAAACATGGAACATAATTTTATAAGGATCTGTAAGTGTCCTTAGTACCTCTGAAACTAAGAACACAAGTTAAGTACCTAATCTAATAACACAGTTTGAATATTTTCATTTTCTGTTTCTTTGTCTAACATATGGCCCCTCTTATTCAGCTATCCTTTTTTCAGAATCAACAAGATGCAAGTTCTCAAAATCAAGTTGGAAAGCTCCATCCTCATGTCTTTCACTGAAGAAACAAATTAACACTCCTGTCTCTTTATAGATACACCTCTGAAAATTGGCAATACATGTATTCATTTCATATATATACAGGTTCTGAGGGTCAAAAGAGAAGTCTAATTAAAACAAAGAAGGATCAGTTAAATGATAGTGACAGTGAATATGCATAGATTGCATAGATATTGCCAGAAGAGAGAGATTATTCAAAACCCCATCTAGAAACAGGGAAGAAAAACATTGTTACCCACTTGCTCACTTAGTGAAGAGGGCTTATTTTATTGATAATTTAAAAATCCTTTGTGTTTTGCTGCTTACCTCTAAAAATATGCCCTTAATATGAGAAATAAAATCTTCAGGTTTTGTATACTTAACATCACCCAGGCCATAGTTCAACCAAACAGTTCGACATATCCTTAACTTTATACCAATTTTTCATCCCCATGATTTTTTGTTTTACAATATTTTCTCATATATAACTTACATCTTTTTCCTCCCAACTCACCTGGTAGAAATTGGGGTTTGCATCAGAAGCAAGAAAGAAGGACCCTGATGTGTCTAGAAATTTGGTAGTAGGGGAGCAGTATCACTGGGAATTGTGGCTCTAGGAGCCATGACAATTTATGTTGCCACTGCTCCCTGACCCATGCAAAGCCTCTCAGCGGGACGACCTAAACTCACACATTGGATCAGATGCTACCCTTGAGGTTGGTCTGTGGTCAGACACAGCACAAGGCCCTGGACCTGACCCAGAGTTTTGTACCCAACACATGGCCCCAGATCTAGCAAACCAGTTCCAATCCAGCACTGGACCCAGTGTGTAGTGTCAGTCTGGAGACACTATCCAGTGCATGGGGTTAATAGAGACACAGGAGCAGGCTTAGCTCTCTAGCTGCTGCTATTCAGGGTAAAAACAGACATCATTTTATCCCAGGTCTGACTGTCCCTTTGGCATCAAAACAGGCATGGGACAGTTATTTTTACATATAGCTTGAATGGCAGTTAACTCAAATTAGCCTTGATCATCCCAGAGAAAAAATGTTATCTTGATACTTCACAGTTATTTAAAGTAAAGCAATCCACTTGTATGTCTTAATTTCCAGAATAAAAGGCTTTGTCCCACAAGAAATCTGATGTCTTTTTTTAGCCTCCCTTACTATAAAGAAAGATTTTTCTTTTCCTTCCAGATGGCCTTCAAAAACTAGGTGGGTACTAGATATGGAGGTGTGCTGTATGCAAGAAAACACAGTAAATATGTTTGCATTTGTACAAAATCAGAATATCTGATTGTGCAACTCATGATGCACCACATATCTTAGTCAAAGGTCATGGGATATGTACACTAGCTAGCAAATCTGGCTTACAGAGAGAGTCAAGGGTGACTTCAAATCTTTAATGACCACAAAAAGGAAACAATTCAATTAAATGAATAAAAAATTGAAGTCAGATCAATTCATATCAAAAACTCAAAACAAAATTTTATTTGCCCAACAGGTGAGCAATTTTAAATCAACTAAACTAAGGTTTATGCACAGAAATAAAGTTTAATTTTATGGAATATGAATTTTCTGTAAACAATTACCATACATGTTTGACCAGCTCTGTTTAACTTGAAGCATGTGAGAAGTCCCAGTAAAATCAGGGAAAAAAGACCTTGAAGTAGGTTTAATGTTTAATAATAAGGCTTCTTTACACTACCAGGCTGGTATTAAAGAGCAATTAGTGTAAATTAAAATGGTTTGCAAAGTACGTTAGAAGAAACTGCTGGAGGCCTAAAGAAATCACTTTGTAAACAAAAGTCATTTCAAGAAGTAGAAACTATACTGAAACACGTGTTATTTACCAATACAGGGTCAAAAATATTCAAGGCATGGGTTCTAATTTTGCACATTTTTATTAAGCAAGACAACAAGCAATCACAATGATCAGTTTTTGGCCTTTGAACATACAACTGATAAAAATGGTAGTGTACACTAAATCATATATACAAATGTTTCTACATATAACAATCACTACAAAGAAAGAGCAGCTTATAAAATCTGCTCATGACATGAATATTTGGGGCATCATCAATACAGAAAGGGATCAGAACATTATACATGAAACTATGAATGACCTTGAACTATAGACAGAAATAAGATGGAAAGTAATAGTAAAAGAAGACAATGTCACATATTTAGGGACTGATAACTAACTATGTCTTCTAGAAGCTGATAGTTTATCACAGTTGCAAAAGAAATGAAGGACTATATGACACAGTAGCTTGTCTGAAATACCAGGGGACTATATTCAGCGATCCAGAGATCCCTTCTAATCCTATGTCTTACATTCCCATGGATTTGTTTTTCATGCTGAAATCACACTGAAAAAGAAAGGAGGAAAAACCCAGGTTTTCAAGTCCCTAATATGATGGAGTGGTAAATAAGCAAATGCAATCCTAGGATATATTACGCAAGATATCTCTGATTGGGATGAGAGAGTATAAATGCCATTACACAAGGTTCTAACAGTATCTCACCTGAAATAGAAAGAGTCCAGAGGAGAGCCACGCGCATGATCTGAGGGCAAGAGAACAGGCCTTATGAAGAGAGGCTGTAAGCTATGAGACTCTTCAGCCTAGAGAAGTGCAGGCTCAGGGATGACTTGGTAGCAACCTAGAAATACATAAGAGGGGTGCATCAGGATCTGGGGGAACACCTGTCCACCAGAGCACCCCAAGGGAAGACAAGGTCCAGTCACAAACTCCTGTAAGAACATTTTAAGCTGGACATAAGGAAAAATTTCTTTACTGTCCGAGCCTCCAAGACCTAGCCCGAGAAGTGGTGCAGGCACCTACTTTGGACACTTTTAAGAAACATTTGGATGCTTATCTTGCTGGGATCCTTTGATCCTAGCTGACTTCCTGCCCTTTGGGCAGGGGACTGGACCCAATGATTTTACAAGGTCCCTTGCAGCCCTACTGTCTATGAAATCTATGAAACAGTATGATCTCGTTATCCATGTTCAAGAGAACATAAGTCAAACTAGAGTGTGTGCAATGTGTACCAGGATGATCTTCACAGGATGAGACTAAAGGATTTGTTTATTCAGCAAAAGACTGTCTATTCAGAGGAAAATCAGGTCTGGGTATGCCTCCTGTATGCCCCACACACATGCTTCCACTGACATCAAGCTGGTCTAGGCTTATTTCCAGTGTCCACTCATAAACCCCCAATCTCCAAAAGGCCCAAGAGTAGACACTGAAGAGAGAACTTATGAAGCCTCACTGGTGAAATTCTGGCTCTGGAATGTGCCTGTGGATGTGCTTAGTCTCATATTCCCAGCGACACACTACTGCATATAGACAAGCCCGAAAAGAGTCTGGCTTGTTTAAAAACTTAGCAGAAAAAGGCTGAGAGGGAACCCGACTGCCCTCTAAAAAACGCATCAGCAGAACAAATACGAGCAAAGGAAATTATCTCTGTAAGGTAAAAGGACAAGGTTGGCACCAAAACAAATGGGTATAAATGGATTATAAATTAATTTAGATTGGATGTTAAAAGGTTGCTTGCAGAGCAGTAAGGTCAGGAGGAGTAAAGGCAAACTAATCACTTCCAAGATGGAGTTTGATCAGTTTATGACGAGAGTACTACAAAAGCTGGAGGCTGAGCTCAGTGAGCCCAAGATCCCCATCTAGACCCATGTCTCAAATTTCTGTGTGATTCTTGTGTATATGAAGGTCACACTAAAAATAATTTCCAGACAATCTGTAGGCATGTCACAAAAATATACCATATAGAATCACAGAAAATTAGGGTTAGAAAGGACCTCAGGAGGTCATCCAGTCTAACCCCTGCTCAAAGCAGGACCATCCCCAACTAGATTATCCCAGCCAAGGCTTTGTCGACCAGATCTTATAAACCTCCAAGGATGAAGATTTCATAACCTGTCTAGACAACCTATTCCAGTGTTTTACTACCCTCCTCATGAGAAAACTCTTCCTAATATCTAACCTAAACTTCCCTTGCTGCAACTTGGGACCATTGCTCCTTGCTCTGTCATTTGCCACTGCTGAGAACAGTCTAGCTCCATTCTCTTTCAAACCCTTCTTTAAAAGGCTGCTATTAAATCCCCTCTCAGTCTTCTCTTCTCTAGACTAAATGCAGTTCCCTCAGCTTGTCCTCGTAAGTCATGTCCCCCAGACCCTTCACCATTTTTGTTGCCCTCCACCGGACTCTCTAATTTTTCCACATCCTTTCTGTAGTGGCGGGCCCAAAACTGAACACAGGACTCCAGATGCAGCCTCACCAGTGCTGAATAGAGGAGAATAATCACTTCCCTTGACTTGCTGTCAACACACCTACCAATGGCAGCCCAGTATGCCATTAGACTTCTTTGCACCAAGGACACACTGCACTGTAACCCCCAGCTCTTTATCTTTAGCAAATATCTTTTGCTAAAACTTAGTATACAATATTAAGAATTTACAACATACAATTTTAGATAAGGAGCATAATTTTTAAAAGCCAAACAGGATATGCATTTTACAATAAATTAAGTAAATATAATTGATATGGTGCTTGATACAACTTCAAATGGAATTAGGTGTCCAGCTGCCATTAATTCTCAATGGCAATTAGGTGCCTAACCAACTTACATGCTTTTGTATATTTGAGAAGGCACCTATCTGAATTTTTCAGCATGTGAATATTGTTGTAAATTAGTCTTCTTACTTTTACATGTGTTCAGTGATTAAAATAAAATCCACCAGGGAAATGAGAAGGCCAGAATGCTATCGGTATAACCACTACAATGAATTTCTGAGAGAGAAACATTCTGATTGCTCTTTATGATAGAAGAATCAAATCATAATGTAAATCTGTATATTGCTCTGCAGCTTATGGAGCCAATCTGATAGAAAGAGCTCATAAAAAGATTTCAGTCTAAGTGATCAGAAAGGACATATACAGTTGTGGAAATTTTAGGCCTTTTATACTGTGCCAGTAATCCGCTGAAAAAGAGTGTTCTTTATCATGTCAAAAGCAGACCAGTTACAACTGCATATGTGACAACCAACTTCAATAGAGCCATCTGCAACTTCATTATTGTGTACAGTACCAGTATATTATCATTTGGATGAGACTCAGACTCTGTAGGGAAATTACAGCGATCTCCGTGACACTTTTTGCAAAATCAGGCTGTAGAGCTCTTGTTGTACCTCCTCAATTGGAAAGCTGACCTTGATATATTAACTCTGATGTTTTATCCAAGTCCCTCCTGTGTATTTGCATTCTGCCTAACCAAAACATTTATTTCTAATCATGAGGTTATTCTTTACTTTCCTTTCTCAGCTGTTAGTTCTGCTAGGGACAATACAACTTGTGCCATACACCCAATTCTGTGTTGAACTACAATGCCTGGGAAAGAATATACTACTCAAATACAAAATATTATAGATACAAATTATATTTATAGTAATGACCATTAGCCTAGATCAGAATTTAGACTTTCCATCATGCTCAAAGGTGCACAATACCTCAACAGTCTAAATTCAGCAACCACTTCACCTAGAACTGGGTAAAGTTTTATCAGTGAAAATATACATTTGTTAGCATCATGACGTGTCACAAATCTGTATTGTTCTCTCTACAAGACACAAATTGTTCTCTCTAGAAGACAGAACTGAAAAAAAATCTCCAAAATAAAAGAAATGTATTCTCATTTGACACTAAGGCATTTCAATTTTCAACTTTGAAAAGACTTTTAATTTTAAAATTTCCTTCTGATTTAATTTAAAAAAGCAAAAAATGGTCAAAACTAAAGCAATTTCTATTTGATTAAATGGAACATTTTCTTCTACTTGCAACTATTTTTTTTTAACTTTAACTGTTTTTATATTTTCAAAATACAGTTTTGGTTTAGTCAGAAACATTCATGTTTTTCAACTGTCAAGAAGCCAAACATCCATTATTTATACCCCTTTCAAAAAATGAAATAGTACAAGTAAAAGAAACCAAATCTCACCAACAGGGGTACCTGATGATAACAATAGTTTGTAGGAGGGTCTGGAAGGGTAAGGAAAATAAGGACCTGGATTTAGAATAGCTTCAAAAGAAAAAGTCTAGGATAGCAAAAGACTGAGGAATATAGAAGTGAAACCAACTGATGTGACCAAGGAGGGCACCTATACATGTGCAGAGAGGCTGCTCCAATGTGTTGTAATTACAACGTGTCAGAGCAAACTCAATTAATTACCACACTCCAGGAGACCCTGGTGTCATGTGCATCAGCATCCCTGCACTGGAAAATGACAGAGGGGGCACTTTAACTACATTAAAGCACCCCTCTTCCCCCACCCCCTGAAGCGTATCTATAAATGCCCAGAAAGTACAGAGAAATCTGAACAAGCATGTAAAAATGGTTAGCATATAATGGAATAGTGTCAAAAGGTTAGACAGCACATATGCTGGTTTTCCACTATTATCTGATTTAGACTAGCACAATCAGGTCTAAGTGTCCAGGGAACCAGTAAGAGAAGAGGACATATAGGCAAAGACAAGACTAGCTGTCACATGATCAAAGAGCATGGAATCATACAACCAAAGGGCACATGCACATGTTCACAGGACCTTACAATCATGAAGCATTTTAGGCTGTGCAGTCATAGATCTGGTCCCTACTTGTGCTCATGTTTGCTGGTGCTAGGAACTATGCTGGGAACACAATCTAAGTAACTTGGGGTAGGGGAGATCAAGAAGTGGGCGAGAATGGGTCCACAGGTGGGAGGTGGGCTAAAACTAGTTAGGTCAGAATTGAGGAGAGGAATAGGAAGAATGAATCCCTGAGGCTGGAATGAGGCTTGCTGGGCTTTTCTACACCCAAGGCTGTGCTCTGAGCATGTACACATGCTCTGTTAGATTGGGCATAAGTTAGTTCAGTATATTTAATGCACCTTATTAAGTGAGCTCATTTAGATGGGACCAGCCATAACTTGCCCAGTCTAAACTCCCCAAATGTATGTTTAGTTTTGCACTTAGATTGACCTAACCCTAGTTACATTGATCTAAGTGTAACATATGTACATAGGTTTTAAACGGACCTGAAGGGTTATCTGGTCCAACCCCCTGTGCAAATTCAGGAATGCTATTTCTAAATTTTCTCTGTTCAACGTTTATCTATAGTAGACAGTACCAAGAACAGATAAATTAGGTCAGAACTGCCCTGGTTAGCAGAACTGCCCTGGTTAGATTCAGCATTTGCAATGTCACAGGGAAAGCCAAAGTAGTTGGGGGATAGAGAAGATAGAGGGAATCAGAGTACTTAAAACGGGATCTAACAAAAAGACAAGACAGCCCAAGAGAAGCTGATAGACTAAGGAAAATGCAAAGAAAACAGTGAAGCAGCAAGGACAGAAAAGCAGGCACTAAGTTCAGTTGAGGAGACAGAGAAGCTTAGAGATCACAGAGAAGCACAGAAAGAAAAAAAATTACAGTTACAGTGCAGACTTTTTACTTAAAATCAAGGATAAAAATTAGAGCTTGTTTGAAAGAAATAACCTCAAGCAATCCCTCCACAGCTTCAGTCCCCTGCATAATGAGGACTTTATTGAAAGAGAGAAAAACAGAAATAGAAAAATTGATTACATCAACTGTACAAATCCTCACATATGGCACATTCAAATATAAGGACCAAAAATTAATTTTTTTAATTCTATTTGCCACTATTTTGGGGCATCTACCACTGATGCTGGCATTTCCCCCTTCCACCCTTTTAGCTATTCAACAGAGTTTCTTCTTCCTTTGCCCTGACCCTCAGATCAATATTTCAGTGTGTATGTGTGTTTGTATATGAGCATGCACATGCATGTATATTCTAAATTGAATGAACTGGCTCACTTGCTCCTCAGCTGACCCAGTGTAAATTCAGGTTAACTAGTCTGTGATCGTTACAGTAAGAAAAAGGAAGATCACAGTTCTGAGTCACAACAGTCAAACATGGCAGTAAGTTCATTAGTCAGACGTTATATTGGACAAGGTCTGTATCTTGTGTGTATTGCCACAGCCCTGCTGAAGTCACAGGAACTAACAAATTATGCCACCTAAGGAACTGACCTATTCTTTTGTTTAAGCTATATTTGCATTCCCTGCACTGAACTTCATTGTTCCAGTAGTTAATGATCATCAGAGCAGAGACATCCTCTCACCCTCAAACACCCTGCACACACTGATGGATCGACATCACAATCTATGATCCACCAATAGAAGAAATCCTCATGTGATTGGTCAAGATAGCTTTAAGACTCTTTGCATTGCCAGAAGTAGTACAAAGCAGCCAAGCAGAGTCAAGGATCTGGTATATAGTCAGCAAAGTATGCTATTTCTAGACAAAAGTCCCCTTGAAATAAAAGCTAATGCAGTAACAGTGTCATACAATGGAAAAATACATCCACTGCTAAATAGGCAGACAAGGTTCTATGGGTAAATGTGATCTTTTTCATTAGACAAACTAAATAGTTGGGGAAATTGTTCTTTGCAAACAGTCGGGTACAAACATTCTTCTTCAGGCAGAGGGAGAGTCTACAGTTGTATTGTGCTCTCCTGGATGGAACAGAAGCCAGTATGCAGGAATGCAGGTCAGTGAAAATGCATTATATTGCTACATTATATTTAAGGTGGGTGGAAGGGACCAATAAAATGGATTAGCAACCCGTGAAGATTCACACAGTTCAACAGAGTTCAGTTAATAGCATTCCTAAACAGGAATAATTGGTGTCTTCAAACATGAAGTGCACTTAAGATCAGACAAAACCCTTGCATTTTAGGGAACGGTTTTTTTGTTTTAAAGGGCTTGCTTGATGTGATGCTGAGCAACCATTGGCAAGAAAAACCATACACAGACAATACAGGCAACAGAAGAGCTACAGTTCTGTTGTTGTTTTTAAAATTTGTAGCATCTAGTTGTTTTAAACATTTGTAGCAACATTTAAACATATGAGCATCTCAGCAGTAATTTGTATTCATAGACCATGCACATGTTCATATCCAGATGATCAAAATATGTCTTTATGGAGGCACAGTACATGTGGTGAAGAGTGTGCTTGGTAGCATTTTGGCATCACAAATACCCCGCAGATGACAGATTCCTTCTCTTTCCAAACCTCAATCGCCAAAACCCAAACACCCTACCCAGAAGATGACAAGGTTTTTCCATCATATTTCTTGTATATTTTCTTGCACTGGTACCACACATTTGAACATTAACAAAAACAGGTAGCCACCATGTTTTGATTAATATGGGCGTTCTCACCAATCAACAGTTCATGCATTAGAGCAGGGCTGGGCAATTGAGAAAGTGTTCTGAAATTAATCAGATGAGATTCAACAAGGACAAGTTTGTTAACATAGCTGCAGTGGCAGCAGTTGTGCAGTGTTTGTGGATGAGCCCTTGTTTCTATCATCCCTAGACTTTTACTTTTTTGCTGTAAATTAAATTGATATTCTCCTTATTCTTTTAGAAAACTATATATTATCAGCATCAACTCTATCTTAAATTTTGGTGTAGAAGCGTACTGTTGAAACAAGATGCATGTTCAGCTCCAAATCAAACAAGAGACCTTGTACTTAGCTATCTGAACTAGACATGAGAATTCATCACAGATGCAGTTATAATTCATTACTTGTTTAATCCAGAAAAGCCAGTCTATTAAAAAGCTAGCATTCAGAGGTAGTGAATCATGTCATTAAAATCTGTACAGATCTTCTGAGCACTGTGGGGATTATGAAATGGTCAAGAGATGCACCTTTGTGGATTAAGCAAATGCCTCTGCACTCACAAACTGCAGAATGCTGGCAAGGGAGAAGGGAGATTTTCTCCATAAAGAGAAGCATGAAGCTTTCTGAACAATTACAAAAGAAAAACATACATTTCATCCAAATATGCTTTTTTCTAATATTTATGCAGTAGGCATTGAATTTCTACAGGGTAGGGAAACCAAAAACAGAATTTGGGGAGAAAAGAAAGAAAAATGAAACGCATTAGTACTGAGAAATTCAAATCAAGGACTTTTAGTGTGATTGGAACTATTTCAACTTAAACCCCTTTCCAAACAAAACCACACATTAACTTAAATTCACAAATGGAACAAAAAAGCTTAGAACAGACATGTGACTTTATAAATACAATCAGTGCTAAGAACATAACATACTACACAGGATTTGTAGAGGCAACTTAAACTTTGATATCCCTCCCTAAATGTATTTCACCTTGTTTAACTCCAGTCTGCAAACAACCTGGAAGTTATGACAAACTGGTTGCCACTGACTTCTGGATGACCTTGAGCTGAATTTCAAAAAATTGTGGACTTTAGTGTCATGTAAATCTGAACTGAGCTGTGGAGAATTTTGAGACTAATTTGAACTATACATAACTGTAAAACAAAATCATGGTGTGTATTGAAGTAGTTGAAGAATGGGTTAGGGACTACTTGGAGAAGCTAAATACTTTCAGGTTGTCAGGGCTGGGTAGGCTGTACCTCACAGTATTGAAAGAATTTACTGAGATTGTTTCAGAGCCATTAGCTCTAGTCATCAGGAGCAGCCAGCATGGATTCATCAAGAGCAAATCATGCCAACCAATTTGATTTCCTTCTATGACAAAGTGGCAAGTCTGGTAGAAAAGGGGAGATCACTGGATTTAATATGTCATAATTTTATCAAGGTTTTTGACAATGTTTCCCATGACATTCTCATTTGTAAGATTCAAGTCTATGGATTAGATGAAATTACTATAAAGATGGATACACGAGTTGGATCATCATGCGCAGTGAATAGTTATCAATGGTCCAAAGTTTAGTGGGGTGGACATACTGAGTTCCCCAGGGTCCAGTATTAATATAGTAATGATTTTAAGGATGGGTTCAAGTGCACATTTAGTAAATTTGCAGATGATGCCAAGTTGAGTGAAGCTGCAGACACTCCAGTGGGCAGAGTTAGGATTCAAAATGAACTGAGAAAGTGTTCTGAAATTAATCAGATGAGATTCAACAAGAAGTGAAAAGTCCTGCACTTGGAATGGAACAACTACATGCAGAAATACAGACCAGGGAATGAATGGCTAAACTGCAGTGTTCCAGAGAAGGACTTGGAACCACAAACCTAACATAAACCAACAGTATCCTCTCGTTGAAAGAAAGGCCAGTAGCGTACTGTGCTGCATTAATAGCAGTGTCACTTTCAAATCAAGGAAAGGATTCTTCCCCTATATTTGGTAATGGTGATGCCTCACCTGGAGTACTGGGTCCAATTTGGGGCCTCTTACTTCATGAAAGATCAGAGACAAATTAGAAAGAGTCCAGCAATGAGAAACAAGAATTAATAGAAGCCTGGACACAGGACTTACAAGGGAAGGCTGAAATAACTAGTGTTATTTTGAGTTCAGAGAAATGAAAGCTATGGAGGGATTTGATAGCAGCCTTCAAATTCCTTAAAGATGATTATGAAGGGGATGGAGATAAACTATTCCCTGTGGTTTCAGGGGACAGCAAGGGTCTTAAATTGCAGCAAGGCAAATTACGAAGTACTTTCTATGATGATTAAGCATTGGAATAGGCTAGCCAGAAAGGTTCTGAGATCTCTAACTTGGAATTTTAAGACCCAGTTAGACAGACATTTGACAGGGATGGTTTACTCACTAACTAGACCTTGTACTAGAAGTCTAGCCACAGCAATATAGAGCTTAATACATTCCCATTTAACATTGTGGTGAGTTCAGTCTGGCTATGGCTACACTTCTGTCGAGACCCAAAATATCTAATTTAAATCTAGCTCTCTATATTACATGGCAGTCATTGAGTTAGGGGGCAGGGGAAGGCAATTATTTTGGGTGGAAGGCCACTTACATTTTGGTGAGCTGTCAAGGGCCACAAGGGTAGCCCTGTCCCTTGAAGGGTACCCCATCCCCTGGCGACCATCTTGGGACAAGAAGCCCCACCTCCAACCCCTGACCTTTGCCATGGGAAGTCCCTCCCCTTGCCCCAGAAGTAATCCTTTTGGGAGGGAGGGTGCTGCTAGCTTGAAACTGAAAAAAAAAATCATATACTAAAAAAGAAACATCTATTATAATTTATTTTAATTTTATTTAAATATATTTGTGTCCTGATTTATGTGTGCTTGCATAATGTATATTGTGTGAATGCTAAAGTGGTGTATGTAGGGTGTGTGTGTATGTGTGGTGGGGTGTATGGGTGTGGAGAGGTTTTGGGTATGTGGTTGGGGTGGGGACTGTGGGAGGGTGTGGGGTTTTGGTGGGTGGTGTGGGAAAGAGACAGACATGGGGCAGGGCCACTGGCTCCATCGCATGCAGCTCTCGTGGACTGCATGCCAGCCTCACACAATGCAGCCAGGCTGACCTCACACCCAGGCTCTGCACTCCTGCCACCACACCCTGGGTTCCCGCTGGCCCCAGGGCACCAGTGTGGGCTCTGCATTCCTACCCACTGCCACCTCTTTTCTGCCACTTCCCTGCTTTCCCCCCACATGCCTACCCACCACTGCTGCTGCTGCTTCCCACACCTCCCTCCCACCAATGCTTCCCACCACCCCCAGCCCACCCTCTGGACACACTGACTCTAGCCCATCCCAGCCAGCACCATACAGTTCCTGGCGCATGGGCTGATCATGGTGGTTTGCCGCCCCTCCCTCCAACCAATCTTATCTGACTTTCTACTCAGATGGAGGGAGGGCAGGGAACAGCCAAAGAGTCACCAGGCTTGAAGCAGCAGAAGCTGCTGGCTGGGGGGCTGGGGGTAGGGGGAGAGGCTGGGGTGGAGCTGGGTGGGCCTTGCTGCTCAGCCACTGGGTCCTGCTGCCAGCTTCCCCTGAGTCCTTCTGCTGCTGGTGCCTTGTCATCTTTAACATGCAGCCACATCTAGTTAATAATTAATTTTCTAAATTTTTAGGGGCCCCACAGGCTGGACAGAATGGCCTGGCAGGCAAAAATGTTGCTCTTGTCCTTAACAGCTAGGTAAGGGATACATTAACAAATAAATACTTGGGATCTATTCTTAAGGAAAAATTTTGCAGCGTTCTTTAGGAGCTCATTTTCAATAGGAATAGACACAGATACTTCTGAAATACAAACCAAAAAACTAGAAAACCAAGTGTTGGTATGATGACCAAGCATATCACATATTGTGATGTGTTTGCACACAGAAAATTCCTTTTAATTCAAAAGTCAAATGTCCCATAAGAAAGGATTAGACAAACATATTAAAAATGTCTAAAGGATAAATGGAAAAATAATTTAACACGACAACAGACGTATATAAAATTCTTGATCTTTATTTGATTAAACTAGAGTTTAAATCATGGCAATACATTTTTTCAGTATTAAACCACCACCTGCATAAATAATAGATTATAATATTATAGGCATTTTAAATTAAGTATACAAAACAAGCAATTGAATCCTGTGTGTTTAAATAACTTGTTTTTAAATATACTAACTAGACTGTTAATTAAAAAAATTCAACAAAAGTTAGAAAGAGATAATAATACACAATCATTAATATACAGTAGTTAGAAACTGTTTAAATGCACTTACCTCAAAAGCTGAAGTTTTGGAAATAACACACAGTACATATAATCTGAAGAAACCTACCCTGGATTTTACTTGAGAATAAACTAACACCAGTGTCTAGAGCAGACATGTGACCAGCTGTCCATGGGTAGTTTTCATCATTATGAACTATTACACCAAATAGAATCCAGGAATGGGGCAAAGGGGGTTTGGACCCCCAGTTTGGCTGTGCTGCACATGTGCAGTGAACTCTAAAATTACTGCCCAGTTGGTCTTCCAGACCTCCACATGAGCACTGAGCAATGAGGTCACCAACTGACTGGACAGGGTCTGGCCAGAGCCCCTGCTTTCATCTGCCTCAGGAGCCCAGGGAGTGAACACTGCTGCTATTTGCTTTTCCCTACTCTTCTCCCCCCTCTCCTCCCAACTTTATTTAGCAGGGGACTGAAGGGACAAGTGATGGTGACAGTGCTTACACTTTGGGCTTTACAGATTACATGAAAGCAGGGGCTCTGGCCAGACCTTGTCCCAAAAGCTGACATACAAAACAGCCAAAGAGGAGTAAGACTACCCCACTGTACTCTGTCTGGATCCTTCCCTGATGGCACCTCACCAGTAGATGTTTGCATTGAGAAAATGGCTACCCTGGAATGAAGCTGGCTACAGCTATACACAAACAGAAACAGAACCAATGTTACTTATACAGGCAAGTTGGGAATAACTTTTACTATCTAATTAATACAGAGCTTGCTCTGAATCTGGCTGAGACAACAGAGAAGCAACAATGGACAAGTGGAGTGTATCTTTTATCTCTAACTTACCCTCTTCTGGCAATGTGAGTTAGAGTGAGGATGAAAAAGTGTAAATTGTACAAGTGTCTTCTATACATGAGTTATGTAATTATATTATGTTTGAGGAAATGGTTTAAGCTATGGGCTTGTCCATACTTTGGCAGTGGCCTACTTCAGGAAGGAAAAGACTAAACATGCCCCATCCATACAGGTCCACAGGCAGGATGCAGACCTGAAAGTTCTCCATTGTGATTGTCCCCCATCCTCCATCCCCAAGCCTTCAATCCAGCAGATCTGAGAGTAGCCATGGGGATGAGTTCAGAGCAGTCTCACTGATGAACAACCAGGTCCGAGTGTGCCAGCACACTAAAGTGGATGTGGTGTAATGTAGGAGGGTCAGGTTGTGCCCCATGTCCCTGGGACCAGCTTTCACAGCAGCATAATCTTCTACAAGGACTCTCTTGTGAAGTATGAGGAAATGGATATAATGTTTATCATTGTTTATGTTATATATGTTCTGAAAGTCTTTTCTGACAATACTTTTCTCAGGTAAAATTCTCCTACAAATGCAAAATTAGGTATGCATTACTTATATGAAAACAGGCTGCCTAGACTGCTAGTTTCTGTAGGTAGGTTTTTCTTCATTAGGTGCTCCTCAGCCTGTCCTCCCAAATAAAACACAGGCCTTAAGCAACAAAAATAAAACAAAATAAAAACAGATAAATACAAAAGCAACCCCTTTTACCCTGTGATGGACGCTAGGGCTAGGAACAGAAACTACACATAAACTGGTGTAAGTAATCATAAACCAGTCTAAACCTGTAACACAACAAAAGTTCAGTGCATGTAGACTGGTTTCAAAATAGCAGAACCCAATTTAAGATAGATCTGGATGGGTGTAGTATCAGATTTCATCAGTTTAAGTTAGACCAATCTATCAAACTTTCACATCCAGATCCCCACACAGGCCAGGTCTGGTGGGGGAACAGGGCTGACGCAACTGCAGAGCTGGGCTGTAAGAGGGAAAGCTGGCATGGGGCGGGGTGGGGAAGTGCCCACAATGGGAGCCTCCCCCCACACTGTTTAGACCCCAGCTGTGGGGGTGATAGCAGCCAGGGCAGGGGGCTCCATCACCCTCTTGCCTGGCCCCTCTGGGGCCACCATGGTGAAGCCTAGCTCTGGAAGCCTAGGGCTGGGCACAGGAGAAGGACAGTGACAGCAGAGGACTGGGGGCACGGGCCTGACAGCCAATCAGGGACAGCCCTGCTTGGCTGGGCTCAGCTGCCCTCTGCAATGTCCAGCATGCTCGGGGTGTTTGAGAGTGCTCCCCATCATCTGGCCTACCCAGTGCAGGCATTTGCCTGCCTCCCACATAAGTTTTCTTTGCTCTCGATCCAATCTTTGCAGCTTAGAAAAACCTGTGAAGGTTGGATCAATTCTGCCTCTGGCTTTTTGACTGTCTGTACTTAGCATAGGACAAGAGCCATACAGCAGCCTGGCTCATCCTTCTATCAAGATGTTCTACTCACAGCTTTCTTCTTCTTCCCTTGCTTACCCTTCTTCAGTGGTAATGTGTAGGGGGTGCTATGCAGTACACGTGCACCCCTGGAGAGCGCCAGGGCATCCCCTAACAGGCCACACTCGCCGCTTAGGCGATGGCCGGGGCGGGGTCAGGTGGGAGCACTGGTGCCTGCCCTACAGGCGCCAGCCAGGGAGTGGGAGCGCCGTGACCACTTCTGGGAGTGCTGCAGCCAATTCACAAATCGGCCACAGCCTGCCCCCTCCCCCCGGTCACTGAGTGGTCGCTGAAAGGGGGAGGGGCACATGCCACCCCTCACTAAGGTGGCACCAGTTGCCCATGCCTTTCTTGGAGCTTTTGAAAGCTCATAGTAGAATATTTATTGCCTATCCAAATGTCCTGCAGCTGGGTTCTCTCAACAAGGTTGACTGCTCCCTCTTAAAGTGGCAGATCACCTTGTTGCAGTATGTAACAGTGAACTGTTTTAAGCTGGTTTGCTGTTCATAAAAAACTATATAGAAATTTCTAACCTCAATGACTATTAAAAGTTAGCGCTGCTTGTTTCAAAGCTCTGCACGTGTTTTGTTTTGTTTTTTGGAATTTTAGTCAAAGTATGTAGGAGTATGAGACATCATTATTCTGATTTGGTAGCATTTAAGTCCCATTTTTAATAAGTGGGAAAGACTATAGGTGCAAAGCAGTTGATAAATTTTCTCCCTGTGTTTAAGTAGCAAGGGAAAACCACTGCAATTACATGGCCCAGAAGAATAAGAAAACAAAGTTTCTGTAATTTGAAACTATAAAATAAAAATACTATTATACTCAAACACCTGATTAAATATAAAAACTCAACCCAGTCACCTTCTTTCTAATCCCTTAGTCCTGATATGCCAGACAAATCTTATCTTTCGGTCATCTATATAAATCCAAATAACTGCATTGCTTTATTGTATGTAACCCAAACATAGTGACTTACCAGTATGCATGATAAAACACTGGCTTTCCCATCAGAGCATCCAGATCTGAAATTTTATTATATTTCAGTGTATATAATTGTAGGACTCATAATGACTCTTGGGCAAACTCAATCCCTCAAGTACTGTAACTACCAAAAATAAATATGTGAAAGATATGAATTACACTATATCCCATTTCCTAAAGTATTCAAATTGTAAGTTGATGTTTTAAACAATATTTGAGACACAGAACATTTCCTAAGGATTGATTTATAACAAAGAGTGGATGACTAGAGGCCAAAAAAAAGATCTACTAACCCCAGAGCAAGTAATTAGTCATACCAAATTTCCATTCCCAATTGCTGTCAAAATTGCTATCAGAACACAAAAATTAGATCAAACACTCCTGTATAGTTTCTTGATAGGTGAATCCATTTCAGTCACTATCTGCAGAGTGGTTTAAGAAAATTAGGATCCTGTGTATTAACCAGTTATATTCTTGCCTCATCTTGCAACATTCCAGTCAAGTTTTACACTCACTATGTTATTAAATTATCCATCAAAATTACATGTTGCAAAAAAAAATCCACAACATTTAGTCTATTTTTCTGTATGCAACTCTTAGATTCATTATGCATCATTTCCAAAGCAGGTCTAGTTTGTAAGAGTCTCTCAAATATTTTGGACTAGTACATTTCATTTGACTTTGTTAATTATCACTTTGACTCTTAGTAATTCATGGTGAAGAATTCGACACCTAAGATATATACATATATTTCTTTCGACTTCGATGACCAATTTTTTAAAAATACAAAACCCCTAAAATATTGCTGGCTATTAGTCATTTTTTTATTACAAACTGTTCTTTAATTTAATTCTCCTTGGGCACAGAGTAACTTTTAGGATACACAGTATATTTTCATTCATAAAGGAGAACTCAGTCTCCTAAGCAAATTCTCTTTTTCACCCAAAATTGCAGAACTCCTTAATTTTTAGGTGGCAGAAGGCAATGGAGCCACAGTGAGAACAGAGATCCAGTTTCTGGTGAGTTAGGGAATAGGAGTAAATACTGGTATAGAGAAGGACCAGTCACCAACGCACAAATAAAAGTTAACCTACTGAATATTTACATGAGGTAACATTTTGGACAGCTGCAAATGGAAGGGAAAATTTGGAGCACAACACTGGGTGAAAGGGTAAAAGAGAGGTAATTACTTTTTAGAGCAGTAAAGACTACTCTAGAAATGGCCATGGAACAGTTTCACTGCCATTCAATAATCTGTCAGAAAAGGTCCATTCAATATGACTTAAGGCAGGTAAGAATAACAGGCTTCAGCTTTAAAAATCTGGTAGGGCTTGAGATCCCATAGAACCATATGCTGAATCTCTCTCTCATTTTTATTCAACCATGTAGGCCTTTGTTTAGGACCTTGTTACGCATTAATTTTGGGTGGTTCCTGGAGCTCTTAACCACTGTATTGTCTCCCTTTAAGCAACTTAAAGCACTTGTTATATGACTTAAAGTTAGCTGCTCCAGGGAGGATCTTCTCCTGTTCTGCATAGCCCAACTCCTATCCCATTAAGGTGTGGCCACTCCCCACAGATGTGCCGCTCAGGTTGAAGATGTGACTGCAAGCTAGCACTAAGTTGATCAACATTTGTGCAGCTCACAATGTAACCTGTAACAAGGCCCTTAGATATTCAATTGATTTTCTGCAGAACTCATTGAAATCCATTGCCTGTTGCCCTCTTCAGTAATTTATTCTATATGTTTATTACCGTTTCCTAAGTGCTTAATTTTTTCTCTTAAATTTCTTATTTTAAAATGGTATAATTTTGACTTTGTATTAGAGTGTCCTTGGCAAGAACCCAGAATTTACTTCATTAAATATTATTCCTCTTTTTCATTTCTTTAAAACACATCAGTAGATTCACCATGATGCCATTTTCTAATAACGAGAAGACAAAACATATCTACACTTTCTCTCAGCAACTCCTAAAGTGCCTGAGATTGGACATTATTGGGGTTACTCTCCTGTGTTAATTCTCTGTACTGTTCTGCATAATCATCATAGCTTTCAGGCTTCTGTGACTAACATTCTAAGCAATGTTCTACACAGGTCTTGCATCTTCAACTCCTGTTTACTTCACCTAGGAGAAGCTAGTCAGCAGAAGGTACTTATGTGTGACAGCATTGAGCCTTTATTATACCTCTGTTTTCAGCTCTGTAGTGTCACTCCTGTCCACCTGCCAATCAGTCAAACCTACTCCAGCCCTCAGGGCACTTGAGCTGCTCCAAACCCCAGTGTGCCACAAGGACCAGTGACTGACAAACTCTACTGCAGTGGAGAGCAAACCTAAATGACAAGGAGGCAGTGAGTATTCCCAGGTGTAGACAATATCTTTAGAAACTAGCACAGGTTTTTAATAATACTAAGAAACACTCACTCACATTGCCATACAATCTCATGCCACAGTCTTTTTTTCTGTTAAGAGGTCTAGTCTATTAAATGTATAATGCTGAGCTCTGAGATTTAAAGAGTTGCAATCACTCTAGCTTTCATTTTCATAGTGTTCCTCCAGCAGTACAAAAAATTGCAGCTTGTTTTCCTTCAATATGGATGCATGTTAGATATAAGGCTTTAGGGAATTGCTTATACCTCTGAAATGTCTGTCTAAAAATGGAAATCCTGTTTTAATCTTATAGGATAAATTGTTCTGACAAATAATTTAACATCAGAGCTATCTTTTTAATGTACTGTATTTCCACTTTTAGATACTTTAATAAACTGCATTTTTGCAGATTTGCAATTTCACATTAGTGTCCAATATTCAATTTTTGAACACTTTTTTAACTTAAGTTTATGAACCTCATCAACAATAGTTAAACTGATTTTATACTCTGGAAGAAGGATGACCACCAGAATGCTCATTACTTCCCAACTCACTCCCTCCTTTTTTGGGGGAGGGTGAGGAGAGAAGGGGAAGCAATGGTAGCTTACTTCCTGAAAGTCCTGTAGAACCCCTCATAGCTTCTCTCCCAGACATCTCTTAGGGCTTATTTCTCAGTCAGCCATGCAAAATCTTCCTTGATTTGACCATCACTTAGATCCCTAACAGGCTACTAATATCTCCCTCCTTCCTTGATCCCCCAAACACACTTCCTTTGCCATCTTTTCTATGGTTTATTCCTGCTCCTCCCTTGACAAGTCAAGATCCCTCAGATTCAGGCAGACTGACAGTGCTATTTTCTCTTGCCTGCAGAATTGCATAAATACACTTATACTGCTTTCAGTTAAGGAAACAGGCTGTGCAGAGTAGCATAGCATGTTTGCCTGGCATGGCAAGTTTGCCCTTAGGATAGGCAGTATTTGTGAACACACTACATTGAAAGCATGCCACATGGAGAGAACAGAACAGCAGGCTTTACCAATGTCTTGAGTCCCTGCGATAGCAGGGGATTTGTGTGATGCCTACATGTCATATTCCCTCATGATTGAAGTGCTGTCATAGATAGGTCTCCCACAACATTTTCATTAACAAGCTAAAGAAATACAGACTAGGCAAAAGGTACCATAAGGTGGATACGTAACTGGATGCATCACTGTGCTCAACAAGGCTCAATGGCTCAATGTCTGTTGGAAGGAGGTATCAACTGGGGTTCCCCAGGGATCTGTCCTAGGTCTAGTATTATTTAATATCTTCATTAATGATTTGGACAAAAAACTGAGTGCACACTTAGATGACAGCAAGTTGGGTAGAATTACAGACACTGCAGAACAGGTCGAGGATCCAGAATGATTTCAAACCATTCCTCCTGTGTATCCAGGTCAATCAGATGAAATTCAATGAGAACAAGTGCAAAATCCTGCACTTGGAATGAAAACAAAATGCACAAATACAGCCTGGAGAATGACTGGGTGTAGTATGACAGAGGACTCAGGGGTTACAATGGCCCATAAGTTGAGATGCCTCACCTGGAGTAATGTTTCTCCACACTTCAAAAAGGGTGCGGACAGATTGGAAAGTTCAGCAAAGAGTGACAAAAAAATATTACAGCCCTGAGACACAAGACACAATAATTAAAATTATTTAGTATGGAGAAGAGAAGACTGAGGGGTTATTGGATAACAGTCTTCAAATACCTAAAGGGTGATAGAGAAGAGAGGGATGCACTTTTTTTGGCGGACCAGCAGAAGGCCTGAACTACATGAATACAATGATGGCCCATCAAGTATGGCATGACTATTAAAAATTCAAGAGGAAGGGGGTGGAAAGACACCTAATTCAGAAAGGATGGTCACAACTAACAAGTCCAGGCTCCCTTACTTGGAAATTATCTTCTGAAAAAGTGACATAAGTTCAACTCTTGATAAAGTTCTTCAACAGAGAGAAATTAAAGCTTAATATTCTATGTATTCTCAGAACAAATATTTCATTGAAAGTGACAGAACAAACTGTAGTATAGCCAAAAAGGACATTATTTTGTGTTCTACAGTTTATGTATACCATTTAAATTATCTAAGAATTTTTTTTATAGAAGCAAGCAAATAAACACAGCACAAACCAGCTGGTCTGTCAATATAAATGTTGCCAGTTTCAGAGCTATTATAAAGTGGAACCCACAAATCTTCAGGCATACTTTAGGATAACTATTCTTATCATTTGAGAGCAAGACAGAATTTTAGATTATACTTGTTTCCCTCAATTCTACTAAAAATTTCATTTAGAAAGGACTGATTTAAATGGTTCATTTTAAGCACTTTCTATGAGCCACAAAATCTATCTTCTTTCTTGACTCAAGCTAATGGGAATATAGGATAAACAATCAACATCTAGGCAATCTTCATTTGGTCCCCCGTCTTTAATTACACTATCACATACGGGTTTTTTTTACAAGATCCCTACCCCATCCAACTGAAAGGATGGTACTCACTAAATGAACTATTCAATGTTTTGTCATCTTTTGCTCAATGGGTGGCATGCTGAAATAATGAATAGCATTCAAGCTGCTCCATGTAAAGAATGCTTAATTATTTCTATACTGGAGAATGGGGGAAATCTGAGTAGACCTAGGAGGGGTGGAGCTGGGCCAGGCCAGCTGAACTAAATAGGTGTAAAGATTCAGCCAGGATATATGCAGCCAGGTCTGTGGATAGGCCATCAGGGGCAAGTAGGAGGTCAGCAGGGCACAGGCACAGCTTACCACAGAGTAAAGTTCGGGTTTGGATCAGCAGAGCGGAGAGAGTGTGGACCAAGTTCAGATAGGGAGCTGTGAGGGGAGACCCAGTGCACATCATGTTCAGGAGCTAGGGGCCCAAGAACCAGTGTCGAGTTTCTGGGAAGATCAGAGATCAGGATCAAGAAAGCCAAGCTGGGTTAGGATGCCAGGAAAACCAGTGACAGCAGGGCCAGCACCAAGTTCCAGGGGAAATCCAAGATCAGGGTCAGGAAAAGCCAAAGCTAAATCAGAAGTCAGAAGAACCAGGGAGAGCTGTGAATGCAAGGCTTGCCAGAACAGATTGAGGCTGCATATGTGTTTAAAAGGGGTGAGAGGTGCTTTCAATAGCCAATTTAGTGAGAGAGAACTAGGGCAGTCTCATTAGCCAGGGATCAGGGGCAGGTGTGAAACTCAAGTGCCTGGCCCAGTCAGTCCTGCTTGAACAGAGTCCCTGATAGTAGGAGCCTGCAGAGAGCTAAGTAAAAGCACCCCAGCAACAACTGATTGTTTGAGTTTTGATTATTGTGGGCAAATAAGCTACAAGGCTTGGGAGTGGCTGAAGGGGAGAGAGGAGGACACAACTGATGCCTGGGGAAAGATACTGCAGACGTGACTAAAGGGACTAGCCAACAAGCCCTAACTGTACACTCTTAGAGGGGGCTAGTAGCTGAAACCACTTGAGAGACTGAAAACTGTTGTTTTGAGGGCCAGTAACATAGCCCCAGTTGAGGACAGTTATCAGAGAGAGAGAGCCCTATGTATGGTGAGCAGGGTACCTGAGTCCACACCCCAGTACTCTAAAGGCAAGCTCCCAGAATCATAACAACATCAAAAGCCATGGCAGGAAAGAGTAAGGCCAAAGCATTGGCAATGTGTACTCCTGCAATACGCACCATCGATGCTGCCAGTGGCTCGCCACTTGCCATCGCGCCCCCCCACTTGCCGCCAACAGTGCCAGCTGCATCTGCAGGCAGTCCCTAATCTCAACATATGGTTACTGATTGCTTAAGCTTGTTCTTATTTTTGTAATAAATCTTTTTGCCATCTTTTATAATCTACTCATTGTTAGTGATAAGTGTGATTCCAGAGCATTTGACCGTACCAGAAAGCCTCCTGGAGGAGGGAGCAGCAGAAATCTGCACTTTCTGAGTACATGGTAGGATAAGGATAAGGGTGTGATTTTTCTGACTTGCAAAATCCCCTCTGCACAGAGTTGGCAACATCTGGGTGAGACAGGTAAGGCCAAGGTGCTATGGGCCATTGAGTTGGCCCCTGTTACATGTCATGTGGTTCTCAGTGGTTCTCAAGCAGCACACAGCAGGAATGGTTTTGCAGTGTGACAACTCTGAAGGGGTGAGAGCACCTCAGAGGCTCACCTGGATGCATCTGGATTAGGCCGTGTCACAAGTATATTAAAAGAAGCCTCACAAAATGGGAACTGAGAAGACAGGATCAATGCATGGACCACTTCAGGGGAAAGGTACCAGAATATCAAGAATCACTGCACTGTACAATTGGCCATGGAACAGCCAGTCATTTCATCACCTGGAAGCATGGGCTTTCCAATAGATAAGCTGTCACAGAGCTGGAAGTATTATATAGCAAGAAACCAAGATTTGAAAACCTGGTTGGCTGCCGAGTTTACAATTAAAAGCCCACTTTAGCTTTGGTAAAATATCATTGAAATCAAACTTTCTCCAGAGGGTATTCTGATGAATCATGCAATTTCAGAGATCAATGCTTTGTTGGAATTTTTGCAACCAATTCTAAATTGGACCCTTTAGATCCACAGAATGGCTATGCTGCTTATTCTAGTGCCTGCTGTTGTTCAGAGTCTAACACCCTCCTTCAAGCCACATATAAGAGTTTCTGTATAAGCAAAATTTTGCAACTTCTGATTGAAACAAGGCCACCCAATTTAAGCTCAACCAAGTGCTGATAATTGCTTTTCTAGAAAGAGTTACTAATAATTAAAAATATCAATTGTAGTAACTAGATACTTTGCCCTTATACAAGAAAACAAATGAATTCTGTGCAGTCAGCTAGACTATGACTGAAACAATGTATTGATTAACTAAACATGGCAAGATGGAAAATATGTTTGATTTAGTTGATATACGCATGTATGAGAATCAATGGACTAAAGCCACAGCGTCCAAATCATCTCACTCTGCAGGATGGATGAGTGATCCTGGGGCAGTCTGACAACACAGCTTTGGCTTATGAGACTGGTCCATGGGCCTAATTTGGCATGTGATGCCATATCTTGATCATCCTTGAGCAGAAGGATCCACAAAGAATAAGGCAACCTCCTCTGGTCTTCCTCCTCTGCTCCCAGTAGGTGGTAAAAATAACCTTCTTCACTTTCTTCACTCTGTAGCCTACTGATGTACTGCTTACCTATCATTGGGTTTCGTAATAAATAGTTATGTTTGTCTGGTCCTCCAACACTCTCTCCTCAGTTTCCTGACCCTTGGGGGTGGGGCAGAGGTAAGGGAGAGAAGAAGAAGAGAGAGTAGGAGCAGGAATGGATAAGTTGGAACACTATGAATGGCTAGAGTAAACTTGGCCAGTCCTCCTGTTCTCAATCTCATGGCTCATGAGCAGTTAACTTGTGACCCATGGGCTCTGGCTCAGCTGCCACTCCACCCACCTCTCCCTCTGCTGCTGCTGCCAGGGTCCCTGGGCTCCTTCTCCTGGCTGCCACTTCCTGAGGGTGGGGGTGGTGGCACAGCATAGACCCAAGAACTGTTGAAAAGGACAAACAGAAAGGGAAGGCAAGATTACAGTACAGGAAGCTGGAGAAGAACCCAAGAAACTTCAGGCTACATTCTTCCACTGCTAAAGAATGGAAATGGAATAAAATATTAACATATTTTTAGCACAGACAAAACTGTTTGTGTTTTCTTAATTATATTACTGGAAAGCTTGTGACGTTTTTTAGATCATTCTCAGAGGCAGAAACCTAGCGTGAAATATTTCAACCTGAACAGCTTACCAGAGTTATGAGCAACTAACAAAACATTTCTTAAAATGGAAAGCATCAGGCAACCTTAACTATAGGCAGAACTAGTAACTCCACCTAGAATACACTACCTTCAAGTATCAAGCTATCACAGAACTTTTGATAGTCATCAACAAAATTTACAGCATACCAGAGTTTCCCCCCAGCTGTTTCATCCTTTGTAACAACTGTTCAGGGTACATTCCCTTTATGTTTCAAAAAAGGAATCTTTCACAACAGCTCATTCCAGTTCCTATTCTTTTCTTAATTACACTGGTGTGACCCTGTTAATGTCACTGAAATCACACAGCTGTAAATGAGGATACAGTTTGGCTCATTATGGATATATATTACTTAGTTGATGGAATATAATAGGCTACGGTGCAGATTGACTGCTCTTCATAAAATAACTTTGCAATTACCAAATTTGATTCTCTTTCTAACCTTGTGACAGGAAGCTTTGACAAGCATATTTTTGTTAATGGATTAGAGTGAGAAATCTGACAAAATATACTGTAAGAACGGAACAAATTGGGAGTTTTGACACAAGAAGCTTTTTCAGTCATATCCAATAAGGTCTCGATGATAAAGATTTTGTTGATACATATTGTAAGACAGGTCAGATTTTGCTGTTGACATACTAACTGAGAGTTTGACACCTATTACTTCAGTCAGCAATATTTTCCTGTAGTGAATGCTCAGTAGGAGGCAAAACAATGGGAGGGTTACCTAACTATGAAGTCCAGAGCTTTCTAGGCCACTTAGAAGCTAAGATATAATTTACATATACACATTAATATCTTTTATCATAAGGCACTGTGAAGACCTAATTTTTCAGAGTTGCTGAGCACCAACACTGGAGCATTATCATTAATTTGGAGCTTTGGAAGCTTGCACATCTGAAAATTATGATATACCTCTATATCTATCTCCGTACATACCACATACACACACCATGCAAAGTTGTCCTCCTTGTCACCCAGAGCAAACCAAGCTTGAATTCTTCTTTGCACACTGAAATTGCTTTAAAGAAAAATATAGACATCGTCCCCATAGAAGAAGTGCCACTAGGCTTTAACCATACAACTGTCCGCATGCAACTGTCCGCAGCATTTCCTACTAGCTAACCCCAAACACCATTCCACTCTGTATATACCCAACTTTGAATCCTATTCTGAGTCACCTAGTTCTTGTAATGTATTGCATATGGAATCTAGGTACCTAAAACAATGTCCTGGATTCTACTCCAGGAAATACTAAGTCAGGCACTGCAATCTTTTTTTGGTCTAGCCTTTAGACAACTATGTCAACTCCAAAGCTCAACCGCACTCCAATGACTTCAGTGGCATATGGATTTCATTTCAAGAATATTAATAGGTCTAACTTAACAAATAGGGTACTAGGCTGCTGTCTTCATCATCTGATTCAAGACACGGGCAATACTGGAATTACAAATCTTAATAATTGCAATGATTCACATTAGTTCAGTGTCCCTAATTAAACCTTGAGGTTTTCCTACAGAATTAGAGAAAACAGGATGAGGATACTCAACTATTCTGACATGCTTCTGTTAGAAACTTTTCTTCAGAAAAGCCCTTTTTACAAGCCATAATCATATACATGGTTCCAGAAGAATTAACAAATGAGATTAATGTAAATTCAAGATCAAATATTGTATCTGTCTACCACAGGGTGCTACAGCAAGCTTTATACAGCTTATATAAGGAATAAAGAAACGGAATATGAAAAGAATATTAGAAAAAGACAATTCCAGGGGGAAAAATAGACTTGAAGGGCTTAAAAAATGAAGTTTAATATAGCTGAAATAACAAAAAGCCAGTAGTTGGCTTTTTTCCTATTACACCTTCATTTTGCAACCCAGTCACTTTTTAAGTATTTATTGAATGTACTGTTTAATACCTACTTTTAAAGCTATAGTAGATTTTTGACAATAATCTATGTCCAAAATCAAAGATCCCTTCTGTCTATAGCACTAAATCACCCTTACATTTCCTTTTGAATAGTTCTGTGTTGGTTGTTAATAAGTGTTAATCACAGCATCATTGGTAACTACAGTGCTTTGGATTGTTTAGATGCTGTTTATAGGTAATTTGGCAGATATCATGATGTATTGCCAGCTTTTGCAAAGCAGAATAAGCAATAATGACATGACTTTATTTTCTGATTTTTTCCTGCTTAATCATGCTTCTTTTTCCCTCCCTACAAACATCCTGTAAAAGCCTTATCTATTTTGATACATGGTATTTTGGATATGAAAGAAATAACAGAAAACGATGTATCTATTTTATATATATTAGACCATACTTTCTGTATGCCTGAACCTCCTTGATTCAGAAGTGGAGCAAGGGTTTTGTTAAGGTGGTCTTAAGCCATCATTGTAGCCCCTGGATCCTTAGACCAACTGCTTGACTGAACATTCAGTACAACTTACAGTCTAAAGGATATGTCAACTTACAAAACCTACCCATGTCAATCCCCTTCCCCCCAGCAAGATCTGGGAAGCCTGGAGAATACAAAATAATTTAAAAACACACCTTGCTAGTATTTTTTTTCCTCTTACATTCCCACAAGTGCTGAAGATGGACATGATTAGAAGTTGCTATAATGGTTCTACATCATTCCAGGATGCTTCTAAACAAAGATCAATCCTAAAATGGCTAGGTCTGCTGGTTGTGCATGTGTGCAAGAGAGTGTGTATATAATTCATTTAAATTAATGGGTGCTGAACGCATGCGTCTGAGCAGGCAGTTTAGCTGTCTTATTTTCAATACATTTTCAAATTACACAATTTCAGAAGAGAGAGCACATGCAGTGCAGTCCACTCTTTTGCTACCTTCTCCTATGACTATTTAGATTTCCTCTGAAAATAGCCAAAATGATCAGGCTAGAAAAGTAAAGGCAACGAAGTATCATAATTTCAGGATCTGAACTTTACTGTTATTTTATTTGACATGAACATAAGTGATACTTGTAAAGAGAAAATATATCAGAGAAATGTAATTAAATAACTGGAAAGTGAAAAAAAGAGAATGACAATTTAACAAAACAGAAATAACATGTGCTACATCCTAATTTCACCAGCACTGTGCCATTTAAAAAAATGTTTATCCTAAAAATCATCAACAAGCTTATACTTATAAATCCCAAATTACTGATCTACTGATATTGAGACTTAAGACTACCGGTAACTTTTGGCTAGTCCAAAACCCATATAAAACTTCCTGTGAATCAAAACATGTTTATCAACAATCTGCATTTTCACCATATTAAAAACAAGAAAGTTTTCTGATGTGCTAGCTATTAGTCTCTACTAACTATAAGAAAAGTTCAAACCTGCCAATTAAAAATGTGATTTTCTTGCAAATTAGCTTTAAAATATATAAGTTTGTCTGTTGCAGTCTTACTGGAACCAAACACTTTCCTCAGAAGTCTGGATTTTATCAAGAAGGAGAATGGCAGAGTAGATCCATCTCAGAAAAAAAATAATTCTGAAATTAAATTAAAGATTTTTTCTTTTCAAGCACTGAAAGCCAATAATTAAAACCAGTGAGAAATATTTGTCTGTCTTATAAATTCCATTATCTGTTAATAAAAGATGTAGTGTTTTTCAGTCCAAAGCAGGCAGTGATTCTTGCTTTCTCCCTCTGTAAAAAATGCTTATTGTTTAAGTGATATTTCATGAGACAATCCCATATAACAAGAGAATGATGCAATTGCCTTACTTCCCTAAATATAAGCACTATTTGAAAGTGTTATTGCTTTCTTCAAGATTCAGACCAAGTTTAAAAAGAACAATAGTCTCTAAAAATAAACATAATGTATAACAGTCTCTCAGGCAATGTCAAATACAATGGAAAAAGAGTGATGAGAATGCTTGAACATATGTTTTAATGAACCTCTCCTCTCCTGTGTCAGTACAAGTATCATTTATTTTTAAAGCAATTGGTCACAGCTTTCTGTTGGAATGATGGCCTCTTGACTGATTTTGCCAAAGTACAGAACAATATGGAATAATAATATTCCCATGTTGGGAGCCAGTAATGAACAACGTTTGAAATCAGCTAAAAAAATTGCACCAACTTAGCTCTAAAATATATAGAACATCAATCCCCAAACTCCAGGACATAAGCCAACCACTAAGTGGCAGAAGTTGGGGAGAAACCTTCCCTGAAGTAAGCTACTCAGTAGATGTCCCTTATAAGTATCTAACAGTTACTTATACTTATGGTATCTATCACCATTATCATATCATCTGAGCATCTCATTGTCTTTAAAACATTTGCTTTCAAGGTATACCTGAGAAAGAATAAAGTGCCCTTATCCCATTTTACAGTGGGTAAAATGAGACACACAAAAAAGACTTATCTAAAGTCACAAAAACATCTGTGGCAGAGCTGGAGGTGAACCTAGAGCCCCAGTTAGTGTTTTAACCATGAAATAATATTGTAAAAGAGATTGGAAGCATTATATGAATGAATGTTTTAGGTTGACCAATTGTTGGGATATTTACTGTATGAATATATTGGTTTAGTTTAAATCAGGAGGCTGTAACAAGGAGGAAGGAATGGATCAAGATATACCACCTCTCCTCAAACACTTGAGGACCATTGAAGGACAATGGGAGAATTACCGGCCCTCTCATTGTCTGATAAAATCCTGTGCTTGAACTGTCTACTCTGCTTGAATTATGACATCACAAAGTAACTGGCCAAGCAAACAAATGATAGTACAGAATTAATTCAACTGCAGAAAGACAACTACGTAACAACAACAGAAAAATTAAAAGAAAATGACTGCTGCTTATTTTAATAGCAGTCAAGAACAGAGACTCTGATTTGGGCAAAGAGTGAATGAGGGAGTAGCCAAACTGAAGAGCTGCCAAGCCTCAGCGTGAAAAATCTGAAGCAGAGCCTCATGAAGCTGCTGAAATCTGACATAATAGGGCCAAATTCTGCCATCCTTACTCACACGGTGAGCAGTCCTATTACTCTGAGCAGTGTGTCTTCTTTCCAAGTCAACAGGGCTGTAAAGAGTTCTATTATTTTCTCTTTACATGTATTTGGCTGTGAAAAATGACAGTTTTCTGTCAGTGAAAATTGCTCTTTTTTGTTTGGGTGGAAACTGAAGAGATTTAACTTGAGAATGAAAAATATTTTGCTTTGTCACTAACCTGCAAGAGCAATTTCTCACTGGCTTTGCTGGTAGTGAGAATTTCTTCATTCATCTCTGAAGCTGAAGCAGTAAAATAAGTCAGTCACAGTTAGCCTCTCAGCCTGGAAGGTCAAGACAGCCTCAGTCATCTTCAGAAATAAAAAGAAAGCAAACTCCCACAGATGTCCAGGGCAGAGGGTCTTGCAGTAGCTAGAAAAGAGAAAGGATATTACCCCACCCTCCATCCCATACCTTCCCACAGCAACCACAGGGGACAGTGCCACAATGTAACAACAATCAATATGATCCACTTGTCATGAAATGTGATACAGGCAAAGTTTTAAAATCAAAGGAGATAAGTAAAAAAAAAAGCCTCAAATTACACATAAGAAAAATGAGTCCCAGAGCTGTGAAATGGACTGCTCAAGATCAATCAGCAAGAAAGTTTTTATTTTTTATGTGGAATAACCATCAGCAAGTGTGTGTTTTTATTGGAAAGCCTTTACCAGTATGCACTTGCTGTTTGGCACACTTTTTAAACAAACAGTACACATGTGGTAATTTGTAAAATATATATCTTTAGTTCTCCTTGTCCGCTACATAGTTATCCTCTTAAGTCCAATTTTTAATCTCTCAAAAAACGTTCAGCAAGAGTTTTGATACTTAGATCTGTATGAACTGTTCAATTCAAAATTTAAAAAGATCCCAAATCTTCCTTCAAATTACATCTATGATCCAATATTGATCTGCTCATGTTTTGTTTGGATGAGCCATTCATTCAGGCTTCTTGGGAGCATGTCTGCTTTATTTAGAGATCCTGATGCTTTTGCCAGATGACAGTTATGGTGCATTTTAGTTCAGCTTAGAAATTGACAGGTGGGCCAAAGTTAGCTTAAGTTTACAATAAAAAATAGAAGAAGTTATTTTCAGATGCTATTTTTTGCTCTTATATTTCAAGGCTGGCTAATCACTCAGTTGTGGTGTTTCTTTGTTCTGCCACCTCTAAATTCACTGATACATAGGATGTCCTTTCTTTTAACCTCTCAGAGTTTGGGGTATAAATATAGCTCTTTTATTTGCTTGGAAAGAACCAACCACATAGCTCCTCCTAAAATAGATATAAAAGCACAACAGAATCTCTGAGCAGGGGAACTAACAGAAAACACCACCTGAAGACCCCAGAGCCCTTCCCCCACAGCATCCCATGGCAGGCAGGGGCATATTGCTGCTTGGCAGGGGGGAGGGCGGGGAAAGTCTCCAGGGTCTCTTTCCCTGCAGCTGACCCTGCTGGGCTGCGCCACACCACAGCCTGGGCAGGAGTGCTTCAGGGAGAGGGGTCCAGGATCTCTCTCCCTACAGCTGTCCTGCCGGGCCATGCTGCAGCACAGCCCACGCAGGGAGAGGGGTCCAGGGCCTCTCGTTCTTGCAGCAGCCCAAGCCAGCAGCCCCTGTCCCCACCCCACACTTGCAGCAGCCCCCGCCAGGCAATGGCAAGCTGCCTCCTGGCTGGGGGGGATATGGGGAAGGGGCCCAGGGTTTCTCCCCACCCAGCTGCTGCTGACTGTCCCCAGCTGGCAGAGGAGGAGGGGCATAGGGCCAGGAGCCACTTCAGCAGCCTCCTTGGGAGTGTGCAAGACCACCCACAACATCCAGTACAGGCAGCATCCAAGACCATCCACAACCAACAGCAAACACCTGTTTGGTTCCCTCGCACTCTAACTTATAGTGCTTTAATTAAAGTGTGATAGGCACTTCCGTCAGGGGCTTTTTGAACATCTGCACTTATACAATATGTTTCACATTCATGAATGAGAACAGACTGACAGAAAATGAAATCTTGCATTGATAGGAGATGGACAACAAAATGTGTGGTACTACAATTATTTCCATATCCAATTATTTCCACGTTTCCTTCTCCGTCATTCAACACGTGCTCTGCAGCATCACTTGTAAAGGTAAGATTTAGCTCAGCATCCATTCCATTTAGTCCTCAATCTCTCTGCTGAGGCTGGTATGTTTTGTTTGGGTGTTGAAGTAGTGGTGATAGTTTTGGCAATGCACGCGTTTATCAGTTCAGTTGCCAAGGATCATCAGCAAATTCATTTCACGCAAGACACTGAAGGGCCATCAGCTGATAACAGCATTTTGTCACTAAAGCAATGGGCCAGTCTGGAAGCATTAATCTCAAGATAAAAGGCTGTGCAACCTAATACTGATTTCCTAACCAAAACAACCTATATTGCATTACTGGAAAGGCCCATCCCTCTCAGTCACAGATTAAATTATTCTACCATGTAGTGGTAATGAAAATACCTATCTATCCCTAGTACCATTTTATGGTTTACTGTCTGTTCATTAAATACTACAAGGGTCCCCTGTCTCACTCAACAGAAATAAAAAAATATGATGCTCTACTGAAAGAGTTGAACCAAATGAAAAATGTTAAACTGTGCGAGTTAATACAGAAATATATACTAAATTCTGCAAGTGCTTTTCAGAAGAACTACACCAAACATATTGGCATGTCCTAACCCAAAAAGCTTACAGTCCATGAGAATAATATAATAAAGGAAATACAAAGCGAACCACAATATGATCCAATCATGGATGGAGTTCATTAAGTAAATGATTTTTCAGCATTTATTTGGGAGGTAGGAGGAAGCAGGAGGTTCAGAGAATGGAGATAAGGGAGATTGCTTCAAGCACAGCGAATGATATGAGAGAAGGTGCAAAGATGGGAGCTGGAAAGTAGCCAAAGGCAGCAGTCAAACAGATGGTATTTGAGAAAGGAAGAACTCTAGGATAGGTAATAAGTTTGTACACAAAAAAGAAAGCTAGCTTAAATGGTGACTGACAGTAATGATTGTAAATGTCTCTCATTGAAGGCAATGGAAGTTTAACACTGACTTCAGTAACAACAGATTGAAACCAACAGCAAGTACTTTTGAAATCCCCACTGCCAATTGTTTTGGCAAGAAACAGACTGAAAGTGCTAATAAAACTAAGAAATCCAAGTCTTAGAAGTCAGGTCATTCAAAAAAAACAGCTGCAAGGTTGGCACACTATCATACTGGTAATCAGTGATATGTAAACTATAAATTTGTATCCATATGTTCTAAAAAAGAAAATATAACAAGTTTTGTACCGTGTGTAGAAAAAAACATTATGGACATTGTTGTAGAACAGGAGTAAGCAACCCCTGGTATGGGTGCCATAGCATGGCACACAAAGGCATTTTGCCTGGCACACATACTTCAGGGTGGATGGCAGAGAAAGGGCCAGGGCTGCACTGCCACAACAAGGATAAGTCCCCTCATACCTCTCCCACCATCTGCCCCTGGCACACCAACATCTTATAAGTCGAAGTTAGAGGTGTTTTTGGCACTCCACCCTAAAACATTGCCGACTCCTAACGTAGTATGTAGTATATTACAACTCAAAAGTTCCAAAATGGGTGTTTAAAAACATTTTTCCTCCTGTGAAAAAGATATACATTTGTGCATTAGCAACTATCCAATTACATTATTCAGTGATAAAATATCACCTTTTATATAAACCAGTCATGTTAGGAAGCTCTAAATAGTATTTTGGTAAGTACCGGGAAAATCCTCTGACACATAGCACATCCTACAGAATTCAAATGAATAAAGTTTGCAGTAAGCAACCTGAACTTAAAGGAAGTTATGAAAAACTTGTTTTCCTTTATTGTTGATCTGTTAACCTGCACACACTACTAGAAGCAGGTAACATGTACACTGAAACCCAAAATAAGTACAATATCAAAACCAGCTTTTAAAACTGAGGAAAAACTGTGTGCAAGGCAGAAGTAGCAGAATATCACATATATTTATGAGTCCAATCTACAGAGGCACGTGTGCACAACTTTACAGATGTCCCTGAGTACAGACTAAAAATTCAGAGACCAAGCAAAAGCTGTTTAATGGGAGTGACTAGATGGGGCTTGTTTCTTGGCAGTGGTCTTGGGATTACCAAGAAAGCAGTTTGTCTCCATGATTGTTCACATATCCAGGTATAATTGGTGCAGCCTATATAGGGAACAGAAAACCTGTCTGTCTCTATGCCGTCATAAAAATTTTGGTGAGTCTCTATCTTTGACATTATCTGCATACCTATTCTTGTGCGACTTTGCACATACTGCATGGAATATCAGAAGCATAAGAAATTGCCACCCAGAATCCCTGGTTAGTTCTCATTTTAGCAGAAGCTTATGTTAACCTTTTACATAAAAAAAAAAAAAAATCACATAATCTTACTTTTGCTTCATACTGTACCTACCACCCAAAGGTATAATAAACTACTTAAGCTATTTGTTCTATTGGGTAAGAAAGATGAAAGAAAGAGCCTGTTATTTCTGTTTTAAACACTTGCAATTTGACTGAGCGGGCAGGGGGAGGCGGTCTATGGAACTAACAAAGTGTGGTGACACCTAATTGACCATAAGCAGCACCTGCGCCTCAGTAAGTTTGTCATTTATATCAAAATGATAAGACAAACCTACCTTATTTATGGAATAGATGCAAACAGGGCAACCATCCATATACCCAGAATAGAATGAGACCACATATTTTGCTCTCTAAAAGCTAACTCTGAGCAGCGATTTCAAATAAAAGTACAGAAAACAGTCTAATCACACATTCTGAATTCAATACAACATTAAAAGCCCACAGGTCATGTTTGTATGATGTGGTTAACATAAAACTAAGAGCTTACTGCAATCAAAATAAAATATTCCTCACTGGCTCTACTTCAATAATTGACCTAGCCTAGGGTTATTTTAAAGCACTTTAAATGCATCAATAATCCATGGTATTCCAAAACAACTTTACTAATATTCTGCAATAAATTACAGTGGAGAAGTAAGGTGGCTCTAAGCTGTGCACATAGAAAAAAAATCAGAAAATGATGGTAAAAAACAAATGAAAGAAATTTGAAAAGGGGAAGGCATGGAAAGTAAGTTAACAACAGGACTTTGGGAATATATTGTATTGGCAAGGAGGAAGGGAGGGAACAACGTATCCCTACTCCTGAGAGTCCTTTTCCTTCACTTCCCTATGCCTGAGTATCTCTCTGTGCATTCTTTCTTGTCACTCTGATCTCAGCACTCTCACTTCAACAGCAACTTCCCTTTCTCACCTCTCTGTATCACTAAAAAGAGCAGCTTGTCTTTACCAAAGGGCAGGTCAGTAAATTGGAGGTCAGTCTGTAACCTGAAAAGGGTAACTAAGCAGAAGAGAAGATCAAAGTCGAGTGATTTTATTAGAGCATTCACACCAGGAAGACAGCAGGGTTGGCAGACAAGGTCTTTCCAGCCTTTACATCATGACCAAAGCCAGAGCCTGGCTTCATGACTGAAGCAGAGAAATAAACAGAAATGTGTACATCCCAATAGTAGAGAGAACTCAGTGACAGAGTGAAGCTATAAGCGAAGTGATATGGATGACTGAGAAGAGCCAACAGTTCTTCTAGGGATGATTAGGCTCTTCACAGAATATGCTAACACTGGAAGAAAGCAAAAGGCTTAATTAATGGCAAAGACCCATAAGCATAGTGAACAATCCAGACAAGTCTCCAAAGTAACCCAAGTAAAGTGGAAGCCTGTGCAAGAGGTGCATAAACAAATATTTCCAAGCAGCAACCATATTTACTATGTATTTGTACAAAGCAAACCATAGGAATTCCTCTCTCATAGGAATTTTGGGTGCTTACCATTTGAGTTCATATAAGGACCATGTTACACCTTGCACTGTGAGCCATACAAATGTTGATCAGTGTTAGCGCTAGCTCAAGTTTGGAGCAGTCACCCTTCAGGCCAGGAGGGGCCAGGAGTGTGGGATTCTTTCAGTCCTCCAACCATTCTGGGCTTCCCCACTACCCCCTGCCCCCTGGGGCTTCCTGGCTACCTACTTTTGCCTTTATCCCCACTTGAAGTATCTGTGAAGTATCCAAGATAACATAATCCAAGTTAATTAAGTTAGCCACTTATTCCAGGAACAAACCTCCAGGTTTTGACTGGGATCAATAAAACCAACTCAATATGGTCTATTTTACCAAGAGTTTATTTGACTAATAGATATAAAAAAAGTTGACAACAGAAAGCTTCAGTCTGATTTTTCAATCTAATATGATTTGACTTTACTTGCATGAGTTGCTATCCAAGTGTTGCTATTGTGTAAGAAAAAGAAATACCCCACATATCTGTCCAAGGAAGCCACATCCAGACAAAGAGGCATGCGGTTTGTGATGCCACAAAAAAACAAAAAAAGCACCGGGAAAAAAAGGCAGCACAGAGCATGCTACAATAGCATGCCAGAACAAAGAGAGTCTTGGTCCTCTGGTGAGATTCTCTGGCTGCCAGCCAGAAAGTCTCTAAGCTACATTTGTGGAGCATAGAGCATGCTGGAAGCTAGGAGGAGCTGGGCAAGAGCAGTTGGCTCACTGTAGGACAATCTGTCCCACAACAAAGTGCACATGCCAGGGTGTGCGCTGAGGCACAAAGCAGAGGCACAACTTCGCAAGCACATGCCCCTGATCATCTGGACACAACCAGAGATTACAGTGCATCCAGGATAAAGTAAAATACTATGTTAGAGGCTGATCTCCTGCATCCAGTTATTGTTGCTGACCATTCCTGATCTAGTGGCAGGTTACTACTACTTAGCACAATGTCATCTCACCCTCTCCAAATGCCAATAGTTTTTCCTTATTACTTTTGGCTAAGGTATCTGTTATGTTTCTTGTTCCTCTGAGGAAATACTTTTTTGTCTCACTTCCTCACATTGGAACAGAAATCTGTCTCAGTCTCTCCTGTGGCAAACTGGATACACACTCTATAGGTTTAGGCTGCACTTTGTGCCTCACCATTTCTACCTCTGGTTCGTGTTAGTTAATTTGGTGAAAATCAGTCTTAGTTTTGCACATTTCACTGTTCTGAGGTAGCTTGCTAGGTAATATTTCTGGACAGTGAACTATAGCAGGCTGGCTTGCAGCTATGAGATTCATTTTTCCCAATGACTTCTCCAATGATGATGTGGCATTTCAAACATCTTTTAGTTTTGACTATTTGTTCTGCAGCGTTTGGATTTGTGGAGGCTGGCAAGTGATGATATACAAGAGTGGGTTGTATTTTCATTTGATGAAAAAAGCATTCATCATTTTGCCTGAAGTGGCTCTGTATTTCAAAATTATTTTCTACATGTTGCTTACCACAGGATGTTGGTCTGGTATTGGTCTCTCACTATTTCAGACAGGGTTCCTGTACACATAACATATGTTTGCAAATTCACAGATAATGGGGCTTTATTGGTATCTTATTCCAGTTGGTTTTATCAGGTATTCATGTTTGATAGTTATTTCATTTTCATATATGAAAATAGCAATTCTGGGAGTACTTTTACTAGGGGGTGTATCTATCTAGTGGGAATGGCAAGGGAGAAGGGGAACGGTGGATAACCTCAAGGATTTTTCTTGACATGCTCTGATGGACCAAGAAACAAAATAATATTTGAGCATAATATATTGAAGCTTCTTGATGTCCTTTGTGGAGAAAATTCTCTACTACTGAACATCTGTTAGCAAAATATGCTTGATAATTTCATTTTTTTTACCCTACGGGTGTCCTTATTCTGCAGCTGGGTCTACCTACCTACTATTCTCAACAAAATTAATTTTGTATGCAATGCAGGCTATCAAAATATTCTTGTATCTTTATGATGCTTTCACAGGGTGCTTTTCTTTTGTAGATTTTAAATAATTTTGGAGATCATCCAAAGAACTCTTTATATTCCTTCAGCTTTTCTATGCTTTGAGATTATTTTAGTATTTCAGTAGAATATATATATATTTTTTACTTAATGTCATAAAAGTTCTGGATTTACATTTTTATATTGATGTTATAATTGCAAAATTTGACCAGCCATTTGACCGTCACTTTAGTTTATATTGAAGCATTCTGGATAAATAGCATCCATTTAAGCTTGTCATTCATTATATATTCACTATATATATATAGTCATTTATCAGAGCCTGGAAAACAGCAATATATTTCTTGTAGGGTGGCATTACTGTGCATTGTTCATCCATGATCCATGCTAATGTATAAAAATCATTTTTAGAAGGGTAACCTAAAATGTTATATTTGGTTATCATATGAACCAGATATAATAAATTTTCACAGCATTCAAATTAAAAACCCAAACAATAATTAATAGACTGCAATGTGATTCTCTATATATAAAGTCTGGTACATCATGAGGTATAAGATGGAAGATTCTCCTTCTCCCAGCAACCTGACCAGTCTGTATTTAGTTTCTGTTAGAAATTATTATCACATTCATAAATTACCATAAATGTGGTTAATAAATCAACATTCATGTTAGGTTATGGCTTAAAGATATACTCTATCCTGGAAGAATATAAAAAAGCTGACCCGCTAAAGAATGGCACCGGTTGCAGGTCACTGAATGGCTGTGCAGAAGAGAGTTGCACGATTTTTCCAAAAAGAAAGTTCAGATATGCAAGAGACAGGACTGTCTCTGAGACCAGTGCAGCCATGAAACAAATTCCCACATCAGCTAAGGTCTATTATAATACTTCCATATATATATTTCTTTGATATTGCCTTATTTAATCTAAATGTATAACAGCAGCATTCAAAGAACACACACACACCACATACACACATCCCAACCATTCTCCGCTAAAGTACACACACCAACCATCCTCTACCAAAACTTCACATTGCGCAGAGTTTTTAGTTTTTGGAGCCGATGACAAAAAATAATGTGCGACAGAAGTTGATCACATCCTCTAACGCATTAGTGGAAGATGAGCCTTTTTTACAGCAAGCATGTTTACTAAATAATCTGTTATTGGTGTTCCAGTTTGCCTGTTTATGAACTGCTCAAAATTAAGTTTTGTTTGCCTAATTTCACTATATAGTTTATGTGAAGGTCTGCTTACTTTCTATCTTAAAAGACTATATAATACAGGGGCGGGCAATTATTTTGGGCAGAGGGCCACTTACTGAGTTTTCACAAGCCATTGAGGGCTGCATGACAGGCAGCCCAGGGCAGATTAATATTAATTTTCTAATTTTTTTTAGGGGCCCTGCAGGCCGCATTTTGCCCACCCCTGATATAATATGATCATGCATTGTTGAAAGAGCTGCCCTCTTCCACAACAAAGATGACTATTAATTTTTGTACCCATTACAGTGACAGGATGGACAAGAACCTACATAAAATTCAAATCATCCTCATCTCATATATCCTGCCCATTTTGAGAACATTAGTATCAACCACCAAAAACATTAGTATCAACCACCATTTGAATATTAGTATCAACTACCAGTACAGTGTCTGCACTCTCTAGCCACATGGTCATTACAGCCAGGAAAGGTGGACAAAATCACAGCTTTTTCCCTATCCTGTATTACCATGGAGGGCCAGTCAAAGTAGGTCTATGGTTTTTAATACCCATATTCTTCGTAAGAGAGGGGACAGATTGGAGGAGTGGGGAGGAAGAGAGGATAGCAGAACAGCAACTGTCTGAGGCTGTACAAAAGCCAAAAAGTCCATTTCACATAAGCATTAACCACAAAAGCCTACAGCCAGATGGTGGGGTGCCCTGTACTTTAAGTTAGGCTGACAGATCCAGATTTAGGCACTTCAATAAGTGTCTGGAGTTGAAAGTGCTAGTCATCATCATAATCATTGATGTCTTGAACAAATTCTAGCTAACTGTAGTCTAACTAAATTCCTCTTGAATATTCCATATTCTAACTTAAATAGTTGTGTGGCATAGATACAGGTTATTAGAAGGTCGGTCTACTTTAGCAAAGAAGTGGCTGCTTTTCAGTGGCTGCTGAAGGAATGTTTAAATTGGTCCAGATTCTCTGATTCGCACAAGTGAATATACACTGCAAAAGCAGTATGACAGGTCTTCAGGAGCAGAGTGAAATAGATAGCCATATTAGTCTGAAGTCAAGCAAAAGGCAGGGTAGATTTGCACCATATAGACTAAATCAGAGATGCCTGGCATGAGCTTTTGTAAGCCACAGGTTTGCTTCATCACACGTTGAAAAAAAATTATCCAGTTCAACTGCTACTGATTTAGTCTTTAAAAGCAACCAGACAGCAAGTGAGGAATCCCCTTATACACAAAAACCTCCCGATGATATAAATCTGGTGGAGATGGCCATCTCACATACCAGCCACTCACTCATCTTTGTTGTAAGAAAGAATAGAGGCCATCCCAAGGGCATTCCAGAAGTAGTTTTAACACTGGGACCAGATAAAGCTCTGAATCACAGTGTTGTTTCACACTTAAATTCACTTAAATTCACAAACACACACACACCCACACCCCTCTGACCTGCTCTAGTTTTATACAGAGTTCAGATTCTGTGCACTTCTGTACCTGGGCCTAAGAAATGTTTTGGATTTTTTTTCTAGGAAAAAATAAGTCTAAAACAGAGGTTTGGGGGAAGAATGTAATGTGCTGTGTAATAGACACACAAGCTAAAAAGGGACTGAAGGCAGAATGCAGAAAGCAGTCATTCTTCATCCTCTAAGTTGTACTCTATTTAGTAACATCACTTTGAATTGATAGGTATTGAATTCACCACAGGAGGGCTCTCTCTGGTATACAGAATGCAATAGAAACATGCTGTTAATTGCCACAAATCAATGTTTTATTTTAAAAAGTAGTAAAGGGTCTAACATTTTTAAATGATGCTTTCTCAGCCCACAGACATTAGCAACTTAGTTGAAAAGTAAAAAGTGTTAACTTCTAATATTGCACTGACATTTACTCAAGTAAAAATATCCAACAAGTAGCACTATACTATTTAATCTCTACATCGTGGCTGTGTGGCAAGGTGGGTCAAGTGGATCCACAGTGGTCTAGTGTACATTCAAGTGATTAAAAATTGTCAATACAATTTTAGCTGAACAGGTGTGGAATTTTAAAATATGAGTTTACTAAAGAAACATAAACAGGAAATTACCTAAGGTCATGTGTAGACAGAACAAGGGGCGTATGTGCCCGACACTTTAAAGTGGGTTAAATGCTTTTGCACTGCTTTAATGTTGTAGGTGTTTGCACGTGTCGGCAGTGTATTGCACAGTAATTCCAGCCACCGTAGCAAATTCGGCAGCATAATGTGTCTTAAATGACTTGGGGCGCAGCAACCTAAAACTCCACCAAGGAATTTTAGTTTGCTGCCCTACAGCCACAGAGCAAAGCACCAGCCTCCATGCTGCTCAGGGGCTCTGCAGGAAGCCCATGCAGGCAACCTGGCAGCAGCCCAGGAAGACAGGCTCCACCCAAGAAAAGTGTCAAACCTGATCTTTTTTATTTTTTCCCCTGCCTGCCTGCCTGAGCTGTGTGGGGGCCTGGTGCTATCTTCCATGGCTCTGGTGCCCACCAGGACCACCCAAGCTGGGTGCCTGTGGGTGGGTGCCACTTATGGGGAGGCACTGCTGTTGGAAAATCTTGTTACATCATAGACCTTTGGAGAGGATGTGGATCAATCTAATATGACCTAACCTAGATTAATTTAACATCACAAAATATTCACACAAATCTCCAACATGGAATCATTTGTAAAATTCCACATGGCTCTTTAGGGCTGATACCTAGGGCTAAGGGTGAGTTATTGCCAGGCATTAAAAATTGATCGTAGGAGTCAAAAACTGGGAGACCTGCCCTCTACCTAACTTGAGGCACTTCACACAACCTCTCTGTGCCTTCTTCCTCAGCTGTAAATTGGGGATAACAGTTTTCCATCTCACTTCAGAGTATGATAACAGAAATAACAGGAATAACACAGTGAAAAGGGTGAGCTAAATAATGTGCCTACTTATTAGAACTGGAAAAAACAATCATAGTCCAGTGTTCTGCCAAATGCTGCCAAAAGCTTTATCAAGCAAATGGCTGAATAGTTTTTCATGCTAGTAGCGGTGGGGAGCAAAACTTTTGCTATAAGTGGATTTAGAAACCAATCACCAACTTGAGCATGCCAAGTAAAATTGGCATGTGCTAACCATACGTCCTCTATGCTAAACACAAATATCAAATGGCTCTTTTTATGTTTTCTATGGACCACAAAGATAGGGATAAGTGACCTTTTCACTCAAATCGTTGGTTCAGGTGCAGCCAGAAATATTTTGTAGGACTTGTATAAAACTTGTTTCTTTTGTGGTAATCATTATATAATGCTTTTCCTCTGGGTTAACAATAGTACCCACTATTAAAAAGAACAGAAAATAAAAATGAAGTTATTGTTGAAAATCTGGACATTTAGGGGAATCTCAGCAATTTTTCTATAGGTGAGTGGAAAATATGCTTTTCTTGCATAATCTCCATACAGGCTGCCAGTTACTGAATTACCATGTTTTAAATGGAAGTCAGACAAAAATCAAAAGCAGTTTGGGAAAAGGGAACCAAAGACTCATCTGCAAACAGTTACACTGTTTAACTAAACACACAATTTTAAACTAATTTATTAAATCCAGGGCAAATGTGTGCATGAGCACTCTTGAATTCATTTAAATCTACTGTTACAGCATGAAAGGAATAGGCCACATATTTTCTGGATGACTAAGGCTGAAAAAACTGCCCAACAGATAAGAGAACTAGCCTTGGGCTTCAGACACCCAGGTGCTGCTCTACCATAGATTTCCTGTGTAACCTTCGACAAAGTACTTGGGGCCAAATCCACAGAGGCTTTTAGGGAAACCAGAGGGAGTATCCATTTAAGTACCTTGGTGCATCTGGGCCTTAGTTTCTCAATACCTCCAGTGCAAACCTATAGTTCTACTCCTCCGGGGCACTGCAAGAAAAAATGTAAAGTAACTGTGATGTGCTTAGGTATTTCATTCATTTAAGTACCATGGACAGATATATGTGTTTATCTTGCCTTAAATTAAACTGACTTTACCAGTTTTAAGCCAAAATAAATGTATCCCCTCTGGACTCTGCACCAGTTGAATTAAACTCCTAGCGTTAACTAAGGAAACAGAATGGCTGTGAGAACCTTCTCAAACAATCTGTGCCAATCCATCTCCCCGGCCTGTTTTATTCATGACAAAACAAAGCTAACTACTGCACTGGTAGGCAAAGGGAGCATGCCATGTCTACGAAGGATTTTTGATATTCTGTGTTTTTGGGAACAGAAGAACGTTGTGGATGACACATTGAAGATGAACCACTACAACATCAAAGAACTGAAGTATTCATCTCTAAAACATGGGAAAGCCAGGCAACAGCAGGATAGAAAGGTGGGTAGTATCTGTGCACATGGACAGATTTAGGAAAAGGTGGTGCAGATGGTGTGACACAGGGGTTGGCCAGATTTTTAGGCAGGGTGCCAAAAAACCCCAAACCTTGACTTCTAAGATGTTGGCATGCTTGTAAGATGTTGGCATGCTGTAAGATGTTGGCAAGATGAAGGGCAGATGGCAGGGAAGCCATGAGAAGCCTGATTGTTGTTGTGACAGTGCAGCCTTGGCCTCTTCCCCACCATCTGCCCTGAGTCGTTCACACACTTGTCACCAGCAAGGACCCAAGCTGGGGCTCCACAGACCCTGGTGCAGCTGCTTGCAGTTTTCCCACCACCTGCTGCAAGCAGCCTGGGCTCCATGGCTAGTAGCAGGGGTCTGCCCAGAGCCCAGGCTGGCTGTGGCATGCCAACCAAAAGGCTTCATATACCATGCTCTGGCATGCATGATGGGGATTGCTGACCTCCCGTGTGCCACATCATCACATGTAATGCAACACTAGGTTTTCTCCTATTAAAGGGAACCAAATTGATTTATTAATATACTAGGGGATAGCACTATACTATTCAATTTAATATCATTATTGGGGGCTAACTATTGCAAAGTGCACTAATTTGCTGGATTATATATAAAGTTAAAAAACCCAACAAAGTAGGCAAAAAATAGTGGAGATAAGCCAAACATAGTATCATTAGTCCTCTAGTCCTTATAGTTAAATGTACATCTCTTATTCAGATTTATAAAATAAAATCTAGCCTTCTTGAGCATCTTGACCATGGCTCCAATACTTCACTGTCAGTCATTTCTATACCCAAGTAAATATTATGGTTAAGAAAACCCTTAGATTTTTTGTCAGAGCCTGCAGGGCTGTGAAATAGAGGGAAAAGATTATTGGAATGGGTAACAGGAAAATTGTAGAAGAAAGGATAGTCTGAAGAGTGGAACATCAAGACCATTCAAAAAGATAAAAGGTCCTTAACACCTGTGGGAGGGAGAGAAATTAAGAGGAATCAAGAAGATGATAATAAGCCATGAAGTCAACTGACTCTCTCAGCACTGCATAAATAGAAATGCAGCTGCCCCTTCCAGGTAGTTGGTTTTAAAGTTTGGGTGGGGCAGGAATCGAAGAGATAATTGCACCACTGCACCTCCCAATACCCTCCCCATCCACCTATGTCTGTGCAACAGAAAGGGGCTAATAACTAGGGTGACAAAGAAGGCTTTTAGAAAACATCAGCAAGGCAATTTGTTTTACCTTGTTCCCATAATAGTTCAGCCAGTCCTTACACCCTCATACCTCCCCCCCTCCCCAAATCAAAAATATATTCTCAGTGATTTTCACCAGCCACAAGTATTTGGAAAGAGTTTCACATGCTTGGAAATAAAAGGAGCTTCAGGAAATGTGTTCTATCATATGGAAAACATGTTCCTGTATTAAAGAACAGTTGTATAGAATAGGCTTGGATAAACTGTTCTGTACCTGCACATGGTGTTACACGGATATCAGACAAACTAACAAGCTCTGTACTAGGACTACATCCTAGTGGCTGCAAAACTAAGCAGCAATCAGCACTACAACAGGGAAGGAGAACTGAAATTAGAAAGCACATCAGTACAACTTAATAACCCTGCCAGAAATGATCATGTATATGAACATTTCACTGACAATAAATAATATGAATGGAAGGAAACACTTCGAAAAAATAAAACCAAACATAAAAATTGCAAACAGAACTCAAACACACCATGGTATCTTAGTGAATTTACAAGGCCATTAAAAAAACAGAGTGAGGCACATACTCTATTAAATTCACCTTGTTTCCATAACACAGAGCCAAACTTAGTAAATAAAAAAAAACCAAAGTCAGTTTTATTCTGAATTTTATATTGTTAGTTGCTGACAAACAAAACTTTTAAACTGAGTTGAATGTTCTTTTGTGTTGTTACAGATCATTTTAGTACCCTTAATCTGTACCATTGTGCCCTTGGAATCTCTGCTTCAATTCTGTAATAAACCAAAGGCAAATGTTTATTTGCAAAGGGTGAAGATAAGGCTACCAGAAACATAAGTAATTCCTTTAGGAAAATATAGTTAAGCAGAGGTAAAAATTGTATAGAATATTCAAGGGCCAGGCAATTCATTTAATGTGAGTGTATAATGACCTAAGTGATAATTTTCTGCATCAACATAGCCTGTACCATACTTGCACCTAGACTCTGGGTTTTCCCTTTATGAAAAAGAGTCTTTGTAGTTATAATATGTAGACAAGTTATGAGCTGAGTCAATTTAAATGATTTAAATTTTAAAATGACCTGCTGCAATTCTATTTTTAAGAACTGTATAAATCATCATATTTTCCCATTACATTATCTAGCTGTTGAAGTACAGCTATTCTAACACTTGTAACCACACCTTTGAACAGGGACACTTTCCTATATGCTGATAAAAATAGATCCCTAATTTAACCCATGCAGCCTGTTTTGAATAGCTGCAGTTTAGTGCCATCATGTCAATGACTAGCTCAGCCTCTCTCATTTCTTACCCCCTATTCACTAACAAGCAGATTAATGTGGTAATAATAGCTGACAGAACATTCACTCAGCAGTTAAGTTTGAGGACGTCTTCTTTAAAAAATACACCAGTAAATTTAATTTTTATAGAGCATACAGACAAAATGTCATAAAACTACACCATACCCTCCAGTGAAGAATAGCTGATGCTTATTCCACATAATAATGTTAGTCTAATTGTCATAAAATAAGATGACATCTCTATAACTAGTAGTGCCAGTGTCAAAATACTGTTGGACACATGTTTTATTCATGACAGAAAGAGTCACTCTTGATTCTGTCAATTGCTGGCAGACTACTTTAAAATCATCATAACTCTCTCCCCTGCTCTCCCTCACTAACTATGACCATATTATATAGTAACAATGCACCTGAGTACCTATCATACAGATTAATTTTTCTAGCTATCCATGCTTTGCTCTAACATCACAACTCAGATAACAAATTCCAGCTGACTTTTTAAATATATTCTTAATTAGGCTTAAAATTGACTTGCAGAACACATAAGAAGTGCTGATCACTTTAGTTTAGAAATGTACTTTCTCTTTCCATTGGAATTCTAGCAGTCATTCTTTCTGTGTAACTTAATGGAAATGGTTCAGTGAATTTTGACACTACTTGTTAATAGTCTCATCCGACATTACATTTTTCCTTATTGTTGTCTATTGGAAGTAACTGGCATTTTTTAGTCGAAAAATTATTTGTATACATACATATGCTTACTGCTTTTATGTATTTTTGGGTTAAAAAGCACCTTGTCATGATTTCATGACATCAACTGAAAGGTACGTGTACTGTATTTACATTAGTCACCTTCACCTCAACCTGCTGCCCCCATTGGCTACAATGTTTTCACCAAGAGCCTTAATTTTGGCAGTGATGTTAGATTTAAACTACAGGCAGTTGAATGAATAGATAGTTTCTGCAAAGCAAAAGTTAAAGCTAAAAGTTTCCTTGACAATTGTTACTGCTTTTGCCATTAGCTGCACAGTCACGCTGCTGCTAAATTAGCATATGGAAAAATACTTAATTTAAATGTTGCTAAGATCTTATTGGTAAGATCTCAGCTCTTCACATATGTTCCATTAAGCGATCTTAAGAGTTCTAGGGATTGTTTCTTTAGCATCCCTAGCCTGTTGCTTTTTTTTTGGTTTGTTTTTTTCCTTTGTTTTTCCCCTTTTTTTTCTTGCTTACACTTGCTGTTCTATTTCTATTGCAAAAAATAGAGATTCTCTCTTATTTCTAGCCACAATTATTTAGAAAAAGCAACTCTCCCCATATATCAAACACAGAAAAGTGGAACTCACGTAGAACACCTTACCTTCCATAAACCACCACATGAGGAAGAAGTTGAAAAGACTAATATTGGTGATATATAACTTACAGTTGTGATAGGCACCAATTAACATGTTTTCTTTACTAAGGAAAAAGTTATTCTGCCCCTCAAATCTGAGATCCAATCCATTGAAAAATAACTTGGGAAAATAAAGTAGAAGAGCACTGACCTTTCATTATACATGACCTTTTCATTCAGAGCATTTCAGAACCATTCTTAACATGTACCACAATCTGAAGAACAAACTTCAATCATGCAAAAGCTGTTTGATTATTATTAATTTATGTCATTGTTCAGTTGAACTGAGTGACTTAATACCTTCCATATGTGGAAAGTGCATTATATACATGGGTGATGACCCTTGAAATTAAGAATATGAATACACCAAGATGATACATGAGGCTGTCTAATGAACTCTGATATCAAGGCTGTGCAAGTAGTAAACAACCAAAAAGATCAAACAACACAATAATTTTTTACTAACTACCTATAAAATATTTATATAATGTTTAAAAATATGCGGAAGATAACACAGCAGGGGAACAGTAATGTTTTGCAAAACACATAAAATGTTTGGGTTTTATTACTAGTAGGGCTTTAATATGTCACATTATAACAACTCTCTAAAAATATACTTAATTTAATGCACATCCTATTGAGATTTATGAGTAATACATAAACCTAATGAGTTGAATAATTATTAAGAAAAACAGGTTATGTCAACTGCTGTTAATAATAGATGATGATGAAGGAGACCACAAACTGGAAATATGTGTGCACACACTGTGGAATCAAACCGGCAGAGTGGTCTAGGTCTACAATGGCCATAGTTGTATCAGGTCATATTAGCAATGTCCAGAAGACACGTGATAACTGCCAGTCATTTCTTTCAAATTTCTAGAGGAAAAGGTGAAATTACTTCCTAACAGTAAAAGAGCAAACTTCTGTTAAGTTAACTGGTTGGAGGATGATGGGCAGCTTTTAATGGATACTGAGCCATATCCGCTTTTAGAAAGTGCCACAGATTGCAGGAAGGAGAGATCAAAGTTCTGGGCACAACTGCACTTTTCCTCCCCTCCTTCCCCCTTGAACATTCAAGACTTCAGAGACCAAACCTAGCCCTGATAGTACAGTGTGCCCGATCCCAGACCACCAGAAGATCATACTATGCTTACAGGTGATTTCCTGAGAAACCAGTTAATTTGTAATACACAAACTTTCTCTTTTCAGCAGTGCATGCTTTCCTGTCCTCTGCTTCGCATCCTTGCTATCACTGACAGACCCCAGACATCTTCCTAAACTATTACGTAGTTGTAGCCCTGCAACCAAGCTAAAGTTAAAAGGACATGTCAGTATCACTGTTCTGTGCATATATATATATTTTTTTAAACTATCATTCATTAAAGATTAGATATTAAATATGATAACAGATATCAGAATAAAAGATATTATATAATAGTGTACATATTATATATACTATATGTTGTATATATTAAAGTATATGCACTCATATATATTATAAATTATATGTTTGTTATACATAATATATAAATGATATATAGTATATATTATGATCTAGCATGTATAATATATATAATTTAGAATATTAATGAAATTATACAGTATGTATGTAATATTTTAAATTACATGCTAGATCCTATTATATACATAGTACATAATCACAGGTAATATGGTTGTAATGTATGTATGTAATGTAATGTATGTAATGTGTATGTAATGTAAATGTATGTAATATTCATACTACATCATATCGTACATGCTATATATTAGATATATACTACGTAATCATAGATAGTATAAGTGACATAGTATGTATATAGTATAAGTTACATACATTATACATGCTATACCATATCAAACACATACTACAGTCATAAATTAATATAAATGATATTACATAGTATATATATAGTATATATTATAAATTACATACAGCCTTATACCTGCTATATAATAGTATATACATACTACATTATCACAGATATTATAAATAGTATATAGTATGTTATACTATATTATATAATTATACTGTTCTAGTACACTACAATATAAATAGTATATAATGTATACATTATAATACTATATATCATATATATACTACAGATGCATGTATTTTATAAAGTGTATACACGTTACATGCAATATTATACAGCCTATACATGGTCTGTATTAGGAAGCACATGTCACATTAGAGAGTGCACAGAACAGTGGGTACGGTACACTATTCCAGGGGGTATGTGTTATCCATCATGTTGCATGCCCACTGCTGACTCCCGGCTGCAGCCGCCAGGGTCCAGCTGAAGCCCGCTCCCAATCTCAATGGTTACTCAGCAGAGACGGCCGCCCCGCTCCCCCGCCCCCGGCGCAGCCTCGCCCTTACCTGCTGCTCTCCCGGCTCCGCGGCTTTCACCAGGTGCTTCTCCTTGTACAAAGCCCAGAGCCCAACGTGAGGCAGGAAAATTAAAGCCACCGTGAACACCGCCGTCATCTGCAGCACCCGCTTCTGTTTCCTCTTCATGGCAAGCGGCAGCGAGTCCTCAGCTCCGGCGCCTCCGCCGCGCGGCGCCTCCGCTCCCCCGCCCCGAGGCCGAGCCGCCGCCGAGAAACTTTGCCCGCCGGCCTCGCCCGGCCCCCGATCCCGATCCCGATCCGCCCCGCGCGCGGGCGCCGCCAGCAGCTGCGGAGCAGACGCGAGCCCGGAGTCAGCCCGTGTCGGCCGCCTCCCCCTTCCTCCTCCCCCGCCCCGGCCCCGCGGGCGGCACAAGTTGGGGCCCGGGGGCGGCGGCGCGCGGGGACACTTTGCAAGGCGGCGCCGGGCGGCGGCGGGAGCCGTGGGCAAGCAGCAGCAGCCACAAGATGCGGCGGCAGCCGGGACTGGAGGAGGAAAGGAGGGAGAGAGGGAGGAGGGGCGGCGGACCGCACTTCGCGAGCTCCGCAAACTCCTCCACACCCCCCGCCCCGTTCCCGGCTGCCAGGCGGAGCCCGCACGGCGCTGCCCCCTAGCCCGCGGCTGCCCCTCGCTCCCCCCGCCCACGGGGGGGCATCCAGCAGCACGGGCGGGATGCGGCGCTGCGAGAGGACGCCGAGGGGGGCTGAGCGCCCATCCTCCCCGACACGTGCGCGGGGGGACCCCCCTCCCGGGCCCGCGGCTCTCGCAGTAGGGCGGCGCTGCCGGCGGGGCGGCTCCGGCCTCACCTCGTCCCCTCCGGCTCCGGCATGGTGCGCGCTGCGGGAGCCGGGGAGGCTGCGCCCGTGTGAGGCGGCGGCGGCGGCGGCGGGTCCGGCGCGCAGCGCTCCCGCCCGGCTCCTCGCTGCAGCTCCCCGGCAGGAGGGGGTGGGCGATGCCGAGAGCCCTCCCCGGAGCAGAGGCAGGCGCCTGCTCTCCAGCCGCGGAGTGATGAGGAGCAACCACCCCCCCGGCCGGAGAAAGGCCCCTGTGGTGCAGCTGAGGGAGCCGCTTGCCCGTGCCCCCGGGGAAAGGAGGGAGCTGGCGCTGTGGCCAGGCCTCCTTGGCTATCCCCGGCCCTCCTCTCAGCACCGGGGTTGGGTCCTGTCCCCACTGCATCCCAAACTCCAGGGGTGACTGGTACCACCAGAGTCGGGGGGCATGTGCCCCCCCAGTGGCTAGTCAGCAACCAGTGCGGTCCCCCCCTGCCCATCTCGCCAACCAGGAAGCGTGAGCGGCACTCCAGAAAGTGCCAGCAGCAATTCACCTCGTGCCCCCACTCTCTGGCCAGCACTCGCAGGGAGGGTGCTCCTGTCTGCTCCCCCACCTGTCACCTAAGTGGGGAGCACTGCCTGTCAGGGGGTGCTCCAGCGCTCTCAGGGGGTGCTCCAGCGCTCTCAGGTGGTGCACCATTGCCAAAATTACCCCCGCCTGCATAGGCCGTGGAACAGGGGTGGGATGCCTGGGCCATGGCCCAACCAAATTTTAGCACGTTAATGTTTATAACCCACAAACACACAATTGTCATTCCAGTTAAAAACTGTACAGCTGGTTTTTCGTTTTTAACGGCACAGCTAGCTGAATAGCAAGCTATGCTGCCACTTCGTTTGTGCCCCTGACGTGACATTTCTGATTGACACGTGTCATTAGGTAAGTTGCCTGTGCGTACGTCTCAGCTAACATAGCAAAAACATGTTCAGGATGTCAGGGGGGAAAAAAACGTAAAGCAAGGGATCAGCAGTGGGAGCTGGGGGTGGGGGGGCAGGGGTTGGTTGGTTTGTTTGCCCCCTCCCCTGACCAAAAAGGCGTTCCGCAGCCCCTGCCCACCTGAATGGGACAGATGCACCCCTGAATAAACTGGGGTTGAGAGACACTACTGTCCCCAGGGTCAGTTCGGACAGGGGAATAAGAAGCTTGCCCTGCTCAAGAAACCCCTCATTCCAAAGGAGAGACTAGCTAAGGAAAGATTTGGGCAGAGAGAAGGGGGAGCCGTCTATGGAGCAGGCCACATTTCCCTCCCCCCAACTCAGTCCTGGGCTCATCCTGGTCATTCCCTCCGCTCCCCCCCAAACTCATCCCTGGGCTCCCCCTGTCTTGGAGGAGGAGGAAAGCTTTAAATTTACAGGGAGAGAGAAGTTTTTGGGACAGCCTCTCAGCTTCTTTTCAAGTCCCAGTTTTCGACCCTCCCATAACATGCCTCCCTCTCCCTGTGTGCATCTACAGTGCATATCTTCTAGGCAGCCTTTTTTATAGAAAAGTGTGATTGTCCACAATGAGCACAAACTTAAGCCTGTGTTAAAAAGGCCGCTGGGTCAGTTGTTCTTCCTTTTTTTTATATCAGCCACTGAGCCAGTGAACAGGTTCCTGTTTAGTTTCTGGAACTGCAGGTGTAACTCCTGCAACAAGAGTCAACCAATTCTTCCTCCCTGTGAACACTGGACATTTCAAGTTGCTGAAGGTTTCACTGGTGGAACTGAAACAGGAACCCAGAAGCATGAACTAGGGCAGATTCAGCCAGAAAGGAAGGCTCAGTTGTACTGGCTTGAGAGGGAGGGTGTAGGAGGAAGAAAAGTTCCTAGGAGTGATTTGAAATGCCTTTTCCCCTCCTCCAGATTTGGAAGGAGTCCCTAGCTTTCTCCTTGTGTGAGGTGACATTCTTTGCTGTGTCTTGCCATAGAAATGTCTGCTGCAGAAAAATAGTTCCTAAATGTACATGAGAGAAGCAGCTCTAAGTGTCTTTATTTGACAAGAAGGTGGAAACCAAAGGAAAAAAACCCCTCCACTGTAGAAGAAAAGCCCAGAGATTTCAAGTAAGAATCTGCCATGTCACAGACAGTCTGACCTGCTGTGGGTTTTCTGAGTTCTTTGCAACAAAAGACTTGCTCTATTATTCTTCCATAGCCACACACAAAAAAGTGAAGGCTAAAAACTGGCCTGTTCAGAGGGGCGCACCGAGTCTAAAAAGGTGGAGAACTACTATTACAGAATCATGATTCTCTAGTTTAATGAATATTCAAGTCTTTTAAATTTACACCTCCTCTCTGAGTCAATGAATAATGTGCTATTTTAAATACCAAGTGGAACAGCATCAACAGGAGGTACTGAGGGCAATCCACCCAAGTATAACATATAGCATGGTGTTTAGGGTACTCTCCAGAGTTATGAGTTCAAATGTCTTTAGGCAGAGAATTAAACTGAACCTGGGCCTCCTGCTACATAGTTTGACCCCTGTGTAGGGGCTGCTCTTCCTTTGTTCTGTGAAAATATCCAGAAAGACTGTTGTTTTTTCCCCCAGCCTAACAGCTTTGACAGATTTGAGTTGGAGTCATAAATAGATTCTGGGTAATCAAATATCACATGTTTCAGTTTAATAAACTAAAAAATTCCACCCAACTCTAAATCAACAAGACTCAGCTTCTGAACATACGTTTGTTGTTTATAAAAAAATGAAATCTTCAGCTGTTATTGCTGAAGACAGAAACAGGTAATTCAAAGCTAATAATGTAGTGATGTCTGCCTTGATTTACAGAACTTCCAAGAGGAGAGGTACACACTTAAGATATTAGCCATTCCACCTCTTAAATCAGTAAGAAATCAGAGAGAAGCTATCTGATCAGGATGTGTATAGTCTGGGAGTTGTACTGTATTTACTTGAATCCATTCAACATATGGGGAAAAAACCTTCATCTTGGATTTGAATACAAGGCTGGAAAGGCAAGTGGTTGCTGTGGTCCCAGCCCAGTCTAGGCTTGGAGTCAAGTCACAGCCACTGCCCCCACCCTCCAACCCCACATGCCTAACCTGCCACTGCTACTTACAGGAACCAAGTTGTGAATCTAGTCCCTGCCTTCCCAGGGAGCAGTAGTGGCAGTCCTTCCTTGGCAGTAGTGGCAGTCCTTCCTTGGCTTCAACCCTGTGGCTGGAGCTGCAGTTGCCACTGCATGGCTGGATGGGGGCCAGAGCTGGAGCAGTGATTGAGGGTAAACAGCACGGGGAGGGCAGGTGTCAGGGAGGCAAGTGTCAGAGGCCAAGGTGCAGGGCAGGCATTGCAGAGGGGGCAGGCAGTAGGGGAGTCAAGTGGCCTGACCCCTGTCCTTTAAGCTTGCCCCCTTGCTGCTACTTGCCTTCCTGACATTACCTGTCCCACCGCAGTGGTACGGAAGGATAAATTTAAGACAACTGTCCAATAATTATATTCTGTGCATGGAAATGTATGACAACTTCCTAAATTTCCTATGTATACAATCTAATTATTAGAGTGTCATCTTAAATTTGAAGTTGTCTTGGCTTTGAGAAAATGTGTCATCCCAATTTTGCACTAAGTGGGTTTGGAAAATCTGACTGCTTCCTCTTCCACAACCCCAAATCACACATCCTTTCACAGCCTATCAGGGCTTCTGAGACAACCGAGGGCCAAAGGGAAGTCAAATTTAAGAAGCTCAGTAGGACGTGTGATCCACAAAGAGAATTCAGGTGAGGGCCCATGGAGGAAAGCATGAATGGTACTATCTGAATATCTGCATGTTTTGATGAACAAACACATAGCTGGATCTTCAATAAACTCTATTTTTCTTTCTAATCTGCTGTCATCACACTCTCTCTGCCTGCCTTCAGAGGGGAGAGTGAACTGAAGTTTGCATTAAAACAGATAGGACCTGGCAGGTGGCACTGCTGCTGTACAATAGTTCATATGGCAGCATGCACTGATCATCTTGACCAAGACTTTGCATACTGGTTTAATTAGTCTGAATAGTACAGATGAGCCCTAGTTTGGTGGTAGCTTTTACCCAAGGAAATTGTATTCCAAAGGACATACTCTGTTGCAGGAGCTAAATGCTGCATTTGTGAAATCACAGAAGACAGGGAATCTGGTAGTAAGGAACATTGTTACAGCCTGCAAAGAAGAACTTGATTTACTACAGTTTGCTTCAAATAATGAATTAATCCAGTAGAGTTATGACTAACAAACTGTAATATGGCTATATAAAATTGTGACTAAAGGAAATGGGAAGGGAAAGATCATTGTCTGCAGTATTTAGCCCCAAATGATCCTTCCAGTCATGAGAGAGGGAACTGACCAGCCTGTTCCCATGTCTTGCTGCAGCCTGCCTCATTTGAAAAAAAAAAGAGGAATGCTCTGAAACACTTTCACACACATTGTGGGACCACTGTTGCAAGTGTCTGAAGTGACATTGTTAGCAGCCAATGATTTTGATATTTCTGGGACTAAACTGTCTATTAAGACAGCTCCTCATCTTTCAGGTGTTTGAAAGTTTCCTAGTGAACCACCATACTAACTCCATTATTGTCCTAAATTAAATTAAGAGGATAAGTGAAAGGATGCTTACAGTAGCAGATGGGTAATAGGGGATGGAAAGTCAGGCTGATATGAAGGTAGTACTTTTTGTAATACTTGAAAAAAGATTCATAATCATCCACTATGAGATACAGTTACTAGTTATACTAGACATTTGCCTCTATGCTACTTGGACCAATTCTTGGTATACTATTTCAATAAAGCTTCCTCTAACTCCTAACTCCTTGAATCTTGAGATATATTCACTGAATCTTGAGATATATTCACTGAATTGTTTCCATGTCATTTAGGCTTACTCTGCTTCAGCTTTGTGGTTCTGTTTTAAAAACCAGCACTACACATTTGAAGTATTGTTAGCTCTAGAAATTTCCCACTCTTCTTGAAGCTCCAACTATTGGGGCATATCCCCATGAGCAGGAACGTGTTTCCCTGGGAACAAACCACAGTGTCACAATGTGTGCCACTGCCACTTGTCTCCGGGGAAGGCCCATGCCATTCATGCTCTGGTGCATGGCAGGTTGACCCAGGTGAGGTAGGGGAGGCTGGGGCAACCTGCCTGTCCTGGGGGCCTCTGGGAGTTGCAGCTGTGGCAATCCTGCAGCAGGGAGGCTCGCTGGCAGCCAGAAGGTGCCTCCAGCCAGCCAAGCTCTGGTTTTGGGTAGTGCATACTGCTGCCATTTGTGCCACCCCACATTTTTAGGCATGTTTTTTTGTGATCCCGGGATTTCCCAGGGTACCCCCGGCCTCCCCCCCATGCTGCAAATCAGCAGTGTGGGTAACACCTGCATGTGTGGTGTGTGCAGCACCCCACATCGCATGTCCACACTCAACTGGACGTACCCTGGGTGTCAAATAGTTGACAGCTTTATTTTATTTTTATTCTTTAATTGAAAGTATTAGCTCTCCTAGTTGAGAGAAAAAGCATGAAAACTAAAGATTAAAAATGTAGTGGGAATAAATCTGAAATTTCCCTTTTCTTGGCACTCATACTTTCAGTCACATGACCAGCGTGTAGCTGGAAGTCTACTCCCTTAATTAAAATGTGATAATTTAAACAGAATTGGAAACAAAATTGTCTAAATTTTATTCTACAGACAGAATGTATAAAAGAATATGATCCCTATCATAGAATTCTAAAGGTTCATTTTTAAATAGTTTTATAGAGAAGTTATTATGCTATTAAATTCTATAGGACTTTTACATGAGTAATGCTAAAGCCAAGAATTATCTCCACGTTCCAATCTTTCTTCTATCTGACAAGTGGGATGATAGATGATTGCTGTTCCATTGTTGCTGTGCCACTATAAACTCAAAAAAGCAAACACAAATGTTGATAGATCAGATTCTTTTCCAGTTACCTCAAGCTGTAGATTCACTAGTGCGGAATAAAGAAAGAAAATAGCTAAAATACAGGAGTAATTAGAAAAGTTTCTTTTGTAAAAGACTATAAGTATGATGTCAAACATTCCTAAATGGCACATTCAGTAATCACAAAATGCTGATTTCGGTGGAAAAATAGTTTCCTATTCTTCCATTGACATTCAAATTCTACATGCATTTTGAAGCTAAATCTGGAGCTTGAGCGCACTGTTTTCAAAAAAAAAAAAAAAAGAACAGTTCTTGCTAAGAGTGTCAGTTACAAGAAGAAAATGCTTTTGCTAACATGCACACAGTAAACCTAGTCTGGAATGCAGTATACCAATGCATTAGCTAGGAATAGGGAAACTGAGGAACAGACATTAAGTAAAAGCCCCAGTCTGAGACAGCAGACACAAGGAGTTTATGACAACAAATAAAAACAAAGGAAATGATTAGCATCCTCCCTATCTTGACCCATTATAAGACAGCATCGCACAGTAGCAATGAAGTTGGGAGGACCCTAGGTTAAAGCAGCCAGACGTCTTGAATCCAGTACCTTAGGCTTAAAAAGCTCTATAGTTAGAACATTTTCTGCAGTCTTTTTCATAGTAGCAGTTCTCATTCATGAATGTACTTCTATAGAAATCAATGCTTGTATGAATAGGATCAGTTCACGTAAGTCAGACTTCTATGTAAGCCCAATAAATTTACTTTTTATAGGAGATATGTTAACTTCATCTCTTACATTTATAGAAAATGCCTGATTCGAAGCTCTACAAGCTAAAGACTTCTACCCACAGAAGAGATCTAGGGCTTAGTCCATCAAAGCACTGACCCTTGCTACTTTGTGGAAACTAACTTGATGAACAATTTGAAAAAGCAGACATGTAGAGTGGGGTGGCTGAGCAAAAAGATGGAGAGCAAGAAATTAATGAGTTCTAATATAAAATCTGTCTCGAATGCCTGAAGCAAGTCACCTATGACCAAGTCCTCATTCCACTCAAGTCATTTGCAAACCTCTGCCCATTTCAACATCTGCAAACTAGAAATAATATTTACACAGAAAAAGAACAGGTAAAAAATGCATATTTTTTGGGTCACAAAATGCAGGTTTATTCAAATGTTTTCTAGGCTTGTCAGTTTCAAGAAAAATCTATTGATGGAAAAAATGTAAAAGTATTTTGTTTCAACAAGATAAAAGCATTTTTATTGCTGTTTGTTTCAATAATATTGAAACAGGATGTTTGTGCTTTAACTATACCATATAATCTGAGAGAAGTATTTCTGTTTCCAAATCCATTGTGTTTGTTCTTTGAGAAATTGACCTTTTTGTTCTAATTCATAACAAAAACATTTCAAAGTGGCAGAGTTTCCCATGGTATGGAAATTCTATTTTCTGGTCAGCTCCATGCAACAATGTGAGGGGCTTAGGTTCTGGAAACATTTGAAGATTAAGAGTAAAATGTGTACTGGTGCTTATTAAGAGAGCATGTACAGTAATAATCCCCATTGTTTCCCATGGACTTATACCATATCCCCATTTCTGAAGAAATTCCCTGGCAGCTAGATCTAACAATTGTATGGCATATTTGTGCCAACATCATTATTATAAATAGGCCATAGGGCAATGATGATTACGTTTCTACAGTCAATCCTGAAATATTAAACTGTTTAATTTGGAGGCCACTTCTGAGAATTTGATCCAAGTCACGTAGAAAGCCTGTGTCAGAGCTAGGAATAGAATCCATCTCTATTTCAACCACAACATTACCTTTATTTAAGGTCCATTGGCTCCAGGTATTTTTCTCCTGGTCCTGAACCAAAATTGCCAGTTAAGAACACAGATGCAATAGGGCAGGTCCATGCCCACGGTTAAATAGCCTAGACCAGCAAACTCCAAAGTCTGATTTGAAATATCCATTCTAGCAAACCTCAGTCAAATAGAAAATTAGGGAAGGTAGTGGTGTTAGCTCTTAGAAAAGACTAAAAAGATCAATTCTAGAAGCCATATGCTACTTAGAGTGGCAATATTAATCCAGCTGAACAAAGGTAATTTTTTTTGTCCAGTACCTGAGCTACCTGGGTCACTAATGCAACTATCCAATAATGTTAGTCCCCAGACCTGTCCTTGAGGAACTTCACTATAACCTTGGTCCAAAAGAGTCTGTATGCTGTAAAGTAGGAAGCTTATCTTTCAAGAGAAAAGTGTGTTAATTATGACCTGGAATATCACATAGTCACAGTAGTCAATCATCTTAGACTTCACAACCCCATCTGATCAACCCATGGTGAACAGTTCAAGCATGGGGTTGAGAGAAAATTTGCATTGAACAGGGCATCTAAGTGAGAAATGAAATACTTCCAGATATAGGAATAAATGTAAAATTAATCTCTTTTCTACAGCTTTCTTACAGTAGAACAGAAAATGTCATTCATACTTTCTATTCAGTGCAAAAGCCAAAAGGACTGAAGTTTAAAGGTGGCTGTGTATTAGCTTTCTCTATTATTTCCTCACCAAGTCTTCCTAGTGCAGATTCAGGGATGTGTTAATTTGGATGGAATAATGGATGGCATTTGGATGTACATTTCCATTTTTTCTAAATTATTGAAAACAAACTGAGGTTGATGCAGATTTGACTACCTCAGTCTTACACTACATTCAGACTCCTCTTTAGATAGCCCTTAGTAAGAAGATCTTCCTAAAAAGCAGGTAGCATAAAAAAATGTAGATGCTACCTAGACATAGATAGTCACTAGGTTTTCTGGTCTTTCTACAATCTCCAGCTCTCAGGCACCCAAAAGGTTGCTTAACAACATTCAGTCTTGTGTATATGTCCTCCAGGAACATGCCATTCTGGTAAGATTTATGGGATAGCTTCCCAGATTTTCCCAAGTTTACTCACACAAACACTTGACCGGTTTTGTAATTGCATCAGTTTAAACATGGTCAATAAGTAATTATTGTATGACAAAAACTGCTGTGTCACTACTACTCTACCATGTTTATAAAATGGTTCAGATGACAGGACTTTACCCTGGCTATAAAGCATTTGTGCTTATAATGGAGACAGGGTCTTAGAGTACCCCAAGTCTGCAGTTATACTATAACTGATACAAAAACTGAATCATGCATGACAGCAACATTACCCTCACTCAAAGTCAGACATAGAAGTGACACCCAATTTTTTTTAAAACACTGGGGTGGTTATTAATAGGGCTGTACGAAGCTCCAGTCCCTGATTCTGGAGAGATTTGGTCCAATTCGGTGGCCAAATCTCTGAATTCAGATCAAATTAGAGGACCCATTAATCTCTCCAAATCAAATCAGAACCCTCTGAATTGATCTGGAGAGATTTGGAAAGATTTAGACATAGACACAGGTTTAAATGCTTTTTCTACATACCTCTAGGTAGCAGGTGGCTCATGAATGCTGTGATGCTGGGGCTCATGGAGTGCCCCACAGAAGCACAGGGGCAGCATTCACAAGCCGTGTTGGCACCTTGAAGTATGTAGAAAAAACATACTGCGTCTATGTCCTAATCACTGATTCCCCGAATCAGCATCCAATCTTCAGATTCAGATTCAGCCAAATCAAATCAGGAACAGTGATCTGAATCAACAAATTGAATCACTGTTCCTGATTCTGGCTGAATCTAAATCAAATAGGCCTGCTTCACACATCCCTAGTTATTAATAAAATTGGCTTTTTATGAGTTATAAGCATGGTGGTATTCAAAGAAAATGTCAGGCGTCTTATCTTTTAGAAAATGTGAAGGTAAATGACAGAGGGGTAACATTATTTTTGTGGAGAAGTTTTTCATTAGCAGAAATCCAAACAAAAAATAAAACTTGAAAGAACAAAGCTTAGGAGTTTAACTTAGTGTGTTCTTACTAGTGAATTACATAAACAATGCACTATTTTTAAGTGGTCTGACATGTCATGACATGTTTGTTAAATTCCCTAAGGTTTGGATTGATGCTCACTGTAATCTTGTACTCCTTAGGACAAGAAAGACTCAAAACTTCTTATTTAGACCTAATACCAAACTGATAGTAATTTTACTCCAATGGTTTGCTCAAAGCATTGAACCAGTTTAGCACATCTGTGATATCTAAGAACATAACATGATTCTTAAGGTTTTATAAGAAATTTTTACATTCTTACCTGTTTCTTCAGTTATACAAATTCTAATAAATGACATCAAGATGAAGAGTGGATTTCATATGCCTCATTGTTAGGGACCTACTGAATCTGTGATTTTGTAGAATCTATGCAATCTGGCATTGCCCATGAAATCTGGGTAATGCCTGCACCATCCATGGACTTGACAGGAAAAAAGCCCACCTCACTGAGTGCTGTAGCAGCTCACCAGATTGGGGAAGGAGGGAAAGGGGGAGTTGCCCACTGGAAGGACTACCAGCAAGTTGGCTCCCCCCCCCCACCCCTCACAGCTGATTAGCTGTGAGCGCTGCCTGTCATGTGGCCCACACCTCTCCACCAATTGGCAGCAAGGGGAGGGACTGAATGATGCACAGCCCTCACAGCCAATCAACAGCAAGGGATGGTACCACATGACAGGCAGACCCTACAGCTAATCAGTGGTGAGGGGTGGGGCACTGAGGCTCCTTGGACAATCAGAGGTGTGGGGGCCTGCCATGCTTCACCCATTAAATGGCTGACCTGGCCTATGTTCTGCCCATGAAAACAGGGAGCAGCCCTCACAAATTAGGTAAATCCCTGCTCTTTGTCCAGTTTGGATTTAGGAGTTGTTATTTTTTGTACTCAACTACTGTTTTACCAAATGTGTACAAATAATCATGTCTGATTGAGATAAAGACTCAGACAGTACCCCAAAAGAATTGAAAGTTCTATCTTCTTCAATGAGGTATAGTAACGTTCATTCAGACGTACCTAGCCAAGATATGAACTCACTCAGATCTTTCCCTTGGTAAAGTGTGGTGGACAACAAGTCCTTTGTAGTAATGAGAGACCCATCTGTCTGAATGATTACTTGCACTTTGTTAGGTAATAGTTGATGCAAGATGAGCCCTGTTTTCTCATTGATACATGCCAGACTTCTTTTTATTTGCTCATAGGAATTGTCCTACCTCACTCAGCATTGGAACACTGACATTTTAGAAGAAAAAGATCAAATATAGTATTGCATGAGGAATTCCATATAATGGAGTAAGTTCATTATTTTATACTTTCACTCCAAAGTTTTAAGTGGTATAACTGCTAAATAATCATTAGAGTTCTCTGCTCCAGGGCCCCTTATAATTTCACGGTTTATATCTCCTCATGAAAACAATTCCCCCAACTGACATAACGTTCAAAATGTTTTGATCCAAGTCTGAATTTTTGGTGAAAAATCTTAGTCTGAAGCTTCTCCCAGCTAGAATAAATGGGAAAGAATGCAGTTGGGAAGGAACCCTAGGGAAATCAGTGCTTACCACTTCACTAGCCAAGTTCTTAGTTACTAAACTGTTATAACTTCAATGCTGTTATAGGGTCACTGAAACCAATACTAAAAAGTTCTCAGATGCTTTTGTCTCTGCCTTTATCTATCCTCTAACATGGAAAAACTTTAACTTTTCAATAATTTAAATTTTTCTTCACCCAAACATTTGCTTGAAGGGGAAAAGTGTTTCCTAGCTCTAATTATATTTGCCTCTAAGTAATATGAAAAAAGAGCAAAAATCTAATTTCTGTTTACCAAAATTAAATAAAACCCTTGATGTTAGCTCCATAAAACAGATGTTGAACAAAGATTTGTTGTAAAATGTTAGGTATTCTTTTAAATTCAGCACTCCAAGTGGATAAAAAGTAGTTTTCTCTGTATAATTTAAGTGTAGCTTTTATACTCTTAAATCCTGATTCTTCTCTCTCTTTCACCACTTCAACACTACTGAAGTTAATGGAATTACATCTGTTTTATACCAGGGTAACTAAAAGGAGAGTCAAGTTGCATGTGTGGTTTTGAACCCTATATAGCATGCAGCATTCCATTTGTGGTTTCAGTCATGTTTCAACTGGTCTTCATTTCATAAACTGAAATAGGCAATTTTTTAGATAAAATGCTAGTTCACATAAAATTAAATTCATTAAGTTTCACTGCTATTGCATGTAGATCTAACTTGCAAGAGACATATCCAAATTCTAGATAAGAAATAATACAAAATAAGCCATTCCCACAGTGCTTTATGAGGACGGTGCCTTTGTAGGGCAGGCACAAAAGCCGTAAGTGTGACTGCCACAGCAGAAGCCAGTACTGTTATGTGTAGTTGAAACTAAAAAGAAATATTGTTTCATCAAAACCCTATAAAGATATTAGTGTGGTTGATATGTGGCATTCTCCCAGCTGTTAGTGGGCTTTGATTGGGTATGAAGGAAGTTATATACACAGATCTACCTAAATTGTGGTAAGATGGATTTTTAGTGGCCTGCTCATGACATGCAGGACCAGTTTTGTGGGACTTTGTGGTAGCCCCACCCCTCAGCACTGATTGGCAGAGAGGCCTGGGTGGGAGAACGGATGAGGAAGTGACTGCCACTTGATTGCTGGCTGTCCTTTTTGCCGCCCTGCCCCTCTGCACTGATTGGCAGATAGGCCCTGGTGGGGGAAGCAGGGACGAGAGGGTAACCGCAATCTTGTCTACCGCCCTTTATGTCACCTTACCAGCCGGTGCCTTTCCCTCCTGACAGTGAAGATCCCTAGCTTCCCTGGGAAGCCACTATTTTATTGTTACGTTTTGGGTTTTTTGGTCAATTCCACGGATTTTACAGACAATCCCGGATTTCATGGTTTCCATGATATCTTCAAAACTGCAAATTAAGTAGGTCCCTACTTATACAGTTATGCAGACCAAGACTACTTACTTCCTCTGTCTTCAGATGAAAAGTCCCTAAAAGAAGGAGAAATAAATATCAGCGAAATATGGCTTGGTACTAACAAGCTGTGTAACCTTGTTAGAAGGACTTCTCAGAAGGACTGAGAACATTGACCAAAGTCACCTGGTTGCTCAGTTCTTTACTGGTCCAAAGTTCAGCCCAAATTTGCTAAAGTAGGCCAAATGTTTGGCAATTTCAGTTAAACCTTCTTTTCAGTAGGTGCTGAGAAGAAAGAGATTTATAGTTTTATCATGAAACCATTTGAAATTTTGTGACCAGAGATGTGTTTCTTTTACTTTTCAAAGAATTATATGAACTATACTCAGAATTATATAAACTATGCATGCCAGCAGCTGGAGGCATAGCTAGGATGCTCCATGCCATGGGCAGCCATGTAATGTCTGGGGCAGTGCCTACTGCTGGAATTTCAATCACAACAGCACCATCAACCCTGCTGACCAGAGTGCCCAAGGTTGCTGTCTCAGTTGCACCTCACCACTTCCCAATTACAGAAATGCCAGGGCACTACTCTTGCCATTCACCAAGTGTATACCTTTTCTACAGACCTTGCAGAATCAAGTCTCAAGCCATTTTTAGCTGAACTCTAAGCAAAGTTAGTGAGTTTTACAAAATTCTACTCTAACAATCATGATCTCTGAAAGGAGTTGCACCAGTGTGAAATAGAGCAGAATCTGGCCCCCACATGGAAATGTTCAGTGTACTTACTGCTAGTGTTGGATGCTTTATTCAAAAGAAAATTTAAGACCCTAGAAGGGGGATGTGAAGAAGATAGAAAGTAGCTGCCACACACTGGGAGTATTGGAAACTATTTTATTATTCCCAGAACTGATTGGATGTCCATTCCTGTGTGTGCTCAGTTAATCATCATCTCTGGTTAGTCTGGGAAGAAATTTTCTATCACATGGGAAGTTTCAATGATCTTCCTAAGAAAAGATGGTATTCTGAATAGTATTCTCCTCCATTATATGAAGACTTGTGACTGAAATGAGTTCTAGACAATGGATCTAACGATGACCCGGTGTTCTACATTCATACATGATGAAATGCCAAGTGATGGGAGAGCATGTGATGTGGTCATGTATTACGTGATGATGGTTACTTCTGAATCTATACAGAGCTGGGGACCTTCTTTCATTGTGAATTTGTGAAATAAGAGAAAATGGCAGGATTACTGTGAAAGATAACATAGAAAGAATTTAAAGTTGAAGTTCATGTGGAAAGAAGGGCAGATGATGTTTGTTTTAAAGGTTAGGTAAGCATGGAACCGTTGCTTCTGAAGCAGGAAGAAGCTGTGTGATTTTGAATCTACACCAGGATGGCTCAACTGAGAAATCTGATTTTGTGCCTAACAAAAGGAGGATAATGCTGCTGAAATAAAAGAACCCTTCTTCAAAGTAAACAATGACTGTTTAGACAAGCATATGATGGAGTAGCACCTTCCTTAAAAGAAATCTTAGAAAAAATTGTCTAACTGAAACAGATGATTTTTTCATTTGGCTTGAATTTTCAAATTAAGGCATCAATGCATTAATCTTCAATTGATATTTATAGTTTTTAATGATTTACAAATCTTTTTACTCTGTGTGTCTGTTTTTAGATATAACATTGCATGCTCTGAAAACATCTAATGGTTCACTATACTTACAGTATGCTACAAATTAGCATAGTAGAAAATAGTATTAGGAAGTTTAAGTTTGAAACAAAACAGCTACTTCAAAATAGGATTTGTGTTACATGGTGACTGGAAATACTGCACTTGCAGTTACACTTGGCAGCTCCATGGTGGAGCCAAAAGCATGATCTTTACAAAAATGTTTCTCAGAGACAGAGAAACATTTTCTGTGTTTGAAAGTGTATGGAAACTTTACTCTCTGCATAAATGTTTTATTTAAAAGTACACTATATAATATGCAGTGTTTCCTGTAGATCCACTTTTGGTTGCAGTAATGTTTCAACTAGTCTTTATTTCATAAACTGAAATAGGCAATTCTTTATATAAAATGCTAGTTCACATAAAATGCCAGTTCATTAAGTCTCCCTGCTGTTGCTTGTAGGCAGAGATCTACCTTGCAAGGGACATATCCAAGTTCTAGATAGGCAATAATACAAACTAAGCTATTCCCACAGCTTTTTAGGATGTTAGAGCTGTTTGCCAAGGAAAGTCAATGTTGATTTCCCTTTGCTTTTAGAGTGACAGTTATTATAACAGTAATTAAATATATCTGAAAATATAGACATTTTAAATGAAGTGTCCTAGGGGAAAATAGTTGAACCTTTAAAACAGGATCCCTAGTCAAAGCAATGCTAACATTTAGTATATAAACAAAGAGACAAATATGTACCTCCCCCTCATATTTAAAGAGAAAAAGAAAAATAATTTTAAAAAAATCATTGAGGTACATCCCATGTTTTGACAATAACTGTAAGTGTGAAATAGCTGCGAAGGTGCACCTGGTAAAACACTGCTACATGGACAGTCTTCTTGTCAACAAGCCCACAGACAGGCGATGCATACACAACAGCACAATATATATATATATATTAAAGTAGGATGGCTGGTGACAGAATTCAGGCAAGTTGCAATAAATAGTAAGATAAAACCAAAGGGACTTGCAGAATCAAAAGTCAAAAGATGCGTGCTAAGTGTGGTCCTCCAGTTTGCTCCCCTATCCATTAATTGAGGTGCACAGAGCTTCCAGGTGCTCCCCTGGTTCTCTTAATCCAGGTTCCTGCCAGAAGAGCACCTCTTCCCCTAGCACTTTGGATCTACCACTTTCAGGGTGCATCTACATGTGCAATAACCCTGATGCAATAAACTCCAGTGCAGCTCCTGCTTGGGTCAGCTGCAGTCAGCTGGGTGTAGCGTTTACACATGCACCCGGGATTGCAGCAATTCAAATGGGGGCAAAGCAGTCCTTGGATGGCAGGGGGCCCAGCAGCTTAGCCCCAGGCTCTGGGTAGTGGCATCAGGTGATAGAGGGGCTGGCTGGGGCATGAAGATGCTACATTGCAGGGGCTGGCCAGCAGGGGTAGAACCCTTGTGCCCCAGCAGACCCTTGTGCAGTCCTGGTCACAATTTACATGTGCGTTGTGGCAGAATAAATTACTCTGCCATAGGATAGTTCAGGTCCTATACAATACTATCCTACAGCAGAGTTAATTTGCTGTGCCCTAATATGGGCACGTGTAGATGATGACGCTTTACAGTGAAGCAAATTAGTCAATTCCACAGTAAAGTGCACATGCAGATGCACCCCAAGGCTGCAACCACACAAGCAGAGGCATGTGCTTACAGCTGCACAAATAGCAATGGCACAAATTTGTGCTGCAACTTCATATTGCAGTGCATGCCCCTATCCTTAAGGCTTGCAGTGGGACACATTGTCCTGCTGCTTCATGTGCTGCTGGTGGGAGCTGGCTGGGTAACAGGGTGCTTCACTGCAGGGCTAGACAGCAGGCAGCTCCTGCACTGGGGTATCCTGTGCCCCAGCCAGCCAGGGAGCAGCATATGGAGAAGAGGAAGCAGACAGCCCAGTTGCCTGCTCTCTCATTTCTGAGTGCTCCAGAGCCCCAGGAATGAGGCACCCTGCACCCCAGCCAGCCACTTGTTAACTGTCTGGATCTCAGGGTGCCTTGAGACAGGGGACCAGGCATCCCTGGGCTGACTGCTCTCCTGTCTCCACATGACTCAGCGTAGGGACTCTCTATTGCAAAGCATATGGAGCCCCCATGCTGACACACTGTGCCACAGGAGCAGCCAGTTCAGGGCTGCCTGCTCCCCCATCTCAAAGCACACTGTGCCCCAGTCAGCTGAGAAGCAGCTGGCTGGATTGCAGAGTGCCTCTTCACCGAGTACAGAGACAGGGGAACAGGCATCTCCACATGCTGCTCCCCAGCTGGCCAGGGCGCATAGTGCTTCAACACGGGGGACTGACTGCCGGCTAGCCCCATGCTTAGGCACCCAGTACCTCAGCCAACCCCTGCATCACAGCACATGGAGCAGTGGAGCTCCTATGCTGAGACATGAAGCCTGGGGAGTAGGCAGCCCTGGCTGGCTGCTCCCCTGTCTCAAAGCACACTGTGCTCCAGCCAGCTGCTTCACGCTTGCCTGGGGCACAGTGTGCTTCAGTGTGGGAGCTGCAGAGACAGGGGAGCAGCCAGGGCAGCCAGCTGAGCTGCCTGCTCCCCATTTCTGCATTTGTCCTGATACAGGTCACTTTGACATGGTTTGCATTGCTTTTTTTCAGGGTTTATGTTCTTATTACCAGAAAATCCCAGTAGCAAATCTTGTCCTGGCACTGCAAGGAATAAGCATCTGGCTGGAATTACTTAAACCCAGCGGTCTTTCCTGCCTGGGGGTCGGATTTGATGTTCTGCTAGGTCCCTTCTGACCCTAGACATCTCTTAGATCTATGCAAATTAGCAGTACCGTGCACAGATTAACATTCAATTTGCGTGGTTTGTGGTAGCACAAAATAGCACAAACCACACATGCCTGCACATCTGGACCCAGCCTTAGAGTGCAATGCAGTAGAAAGAGACTTCTCCCAGATTTGTTCTAGAGGGGATTCTTTCATAGAAAATCATCAGCAACCCTGCCATTGAGCTCACGTTTTTTCTTGCTGTTCATAAAGCCAGAGGGCAGATGGTACCCTGCAGGGGTGTGCCCAACTTAAAGACTGATCTATCCACCTTAGTTTACAGCAGTAGTGGCATACTGCTAGTCTCCTAAGTCATTTAGCATGTATGTTTGAAGGATGGGGCTTGTTGTTGCAGATCACTAAACAAGGTATAGTAGGACTATTTTTAGACTTGGCAGGATTTGAATTTTATTGGTTAATGTTGATACACATCGATTTTACCTCACACTCACAGAGGTAAAAAATATTTCCATCATTAATAATTAAAAAATATAGAACTGGGATGTAAAAAAAAATGATGGTTGACAGTCCTACAGTAGTTTACTTGTCATTATAAATTGTCTGTCTGCCACACCACTAATTTTGTGCAATCCTCAACATTTACTTCAATAAAAAATGAAATAAATGCTCAAAAATAAACATTGATATTAGCTGTCAAAAGTATTAAAAAATAACAATTGAATTCTGCCAAGCCTAACTATTTTCTATCATGAGTATGGCCCTTCCCTTGGAAATCTTCACAAAGATTGCTCTGGCAAGTACAGATGTATCTCAGGATCCTTTGTTCTGTTATGTCAAATATAGAGTAGTTTTAGTATAGGGGACTGGAACTCAGCTAGTCTTATAGAGGCAAGTTGTGGGTCAGGATTCCTGCCCCCAATAGTTAAATGCAGTGGGGGAAATTTCATAGATGAAGCTTGATTGCTGTCTTCCCCACTTTAGGGGCTACCCCATCATCTCTTACTTACAGTTAAATGAGCTGTCATTCATTGAGTCTCAGTCTCACTTTTAATCTCCAATAGAAATCAACTTTGATTGATGTGACCTTTTTAAAGGACCTCTGCTAGTAGGTAACATCAGCTGGGAACAACCCTTCTGCTATATTTTGGGACAGTGAGACATCACTTGTTTAAATTTGCTTGGAGAAGCTTTTGGGGCTATGTCAGGGAAATGTGTAGAGGCAAACAAGCCAATAAAACCTTCAGAAAATAAGAAGTAATGTGTGCTGAATGGTGGGGTGGGGGTGGGGTATATATTTAGGGCTCTAACAAATTTCATACCAAATCTGTAGCCCAGTTCCACTTGCCGTACCCTTAGTAGAACTTAAGTCTTCAAAACAGGAGTGTTTACATTATGTGAATTTCTACAGATCACATCACATTCACATATTATTCTCTGTAACACAATACACCTGCAGTTACTAAAACATGTAAGGAAAAACTATGCCTGAAACATAAACCCAACTTTGCATCCACACATTTCTTAGTATCAAAGGTTATCAGCTCTGAAAACAAGTTCAACTAGAAGAATTATTTGGGGAAAAATATAACCTCTAGATCAGAGGCTGGCAACCTTTACAAGCTGTGGGCCAGAACAACCTAGCTCAAATCCAATGCAGATCATGTGGCTTTGGCAGGGCACCATTAGCAGAGGGCTTTCCCTGTGTTCACATCAGGGCCAGGCAGTTGGGAGCTGTGCCTGTACCATTGCTACTTCTCCCAGCCCCACACTTCCCAGCTGGGGCATGAACACAGCATCCAGATATTAGGGAGCAGCACCAAGGCTGGAAGCTGGGAGCTGTATCCTAGCTGCCGCTGTTTCTCCCTACCCTCACCCCATAACTATCCACCTGCAAGTTGAGCACAGCTGGAAGCTACCTGCTCTGGCACCAGCTCCCCACTGACTGGAAGATGTACCCAAGTCACAGCCTTGAGGAGTGGGAGTGGGGTAAGGAGAAGTGGAAGTGGCATGGGTGCAGCTTACAAGGTAGAGATCTGTGTTCAAGCTGCAGCTGGGTAGTGAGGAGGGGGGCAGTAGCAGGCCGGGTCCACTGGCTCTGTGGACTTTAAATTACCACCCCTGTACTAGCCTGTAGGATCTCCATGAGAAGGACTGTTTTACATTATGCATTTGTATACAGAAATGGAGAGAGAACTAGAAGCCTTTTGCTTATTAGTCCTGATGAGTGTTGAAAGCCCTCTGTATCGAATACAAGACAATGTATTGAAACAAGGAAAAAAAAACTGACTGCAAATCGGATGGGATTACAAGAAGTCAGCTAATGAGATACAAATTGGAATCAGTAACACAGCTCATACAGAACGACATCAACCACAGAAGACTTCAGGAATCTGAGAAAATAGTGAAAATAGCTGAAGAGAGAGAGGAAAATGACCAACATTATTCTTGAAGATACTTTTGCTACTGTGAGTGAAAGAAGGAAAAAAATGCTGGTGGAGAACTTCTAGGACTATTAGCTGCATGACTACCGTGAATTTGAAGGTTTACTTTTGTAGGCTACTGGTCCACATTCCAATGGCAGTAATGATTATATGAACAGGATGGATTGCATTTCATGGGCAGTGGGGGCTAATTATCTCAGTTAATGATTAGCTGGATCAACCAGGAAGACATTAACCTATTATCTAAAATGGCAAATGCTGTGTAAATTTAGACTTGGCAAATTGTAAGCATGTTGAACTGATCTGACAAGGAATGTAAAGGGAAGAAATATTTGTAATTCTTTGCTTAGGCTGCAAATGCTAGTAAACTAGGTGAAAAACAAAAGGCATTTACAATTCATTTGAGACTATTTTGAAACAACTGGCATTATCTGAACTTGATGGGACAAATCTAATGAATGCAATGTTAAAAAAAAAACATTGTAGCAAACCTGATTTGGAAGTGTAGAATGAATAAAAATGATGTTAGGTGGCAGAGAGCTTTAGCAATAATATACCTTTGTTTTAGATAACTTTGTTTAGTTATCAATAACTGAAACACAGAACTTTGAATACGTATTGATTACTATGGGTGCATCTACTCGAGATATTTACTGCAGAGCTGACTAATTAGCTCTGCAGTAAATGTCTCATGTCTACACGTGTGCCTCTATTAGGCTGGAGTAAAATAATTAACTCTGCAGCAGGGTAGCACAGGTATTGGACAAGTACTGACAAGTATTGACAAGTACTACTCTGCTGTGGAGCTTTTTACTCCACAACAGTGCATGTGTAGATGCTAACATGGCTGGCTGGGGCACAAAGATGCTTTAGTGTGTGAACTGCCTGCCAACTAATCTCACAATGGAACATCCTCTTGCCCCAGCCAGCCCTCTCACAGCACATTGAGCCAGGAGGAAGCAGCCCAGGGCTGGCAGGCTAACTCCCAGGGCTGCCAGGGTTCATCCAACCTAGCCCAACATGTTGCAATTCCAGGTGCACATTTAAACAGTGTGCCTGGGAGCAATAAACTCTAGAACAATAAGCTCCAGAGTTTACTGTTTAGCATTCATTGCACACGTAGATGCATCCTGTGATAACAAAAGACTTAAGGAAGGGCACTTGCTGCCCAAAAGCTTGTCCATATACTCTGCTAACTAATAAAAGATACCACAAACAATCCTTGCTATTGGGATAATCAAGAAAGGCTAAATAGGGTGCCAGGGTGACACTACTACATCACCAAATTGAACCATAAAACTGGACAAGTTTTACCCTAAACAGCTGTCTATAATGGGGGGACATGTTTTTTTGAGAGAGAGGTATGAATGGGGGCAGAAGGCAGGGGGAGGGAATTGGATTTCAGTTTGCCCAAAAGCCATGACTGTAATAAAGAAAAAGGACAACTTTGGCTAAAGGCTTAACCCTGTTCAGTGGCAAAAAAAAAATACAATAATAGAAGTAAATAGGAAATGGGAATACACAGTAATAAAAACATATTCAAAATATATGAAACAGAAAGCTGATAAGGGAAATTAATGATAAAGAAAAATATTTGGCAGGTAAGGTTAAGGGCAAAAAGATTATTTTGAAATAAAAATCCTAGCAATGTGTTAGACCTTTCTGGGTGAAGATGTTAAATGATAAATGATGCAGAGGAGGCAGAACTGTTCATTAAACATTTGTTCTCTATTTGGAAAGAGGGCTCATAATTATGCTCTCATGTGATACCAGGATGCAGTATGTTCTGGTCCACATGTAACTAAATAGCAGATTCAGATGACTGCTATCCAGGGTTCTGAAAAGGAGATCTAATCCATTTTAAAAGGACATGGAAAAATTGGAAAGAATACAAAAAGAGGCACAGAAATTACTAAGGACTGAAGAAGACTTTGCAGTCTGAGTCTTAAAGGCAGAAAGCATTGACTGGATATTTTCTTTAACTCCCTGCTCAAAATTTAAACTCTCCTTCAGGGCTGGACAGGAAAAAAATAAGTTCAATAAAGTTCAAAACATAGCCCTAAAGAACAAGAATCGGATGAATGCTCTTTCACGCCACTAGCTCCAGTGCATGAAAAACATAAATTTATTGGCTTTCAAGGTAGTGAATCCATGCTAGCTTTGTATCAAGGCTTCAGACACGATTCCAGTCATCTAGATTTTAATTATTTCCAGAATTTGCTGAAACCAAGGAAAAAGGTCAGACCACAGCTACCTGTAACTCTTTAAAACACGTGTATACTTGACAAGTTAGCTCCCTACCTCAGATCTCCAAAAATCTGGCAAAAACATAATCTCTATAAATCTACAGCTCTATCATATTCACTGTTTCTTCTCTCTGGGTGGTACTCCAAAGAATGCATGCCACCATAGGAAAAAATAGTAAGACATAAGAGATCTCAACAAATAATGTTTTGCATATATTACTAGTCTCTAATTAATGAAGAAATATTTACACTTTTATATAGCCAAGAAAACATGCACATTGGAAATCATTACAACATTTACATTTCAACAAATGTTGCCATTCTGAATCTTCCTCTCATTTTCAACACAAAAAATGTCTTTCAGAGTGCTCTGAAGCTGGACAATAAATGTTCTATTTTTAACAGGGTATTAGGAAAATGTCCTCAGAGAAATAGGTTACAGCACTCTCAGATGCACCAGTAATCATTACTTTGTTTAATACAGAAATTTAAACATGTAAAGCTTCTCTCAGTTTGGAGCAAAGGTTTGTGAAACACTTCTGGGCAATGATTATGGATCAGAATAACTGGCATTGAGGAAATGCACACATTTTTCAAAGAAAGATCCTGATCAGGCATGAGTTGCAGGAAATAATTAATGTAGGATACTCCATATGTCTTGATAAGAAATTTCAAGTGATATTTCTCATGAGTGACATACAAGATTGAGGATTAGATTTATTTGTCCTTGGTAAAAAACAATAAAAATACAAGGATGTGGTCACACATTCATTTAAACAAAAAACAAGTGTCAATGAAAAAGACATCTTGAATTTAAGAAATAGGCATGAATAGTAAATGGCTAAGGAACTTTACCTTTTTTTTAAAAAAATAAATAAAAGCTTTGAAGATCATAATCAATATATGGACTTCCATACTGCTTGTACGAAGAATTGACCTGAGAAATACTGTGGATATGTAGTCTGGGATCTTTAAAAACTAACTTTTTATGACTGAATTTTAATAATGTATATGTAAAATCAATCTAATAAAATAAATGCTGACCTAAACCTGGCCCTCAAGTTGCACTGAAATGGTACTTTTTTTAGCTAAAAAAAAAGCCAGACAACTGAATTAGTTCAATATTGAAAAATTCAACTACTTTCAAACAGTTCCATCTAATGTGTTAAATTTGTGGAAGAAAATCACTAATTTTCAAGGGTCACTTGTTGGCTAAAACCTTCCATTTTATTTTATTTATAGGAGTACTGTTAGTGCTGGAATCTTTGCTTTATTCTGTAACTTAATGTGCCAGCGTACTAATGTGCTCAGGGGACCATCTGAAATATAAAACTAGTAAAGACCAGTTAGGCTTTAAAAGAAAGCTCAGTCCATCTTACTTACAGAGGTCATTTACATTAATATTGTATCTTAATCAGCGTACCCTCAAACTGGCACAGAGCCTTATGCATTAACTTTTCACATGAACTCTAGGATTTAAAAATTGTTTATAAAAAGTATAAAAGCATGACACTTTTTAATAAAAGCATACTATCCTGTGCTGTCAAGACTGATCTTTTACTATACTGAGTGTCCTTTTAAAATGTAAGCTTTTCTTCTCCTAGTCTTTTAAGCTGAAGGTGAAGATGTAGAAGAAAAGATTTAAACTATTTTAAAGGCATTAAAGTAAGCCAAGTCTTTTAAAATAAAAGCTTAATTTTTAAAAAAGATATAAAAACAGTGGGCACATTAAACACTAATTTTCTAATATATCTTATTTAACTCCCTCTGCTTTAGGTCCAAAAGGGTTGTCAGAACTTACCAAAAGAAGAATAAATAAGAGATTACTCAACCATTACTACTCCCTGCTAATGCTACCACAAAAAACCCCACTCCCCCAGCCCTACCGACCCCTGCCCACATGGCTGCCCCCGCCCACCCCAGCTCTGTACTTTAAAGAAAAGTCCCTGTGCTCACCAGGTGCTGCCAGGTTGGGGGGTGATCCCTGCTGCCCTCCCACTGCCCCACACTGTATGGGGGACTCTGCACAAGCCCCACAACCCCCACTCACTCCCCCAGCCCCCCCACCTGGGCCAGCTCCAGCACTTTAAGGAAAAAAATAAGCCGAGAAAAGCCCTGGGACTCACCACTCTTGCAGCAGCCTCAGGGCTTCGGGGGGCTCATGCAGAGCCCCCCCACCCCCCACATGTTGCAGGGCAGCGGGTGGCAGCGGGGATGATCAAATCAAATCACTGTCCCCTGACCTGGCTGAATCTGAATCCAAAGCAAATACTAGCCTCTTTGCACAGGCCTACTGCTAGGCTAGACAAAGATGCTCAAGCCTACCAAGTGTGTGTGGCAGTACCAGAACAAATTCTAGAAATAGAATAGGGTTGTGTATGGATACAAGTAACCATAATACGACATGATAGGTTAATATGCTCCTTCATCCTCACAGCAGGCATTTCTGATCCAGTAAGATCTTTGAAACTTGTTTAGGTACATATATTCTGATTTTTGTTTGCTTGTGGAAGAAAAGCTGAAAGACTTCTAAAACCATGAAAACTATTCTGCATATGAGAGTCCTGCATAGGACTGTCCTCATAATGCATGGACCTTTACAGGGGAGCTTAGGGAATGATAAAACAAAGATCAGCAGGTATACTTCATTTTTTTACCTTGCAACACCTACTGCCATTCATTACCCAGAAATACCTTCTCAGCATAGCAATCCTTAGGCAGCTGGGTTTTCCAGCTTTACAGCTACTTTGTGCTATCAGATCAACACAGTGTAGCCACAGCACAGACCAGGATCTGGCCCTCAAATGTCTCACTTTGAAACTTTACATACTCGCTATGATTTTTAGGAGCAGCACTTCACTAATGAAAATGTAAGACTTGCATTAATAGCTGCTGAGCACCACCAACATAAAAGAAACAAAACCATGTTGCTTATGATTTGCATGCAAGTATAAACATGTTATTTTTAGTCTTGTTCACACCATGTGCCATTCAAAAAGCATTTTAGAGCTCCAAAGTAAAAACGAACAAATGTAGTTTCTTTGAATATGAAGCTTATAATCTATTTGTCTGCCCCTCCTTTGAAAAGCCTTTCTACACTTTAAACTTCTGAATTCTCCAGTGTCTGTGAGCCACAAAAAATAAAAATTAGGGACCAGTCCTGCAAACCACTGGATTTAAAATTTAATCAAGTGAATGGGGCTGTAAGCTTCACATGCCTATAGTTTTGCAGTAGCAGCCCCAAGAGGATAAAGCACATGAGTACCTTTAGTCACTACACTAGGGTAATTGATTTCAGTGGGACTGTTCGGCTGTGTCCAGATAAGCACGGCCATGTGGTATGTGGCATCACAGACACATTTGTGGCACTGCATACTGCATATTCAGTTGTTCTCCACACTGCAAGGAAACAGCGGGGGGGGGAGGGCAGAGGGAATCTGACTCAAACAAAAAAAAAGGGGGAGTGGGGTGCATGCAGGGCAGAGCACTCTGCTCAAAACCAGAGCTGGGCTGGCCAGTCATACTCGACTGCTGGCCAAGCTCCATGAGGCAGGATTGCCGCTGCTACAGCCCTAAGAGACGCCCAGGACCCCAATTAAGGCTGCTAGGGTCAACCCAGTGCTTCCCTAGCCTCCCTTACCCCACCTGGCGTAACTTGCCATACACCAGGGGGCCTGTGCCACTGGCATTCCCCAAGGACAACTAGTGGCAGAACAAGGTGCGTTGCCTCTAGTTGTCCCCAGGGAATCAACTGTCCATACACGTGTAGACATGAATGGTCCTCATGTGAGTGAAGTTACCATGCAGCTGATCTGACAAAAGATATAAAAAAGATACAATTTCCTCTCATAAATTTCCTGAATGATCACAGCTACAACAACACCCCAACCCTACTGTAAAATCAAGGCCAGAATCACACCCTTAGTCTTAATATATGGAACATTAACAAAAGAACTGCTACTGAGAACATGGTTACAATAAAATAAAGTTAGGGAAAGAATAATTAAAACAAGACACTAGCATGCTAGTGTTCTCCCATGACACCATATTAAAGTCTAAGACAGAACTCAAAAAAAATCCTATTCTGGTAACAAGATATTCTTTCAGTAGCAGGTCAATACTGGAATCTCAAGCCTGAACACTGTGTTACCTGAGGAAGGGAACAGGAAAAAACAATGCTTACAGACAAACATAGAATGCATCAGCGCTGAACTTTTCTAATGAATCAAGTCCCTGATGTAACCACAAGATACCCAGAAGGTTTCCAACTAAGGCTAAACAGAGAGTTTCAAGCAACAGCTTAACCCTTAACTGTACATGAGGAAGAGCTCACAAGCTCTAAATTCAGAGCACAATCCCATGCCCCTTTCTCATGGTGCTCTAATAATATCTCTGAAGACAGCAGCTTGACCTGCTTCCCTTCGTGCAATGTCAAAGTGTATGCATGTGTATAGGCGAAGCAAAATTGGTATGCGGCACATAGTTCCCATGTGAATACATAATATAGATTGAATTTTATTATTAGATGTTTAGGATTGTGAATCCAAAAAGATGACAAAGCCAGTAGGGAAATACAAATTGCCCGAGCAAGGGACTAACATTAGAGGGATGGGGGTGAGGAGGGGAACACAACTAGGTTACAGAAAATACAATGTTAGCCAACTAAACCCGGGGGTGAGGGGTTTCATGATGCTGGGAGAGAAAGAAGATAGATACACACAAACCCACACACAATGGTGGAAAAAGTAGGTTGTAGAAAGTGTCTTAGTCCATGGAGCCTCATCATGGGGATCCTCCTTGGGTGGAGCGGGGTAGTCAATTGCCGAAGATTCCTCTTGAAGTGAAGTCCATCAGTGCAGAGGGGGGTTCAGGCAGTCCCCTCTGGGTCTGCTCCAGCGGTGGTCCTTCTGGTGGGGTCGGAGTACTGGTGGTGGCCCATGATGTGCTCCACGTAGATGTCACAGAACCAATGAATCGTGTCAGACACCATGAGAGAGCACATCAGCTTGGTGTAGCAGCAGGAGAGTTGGCAGGCATGCAGGATGTTCTCATTGCTGGGGTCCCAGGCTCCAGGCATTCCCATGATGAGCATGTCAACCGTCATGTCATAGCCGTGGCCCCTCAGGAAGTTGGCCAGCGGGGCGTACTTCTCCTGCTTGCGAGCCCAGGCATCGGTGAAGGCTTGGCGCTGGTTCTTGAAGGGGATGATCACATGCATGATCTTGATCTTCTTGGCCTCTTCACTTGTGATCACGATGTCGGGGTGCATCTGGCTCTTGCAACCCAGGATGGTGCAGTTCACACAGATCTCCCCCGCTGCGGCTGGGATGGCCCTCACCAGGCAGTCCTGGACAGTGTTGTGGTGGAGCTGCCAGGCTCTGGTGTGCAACCTGCAGCTGCACAGCACTTGGGGGAGGGTCTCTGCTGCATAGTGGCACCATTGGCACCTCTTGTTCCAGTGGCCGAAGCGGATGGCCTTGTTCAGAGGCAGGCAGTTGAGGCGGGCGCAGTGGATGAAATACCAGTCTGTGAAGTGTGTGAAGCTCCTGCTGGGCATGAAGTGGTTGCTAGAGTCCCACTTCAAGGTGACATCAAAGACCTTGTCCTGGTTGAGTTTGGCCCTCAGGTCACCAGTGTACTTGTTTCAGATGGCATCCTTCAGGAACCACTCCAGGAAGGCCCTCATGCGGGACATCACAGTGACATAGTTGGCATGCAGGGCTAGTTGCAGGGAGAGTCCCAGCTCCTCGTGCTCCTCAGTCCAAGTCCAGATGCAGCCGATGCACTTCCCGAGGTGGTGCGTGGTGTTGAGGGCTCAGCTCCATAGCAAGGCAAAATCCTCACCTGGCCCTCTAGCAAGCCTCTGAGGAAGGTGGCCAGGTCACATCCAGTCAGTTGTTTCGCGATATGACAGTCTCTTCCCAACTGCACAACAGGCATCTCTGTCCAGTTTCAGAAGAGGGACTTAGGCACTACAACATTCAACATTTTGATACCTACAAACCGAAAATAACAGCAGAATTCAGAGTATCCAAGTTAGGAGCCACTGCTCCCCTACACAATGCACGGGGTGAGTTAGGTGCCTACGAATGTAGTGACAAAAAAATAGCATGCAGGCCAGAGAGAGACAGGTAGTAGAAAAATGTGGGTGGCTTAAGTTTTTAACACTAGGCTGGAGGGAGGCACCTACCTTCAACTAAGTTTCAAAGCTATGAACATTTTTCATAGCTTAAACATTTTTTTCACAAACTCAGAGAGGCTCAATCATTTCAAAAAGGGAAGAGTCTCCATAGTCCCCTGCTTTTTCCCCCCAAAAGTGAGTAAACCATTCACTTGGAATGTAAGAGAAAATTCCTTCCCCTGCCTCATGGTAACTGGCAACCATTGAACTGTGGACCTCAGCAGTCAACATTTTGCTACCAACCTTGTCATAGTGCACAATTTCAGAGAACAATGAAAATAAAATGTCTTATAGCTCTGTTACATGTTAGATTAAACTAAATGATGTGCATTAAAAATAATTAATTTGTTCTGTTCTGCAATAAATCACTTGGGAGTGTTTGCTACTTCTAATTTGCCAGAGTTTTGTTCTTCTACACATCAAATTAGTAATTGTGTATCTTGTTAGGCATAATTCTAAGGAAACGGCAATTCATGGGCAGTTAGGCAGAGATGCCCTAAGCTTTTTGTTGTTGCTGGGGGTCTGCTGCTTGCTAACAAGATACAATCACAAGATGACTATGCCTAAGGGTTCTGATGTAACAGAAGTGAGAATTATAGATACTGTGAAGCTCACTGAACATCCAAACACTGTGCTTTATGAGCATATTTGCATCTCAGCCATGTAGTTTTATTCTTTGGATTGTTTCTCATTATGCAGCTGTACTAAAATTTCTGACTGCTGAAATCTTTCTTTGATGTTGAATATAAAGCAAATACACAGCTCTTTATATATTAACAACTTAGAGAGTCAGCTTTTCTGAAGAGAGCTTGTTTTACTCTATCATGCTGATCCTGTATATTCTTTTTTACTTGAGTAGTCTGCTCGATTAAGGCTTACTTATACTGTTAACAGTTGTAAGACTAGGCCCCAGGTTTGTAAACCACAATTTAAACTAATCTTCTTATAGCCATTAGGCACAACCACAACATCCCCTGGTTAATTAATGTTTCCTTTAATGAGGACTAAGTGTTCTGACATGCAAGAACATTCGCTTACACATAAAACCACTCTTCAGGAGAAAAACACTATTTCTAAAGGGTTTTTTAACAAACCAAGGTCAAACTTTTTATTCACTACACATATTTCTGTTGCATAAGAAAATATACAACAAAACTGAACAACAATGACAAATTCCCATTTCTGCTCTATTCATTTTTATTTTGAAAGCTCCTGATCCTCAGCTATTCATGGAAAGGACAATATGGGCCCCAAAAAAGTAGACTATATTATCTGAACAATTACAAAAATTAAATTAACCCCTGATTCTTATACAACAGACTTATGCTACCACGGTTGAGATGCTGCAGACCCTTCTCTGTCAAAACTTATATTAGCTTTAGGAATGAAATATACTATAGCCATACTGAATTCAAAATAATTGAAGTGATATAGCAAACAACAGGGCTGAATCTAATAACACAGTCTAACTGGGGTTTTATATTAGCATGAAATACTTGTAAAATATGCACATTGTACATATATTATTTCTTTTAACTAGTGTTTGATCTTAATATTAAACCTTCTATGACATTCATAGAAAGCATAAGTGTACTTAGGCATTTTAAAGGGAGACGATCATTGTTATGTCTGGCATTGCCACATGGAGTCAGGTTTTAGACTTGATAGCATGGCAATCTTACCTTTCTGCTGCAAGAGGCATCATTTTTAAATCAGTGTCTTCAGAAAGCTAGTTAGTCATTTAGCCATTTAAATAACACAACCCATCTGATCCAGGGAGAAAGAGGGCAAGGAAAAGCAAATTATCCAGCTCTGCTTCCTTTCTATGTAACAGCAATGATTTTCATGCTCCACCAAAGGAACCTTCTGTCTTCTAAAAGTTACAGGCTTGGTTCCCATGTAAAATGAATTAGCTTCAGATCTAACCCCAAACTCTTTTCTTCAATACAGGCTGCATTTGGCTCTCTGAGGCATGTCCCTGGCTCTCCAATTACACAGGTCTCACTCTTTGGGAAACTTTATTTGGCCCTCTAGTTGCATCTTCAGGCTTATTCCATAGTCATGAAAGAGCAAGACATTCAAAATACAACAATCCTTTGACCCCCCCCCCCCCCCCATTTATATAGAGTCTCTTCCCAGTATTCATGGCTTTATGGACTACAAATCACACATATCTTTTTTACTACTGGTCCTAGAGCAATGCTAAACCATAGGAAAGTCTTAAAAGGCCAATATATTTTGTTGCAAAATGGTAGGCATGGTTGAAGGTTTGAGTAACTGAGGCTACAAAGGACAAACGGTCCATGTAATTTGACATATAAGTGTTTTCCTCTAATGGTAGTTAATAAGTCATTAAATAAAAGCATAACCACCAGTACTACCCTCATAGCTAGGGACAGAAGTTACACATAAACTGGTTTAAGTGATCAGAACCTGGTTTAAACCTGTAACAGAACAGAAGTGCACATAAACCAGTTTCAAAACGGCTGAAACTGGTTTAAGATAAATCTGGTTGAATGTATTACCAGACTTAACTGATTTAGTTCAAACTAGTTGATGAAACTTCTGTCCCAGACCCCTTCCTGGTTCAAGTTAAATCATGGTTCCCCAGCATTCCAGGATGCCTTGCAACCCTGGGTTCAGCTGTGCTGTCTGTACCAGAGAGCAGTGTTGTCCCTGCCCCTCTGCTCCCTAGCCAGAGGAATGAGGGCTGGCTGACAAGGGAGAGGGGGTGGGAAACTTGGCTGGGGGGGCAGACAGGCTCAGATGTGGGGGGAGGGAGGGGGGGAGGTTAAACCCCCTCTCCTGCCAGCATGGGACCCCAGCCGGTGTCTGCTTGGCAGGGGCCTGGCACAAGACCAGCAGAGTCTACTCCCTCCCACCTCTGGCAGAGAATGAGGCAGGCAAGCAGGTAATAAGTGGAGGCAGAGGGGACATAATTCTCCTCAGCTCCCCCAGGCAATGAGAGAGGCAGAAGAGGCTGGGGAACCGGGGCTAGAGGGACTGGTCCCCTGACACCTATGAGCATAGGGCCAAGCTATGCAGGACCAGACTGAGAGGTGGGAGATGTTGGCAAAAACCTGGCACAATCATCACATGTGTGCTGGAGACGGAACTAAGGGAACAGGAGAGGGTCCCAGACTGCTTGGGCTGGTGTGACCAAGAGTAGTAGAGAACTATATTTACATTATAAAGTAGAACTTGTAAAAGGTAGAAGATTGGAGACAAAAGATACTGAATGCATGAGAGTGCTGCCAGAAGTGCTATAGGTGACAAACATATTAATGTCAAGGCACCCAAATGAGAGAAGGGGTGCAAGTGCTCATTTCAGAGGAAGGACTGTCCTTGGTTCAAGTCTTTATTAATTCAATCCCACTGCCTTTTCTTCCACCCACCTCCTCCTGAGCCTGGCAGGTGCTGCCCTCCCTTTAGCTTGAGAGGGAAACAGTGGGTGGGGGCAGAAGCCTGGAAGGCACTGCCCCCCCAGCAGACCCAGGTTTGGGTCCTGTGTAGTCTAGGGAGGGGATTTAAACTCCCACCCTCCAACATGCTAGCCCCGGGGCTGGGGGCTGGGCATGACCTCTCTCCTCAAGCACAGAGGGGGCAAAAGCCTTGGAGCATCAGTCCTTTCCCTTTGGCAGTGGCTGGCAGACATGCTGTGGTGCCCTCAGCTTCTGGCCTGAGCCACTGTAGGCATGTGGTTGCATTTCCTGAATCAAAGGTAAATGTCTGTTCACCTGTTTCTCAGTTTAATCTGTATTACCAGCCTGTCTTCAAGCATGACCACACTCTCCCATAGTCTGGTGTCGTCAGCCCTCTGGTCCCTAACTCTTGGCCAGACTGCTTGCCTCCTCAGCCCTTAGGTCCCTGATCCAGGTTAGGCTGTCTGATGCTGGATGCCCTACCAGGCACCCTTCCACAACCTCCTCACTCTCCCCATAGGCACAATCTGATCCTCTGGTGCCAAGCAAACGTAAGCATCTGTATAAGAGAAATATCAGCAAACTACTTCCACAAAGTTCTGGGTCAATACCCTACCCCAAGCTATACTTTGCAGAGCTAGGCTCACTTTTACAGGTAGCTTGGATGTCCATAAGCCTGCTTCCTGCAACCAGCTTCCCTGGGGCGCTCTTCTCCCTGCAGCGCGCAAGGTCTGACTGCCTGCCCTGGCTCAGGCCCTCGGCTTATATGCTTTGATATCCCACCCACTTTCTGTTGTGTGACTCAGCAGCCACACACAGGAGTTTCCCCTTTTAATTAAAGGGCAGCCTGCTGTGCTCTTGCTGCTGCAGACACACATAGCTAGCTTAGGTTGCTGCTTTCTCTTCAAGTAACAGGAGCCTTCTGGCTCCCCAGTACAGCGATTGTTAAAAATGATGCTTTAAAATGATCATTTCAATTAATACTGACTAATATATTCAAATGTATTACATTGCACCTTATGCTTTCATTTAAAGTATAATATAGATGTGTTACTGATTGTACGAATGCATGTGGAAAAAGAGTGAGATGTATGCCCTAATGAAAAAGTCCTATGGAATTTAGTACTGAGTAACATTTGTATAGCTTTTTTAACCCTCCCATAAAATTTAAGACACAATTATAATCTAGATGTAAAATTCTATGTTAGTTCTAAAACAATTCTAGATAAAGAATATAATTTTGTATTAAATGCAATAGGTTTTTCAGAATAAAGTCTAAAGAAGTCTACTGGGTAATATTAGACTATTCCATATGGGTATGTAATTAGAAAGGTTAAATCATCCAGTCCTGCAGCTGCCTGTACATGGAATCAAGGAGACCTCTATACTCATGCAAAGTCTGGAAATATGATTTATGAAGTTTGCCACTAGTTTCAAGAAGTGTTATTCTATTGATGTCTGTTCCATCTGTGTTTTTTGCCTCTATGTGTCTTTGTTTAAAATTTCAGCTTTTCCCTGAGGCGTCTGCCATCCAGTGCCATCCAGGATGTCATGCAGTGTCTTAAACTGAAGAAGGATCTCAGTGCAGCATAGAAAGTGCCACAGGTGGCTCAAAAGCTTCAGGTTGTGTATCATTGTTTTAAGAAAGCAAAAGGAAATGCCTCAGGCAATGAGAGACTGTTTGCTATGAAACAAAATAATTGACTGCTTATGAACCTGCTCTTTTGAGAACTGCTCCACTGTGTATGAAAGTCATTGTGACAGACTGTTGAGGTAAATAGGGTTTTATTAATCCTTTATCATGAAACAGAATTGTTTTCTTATGTCTTTCCTTAAAATACTAATTTATAAGTTCTATAAACTGGATCACAAATCCGTCTTGTGAAATGTTAACTTGTCCTTAGATGACACATCCTAATTTAAATGGTATTTTGTTACCCAAAATTATAATTTCAAGTTCATGTGTGAAAGACATGATTTGTAAGATTTCACTAGCTCCTGTCCTGTGCCCTTGTGTGAGGAGGTACTTAGCAGAATTCACAGATTCATTAAGAATTTGACAGGACTGCGCTATGAAGGTTTCTGTTATGGCCTCAAACTCTTAATCTCTAGGCTGTAAACCGCGCACCTGAAGCACCCGTACTACCTCAGCCCCCTCCAGAAGACTCAGGAAGGCAAAATGTAGTATCTGTCTTTATAAGAGGAGCACCCATAGGATTATTGACCAGTGGTGCTAATTTTTATTCCCCAAAAGATGCTGGAACAAGTTATTAAGCAATTTATAATCACCTACCGCGAGAGTTGGCAACCTTGGGCCCATGGGCCCAATCCAAATCAAAATGTTCCTGACAAATAGGAGAAATGATCCCAAAATTAACAAGATGAAATTCAATAAATGCAAGTACAGAGTACTAAGAACATAAATGCCGGACTGAGTCAGGCCAATGGTATCTCTAGCTCAGTATTCTGTCTCCAACAGTAGCAGAAATGGATGCTATTGACTAGAGGGAGAACATTGAACCACATATGCTTAGAATGAACTATTCCCTATTCAATATCCTCCCTGGCAAAAATCGTTATTAGTTTAGAGATGCCAGAGAAAACATTTTTAACCATATTTAATACCCATTAATAGGCCATTCATCCATGAATTTATCCAGTCCCTTTTAAAAACTTGCTATGCTATCAATTTTGCACTATGCTTGGGAGAAGAAATCAAGTACATAAATACAAAATGGGGAATAACTGGGTCAGCAGCCATACTCCTGCAAAGGATCTGGGAGTTACAGTGGATCATAAACTAAAAGATTCAATTTGATGCTATTACAAAAAAGGGCAAATTTCATTCTGTGCTGCATTAACAGGAGTGGCATGTGTAAATCACAGGGAGAAATTATTCCGCCTTTACTCACCACTAATACTGTCTCAACTAGAGGGCTGTGTCCAGTTTGGAGCACCTAAATCCAGGAGAGATGTAGAGAGCCCAGAGGATGGCAAATAAGAATGATAACAGATTCAGAAAATATGACCTGCCAGAACAGGATGAAAAATTATCTTCATTTAGAAAAGGAAAGATAAAAGGGACATTTCCAATAGGTTAAAACATGTCTGAAAAGGACAGAGATCCACATCCATCTAGGGTGAGACAAGTAGTAATTGCCTTAACTGGCAGCAAAGAAGATTTAAGTTGGATATTAGATAAAACTTTCCAATTATAAGAATAGGTAAGCACTGGAATAGGCTAGATATGGAGGCTGTGGAATCCCCTTCCAGGAAGGTTTTTAAGAACAGGTTAGAACAGGGGTGGGCAATTATTTTGGGCGGAGGGCTGCCTACCCAGTTTTGGCAAGCTGCTTGAAAGCTCCATGGGTACCCCCACCCCTTGACATGCCCCACCCCCTGGTCACCATCTTGAGTCCAATGTCCCAGGACCAGCACTGGTGGGGCCCAAAAAAGGGCACAGGCTGGCAGGGGTCTGTGGAGTCAGGCACCAGCAGGGAGAGTGGGGAGCTGGCCCGGCTCCATAGAGCCCCTGCCAGCTGGGAGCCTGTGCTCCTGCCACCCTGCTCTGGGCCCTGCTGGCGCTGGCCCTGGAACACCAGTGCAGGCCCCATGCGCCTGCTGGCTCCCACACCTGCTCACTCCCAGTGCCCCTTCAACCCCATGGAACAGGCGGGGGGGCAGCGCACGGCCCCGAGCCCCGCTCCCTGGCAGGGAAGAAGCTGGTGTGGGAAAAAGCAGCCCTTCCCCCACCCTGTGGCCTGCCCTCCCTGCTGCAGCCACTCACAGCCCAGGCGGGGCTGTCCTGAGCAGGCACAGGCAGCTCCATGCAAGCTGTGAGTGGCTGCAGTGTGGGGCACTGGGCACGGGGTGGGGTATGGGCCTCTTTTCCCTATGCTCAGCACCAGTTTGTTACCTGCCCCATTGCCAGCCTGGGCCCCACTGGCTCAAGGCTCCCCTGTTGGGGCTGTCCATGGGGGCAGCAGCTGCGGCTCCCCCCACTTGCCGTGCCAGGCAGTGTTTTCTGTTGCTGCCTGCCCAGAGCTCGTGTACTGGGCAGCCAGAGGTGGCAATGGCAAACATTGCCTGGCGTGGCAAGTGGGGGGTCTGCAGCAGTTGCCACCGTGCACAGCCCTGATGGGTGAGCCCAGAGCTGGCAGGGCCCAGGCTGGCAGTGGGGGCGGGTTACAAGCTGGTGCTGAGCGCTGGGGGAAAAGCAGCCCCTCGCCTGCCCTGTGGCCAGCACCCTGTGCTGCAGCTGCTTGCAGCCCATGTGGGGCTGCCTGTGCCTGCTCAGGACAGCCTCGCATGGGCTGTGAGTGGCTGCAGCAGGGAGCACCAGCAATGGGGCAGGGGAAAGGCTGCTTTTCCCCATGCCAGGAAGGAGCAGGGAAGGAGTCCAGGGAAAAGCTCAACATGAGGAAAAGTGTCCCCTCCCCCACCCTGTGGCCTGCACTCCCTGCTGCAGCCACTCACAACCCTCACAGGGCTGTCTGGAGCAGACACAGGCAGCCCCACATGGGCTGCAAGTGGCTGCAGCACAGGGCACCGACCATGGGGTGGGGGAGGGACCGCTTTTCCCCAGACCACTTTTCCCCAGGGTCTTTCCTTGCCTGGGGTCCTCCCCTGCCCCCCCCACCCTCCCTCCCTTACCTGAGGCTCTGGCATGGGGCAGCCATGTGGTCCCAGGCCATAAGCCCCTGCTGGGGCTTCTGGCTGGGGGGCAGGGCTGGGTGGACCCTGCTGTTGTGGGAGCTCACCAGGGCTTCCCCTGGGTCCTACTGCCCCTGGCTCCTGTCATTTTTGACAGAAACCAAGGGCAGATAAACATTCATTTTCTAAACTCTTTAGGGGCCTCATGGGCTGGATCCAGTCTGCGGGCTGTATTTTGCCCACCCCTGGATTATGCAAACTCTTTCAGAGGCTGCCTAGCTATACCTATCCCTCAGATGAAATGGCTAAAATAGGTGACCCCTTGGGGTGCATTCCAGCTTTACATCTATGAATTCCTGTGTTCCAAATGAAAACAAACCACTGTATTCAAAAAAACCTTTTGTTTTATTATTTTAAAGAACATATTAGTTGTTATTTCTTTTCTAGGAACTTTTAAATTAAATCAATATGAGAAATGTAATAAACTAGGTGCTTCATGAAAGTCATAAAAAGACTTCACTAGTGATGATGCTTATATAGCTAAAACAATTTTAGTTTAAAATAAATATATTCTATAATGTCATATAATATATTGGCTAAAGTTGCAACAAATTTATATTATAATCACTTATTTTCATATATTTCTCTCTTCCCAGAATACTTAACTCCTTGGTTAGAAGTTTTTAATGCTACTTTGTACCAAAGATGGTTAATTTTTTTAAAGTATAGCCAAGATATCTTCCAATATTTTTGACCTAATTGAATATAGAAAATATACACTTCCCACACTGTGGTAAGTCTTTCAGAGTAATACACACTATATTTGAATGTGATTCGTTAAAATTCTAAGTTCTTTTCTGAGTGCACTGATAACTAAATTAAAAAAATGTATATGCTTTACAGATACGTCAATCAAACTCTACCATCCATGCAATGGACACTGATGCCCTTTAAGAAAATTATTGTATCTTTTTTCTCTCATATTATTTTAAACTAATTCCTAATACCATTCCTCTCAGAGTATTGCCCCATATTCTTCCTTTGTTATATATCGATGACCAGGGATCCTTTTTTTCCCTGATAAAAAAAATCACAAATTCTGATAAAACCCCTCAAAGCAATGATTAAAATGAAAGGCCCCTCACTCCCCCACTAACTCCCAGCCCTGCTGGTGCCCCTCACTCCCCTCCCTACAACCCCCTGGCCATGCTGGTGCCCCTCACTTCCCCCACAACCACCCCCACAGCCCTGCTTGTGCCCCTCACTCCCCCCCACAACCTCCTGAGCCCTACTTGTGCCCTTCACTCCCCTCCCATAATGCCCGTGGCCCTGCTCATGCTCCTTGACCCCCATCCACACCCCCTTGTCTACCCAGCCCTGCCAGAGGGAGCCCCCAACTGCCAGGGCTACGTGGCCAAGAACCTGTGTTCATAGCCCCCTGCCCCTGGTAGGATGTGGCAGCTGCTCTCCATCCTGCTTCCTGCTGCCTACTGTGGACTCGGATGAGAGCCAGCCCCCACCTGCACCTGGATGTTATTTTTGCCACCCTCCAATATCAGAGGTTTGAATGCCCTAATATTGCAAATTAGCAGCAGCACACTAGAAAAATGATTTTAATTTCTGGGTTTTACAAGTGAAGCATAACATTATAGTTATGCTTACAGTTATATGTGTTTGTTTTTTTACAGATAACAGTGGTGATCTTCAACCAAATATTTTGGAAACTATGCATAGCTTGATGTGCTGCAGGCTGCATAATGCAATGGAAAAGAAGGATGATATCTTCAACAGGGATCTGGGTTTTCCATTTCCTGTGGAAAAACAGAAAACCACAGATTTTACCCTTTACTGGAGGAAAACATGCATTTCTCATTTTACTAGAGAAATCCATAGATTTTGTAGTTTTGCCATGAGCTTTCTGCAGGTTTGTGGAGTTCCAGCCTGCAAGGGGCTGGGAGGGAGCAGGAGGAAGGCGGTCAGGCAGGGGGGACCATGTGCATGTATATGCCTATGTACATACCATGTGCATGTTCCCTGCCTATGGGGGGGCAGCCTGGGGTGGAGCTTGTGCAGGTAAGTTGCAGCGGGGGAGGGGATTAAGGCCCCCCCATAGGAAGGGAAGGAGTTGAATAGGGCTGGGGTGCTGCCCAGCTGGGCAGTGCATGGGGCTTGGGTCTTGGGGCTGCCATGTGCAGCTGCAGGGCCCCAGAGTGAGATGGGGCTGAAGACAGCTTGTCTGGAGTGTATGGGGTGGGGCCAGCTCCCTGGCACTCTGTGCACTCCTGGGGTGGGGTCAGGGGGACCTGTACTCCCCAGATCTGTGTGCGGGGCAAGGGTGGGTGGGGGCAGGGAAGGATGCGCACTGTGGGCTCTGGCCCCTTGCTTTTCTGCCCTCCCCTGAGGCCTCCAAGCCTGGTGGGTGCAACCTGGCACTGTAGGGAACAGCAGAGCCATGCAGTAAAGCTACCTGCTGTTGCAAGCTCTGTGCTGCCCTGGCAACATGTCTCCTGTGCACATGGCTATAGTGAGGGCACAATCCTGCATTGCTGTCCCCACTGCTACCACGTGCACAGGGGGTGCATTGCCAGGACATGGCCGAGCTTGCAGCAGCAAGCAGCTTTACTGTGCGTCCTCACTGTGCTGTGCAGCACCAGATCACACACACTGGGCTGCAGAGGCCCTGGGAGAGGGCAGCATGGTGGAGAGCCTAAGCCTGCAGTGGGCAGCCTGCCCCTGTCCTGTGCACAAATCTGGGGGTCATGGGTCCCACAGGCCCCCCAAGAGTGTATGAAGCCACACCACTGTTATCTGTAAAAAACTGAATACATATAACTGTAAGCATAACTATAATGTTATGCTTCACTTGTAAAACCCATGAATGAAAATCATTTTTCTAGTGTGCTGCCGCTAATTTGCAATATTATGGCATTCAAACCTCTGATACTGGAGGGTGGCAAAAATAACATCTGAGTGCAGGATCTGGCTTGGGTTGCAAACTGATAGAATAGTGGATTTGACAATAAATCACAAGTGAAAGAAATTTTGTTTACCGCTAGTTAGTATCTTGTGATGGAGCTACATTTGGAGATGTGAATTAAATTCTGGCCCCACTGAGGTCAAGAAAACTCTCATTGACTACAGAGGATATCTTCCATGCAGTTCAAAAAGAGTTTCTTGAAATATGGAGTGGAGGTCTAGGGGTCAGATCCAGATCTGTAAACAAGGCATATTAACTTCTGCCTAAATCCTGTTCAGATAACCAGGAATGTTATACATGATCCTAAAAATCACACAACTTGGCATGCCAGACATCCATGGAAGGATGAGTGACTTTTTGGATCTGGAATAAAATTCCTTAAATCCTAATCATGTGACTGCTAGTGTGCAGGGAGTGGGGGCTGCCCTTGGCTTAATTCACTTGATCAGGATAGAGCTTCAGCTTCCCACATATCCTGCGTGCAAGCTACAGGGGAAGGCTTCTCAAAGTGCCAGTGTACAGGAATCTACAGGCTCCCCCTACCTTTCCCTGCACATTTCAAATCGGCACATTTCCTACCTTTCCCTGCATCCTACATGTGGGGCTACAGAGCAAGGCATTTAGAAGTGTTATGGCATGGGAGCTGATATAAAAAAATTGAGTTAGCCTGATTAATTGAGTAGGTCATAGGAATAAGTACATGTAATTCAAGTATTTTTATATCTGTCTAACAAATTGATTAGTGAGCAATTTGTCTTATGTATGAGTAACTAATACTAAATATAATTTTAGGAAACATAAGTATTAATATAGAAAGAAAACTATTCCGGAGTTGGCTTGACCTAGCTGGAAAAAGGAAGACACCGAGGTCGGCTTGACCCAACTGGAAAAAGGAACATGCCCTTGTGATGGTTCCCATCACAAGAGATAATTATAAACTAACAGAAATATTATGTTATGACTAATCTCATTGCGCGCGCAACTAAGCATATGTAGAAGGAACCATATAAATATGGGAGTTAAAAATTCCTTGGGGTAGCTCTTGACCCTTAAGGCGGGAGTCTACCCTTCTGCAGAAGCAATAAATTTTCTACTGGCACTCCTGTGTCTCTTGACTTATATTATCACAGCTAGTGCCCACGACGCAGGACCAGGCTGTCCTTTCCTGTTTGGGCAGCTAACTCGGGTTTTACTGACAGAGCCAAATAATTTGCTCCCCTCCTCCCCCATGGCAACACATTTACTTAATTTCTCTGTGAGATTGCAAAGTGAGGTATGTTTTCATGTAGGTCTGCAGAGCAAGGCAAGAAACACGCCACCATGGGGGGAATTCAGGTGGGGCTGCAGACAAGGCTGAACATGTCACATGGTCAAATGCAAGTGCCATACAAGCCAGCCACAAAGTTGTTCTACATTCGATAGAAGGTAGCTGGTTTACCTTTGTATGGCACCATAAACTGGTTGAACATGTGGCATGCTACAATTTGTCTCACAATGGACACACCTGCACATACATTTACTCTACTCTGGCGTAAATGTTTTCAGTAAGGTGTCTACAGATGAAGGGATTAGGGAGAAGATTTGCACCAAGTTTCCTGCAGCACTGCAATGAGCCCCTGCCACCACCGCCAGGGGAAGCTCCAGGCTCTGGCTACAGCTACCAGCACCTGGCAGCCATCTTTAAAAGCCAACCCCACTCTCCGACCTCTGGCTAGTCACTTCCCTGCCCAGAAACAGCATGGGCAGCATATAGCAGCTCCCTCCTTGCCCACTCTGCCTCCCCACACCATAGCTGCTCTAGCCCCTGCCCCTGGAAGTGACAGCCAGTGCCCTGAGCTCCTGCTGGCTATGATGCTGGTCCTGCTGGCTCCAGCAGGCCTTCCCCACCAAGGCTCCAGGAGAGCCACAGACCTGCCAGTGGGAACGAGGCCACCAGGTGTCAGAGGCCCTGTCTGACCACCACTTCCAGCACTCCCCACTAGAGCCCACCTACATCACCACCCATTGACCACCAACCCCACCTTCCCACCCCCTGCACCATGCTCAATACAGTCAAGTGTCAAAAGAAAAAGTCTTTATTTCCCTCACATCAAACACACTCCCATCCCTCCCTCCCCAACAGAGTCCCTCCATCACCCATCCCACCCACCAACCAAAAAAGCCCTTTTCCCTGTGCAAAGTATGTACAAAGTTATTTTTGTTGTGTCCTGGAGTGGGGCACTATGGGGCGGAGGTGCCTAGGAAGCAGAGCCCAGAGGCAGATGGCCAGAACCCTGGTGTCTAGCTGTTCCCCTGTGGGTACAGATGCCACAGCAAGTATGGTGAGTGGGGGGAGGGGGCTTATCCAGGAGCAATGGTGGTTGGTGCTCCGCCAGCATGGGCAGCTCCCCCTCTGCCAGGTGGAGTCCAGACCCAGCAGGGCCAGCATGCAGTCCTGACACCACTCCAGGCAGCTCTGGCTCTGCACCCACATGTAGCCAGGGTGAGCAGCAGGGCTGGGTGGAGGGGCTGGGTGGCAGGGTACTCAAGGTGGGGGCTGGTCCAGGGGCCTCTGGTAACTGGAGGAAGCAGAGAACTTCCTCCCAGGCCCAGGTAGGGGCCTGTTCAAGGGTGGCAGGCTTTTGCCAGAGGACATGTGGACTAGGGTTGGGAGGAAGGGGTCTGGGCAACAGGCAGCATGAACACAACTGCTGGGGCAGAATGATGTTTACCACCTGAAGGTTATCCTCTGTGGCCTGCACTGCCTGGCCCAGGATGAGATTCTGTTCCCGCAGCACCTGGGGCTGCTCGGGCTCCAAAGCCAGAAGCTTGGACCATAACTCCCAATCTGCTTGGCCCCATGCCTCCTCGCACTGGTCCCTTGCCTCCTTGTGCCAGTCCTGTGCATCCTCCTGGGCAACGTCCTCTGCCTGCCAGGCCTATGCATCCTCCAGCCAGTCCAGCAACGTTGCCACCAGCCGCTGCAGGAGGAGGGTCCTGTCCTGTCCTGGGTCCGTAGGGCCCAGGCTGTGGGAGGTGGTGACCCTGAGGCCATGTCCCAACTGCCAGGGGTGGCTTTTCCCCCATGTCCAGCTGCAAGTCCTATGGAGCCATGACACAGAAGCTGTTTGGAGTTTCGGTTTGGTTGCATCTACATGTGTGCTAATGTGCATTAACTAATCCCACTTAAATTTACTACTTGCAAGTGGGATTAAGGGTTTTTACTGCACAGTAAACTATGCTAATGTGCAGTAATGCATCTCATGTGGACGTGCCCAATAAACATGTTAATCATGAGATGAATAAGATGTAACATGTCTGAGGGACCTAATTCACAAAAAGAGCATTAGAACAGCTTCCCTTCTGTGGTTGCAAATCTCCTCGGTGCCTATAATTTGGCCTGAGAGACCGCTAAGACATTAACTTATGTTTCTCTATATCCTCAAAAGCTATCCCATTTTAAACAGCTAGGCACTAAACTTCCACTTAAACTGTGCTATGATCCAGAACAAAGCTGGGGTAGCAACTAAACAACTAAACTGTTTAAGACCCCAGTGATACCCTTTTCATTAGGCATAATCAGAGAACATGTCTTCCATACTCACAGCATGAAGATCCATACACAGCACCCAAGGCTACTGTTGTTCAAACCATAAAGGGTGGTAAAGCTTTCCATAAAAGCTAAGTGGTTTGAGCATTTTCCCAGTGCTCTATGGTTCTAGGATGTCCACAGCCTAAAGAGATTCAAATATATCTCTGTAAGAGAAAGGCCTAATTATTAGTCTATAGATCAGGGGCCAGCAACCTATGGCCTGTTGGCCAAATCCAAACATGAAGAGATTGGATCTAGCCTGCAGCAGCATGCTATGGTTCAGCCAGCAGAGGGTTTATGCCCAGGGTGCTCCACCTGTCTCATTCCATGCATTCCCTTTGCAGTAGCCAGGGCCTCAAAGAGAGTGTGTAACAGGGTGTATGGATCAGGGGCTGCAGCCCAGCTGCAGGCAGTTAAAAGGAGGTAGCCTACCTGCATAGGAGAACTGGGCTAACTGTAAGAGATGATTGGCTGGCCTTAGCAGAAGTTAAAAGCTTCCAAGGAGAGGAACTGAGGGACAGAGGGAAGGCTGCAGAACTGAGGAGGCAGCACAGAGCTGGAGTTACCCCCTCAGGGTCTAGGAAAGGACTGTAGAGTTTGATTTAACCATTCATTATTTATATATTTGTTTGTTTATGTGGTTGCTGTGAAGACAAATTTGGCCCAAGGAAAATAAAACTGTACCATGAAAAGTGACAACCTGCTGTGGGGTGTTGGTAGGGTCCTACCTTCTGCCTTGTTCTGACTCTTCCCTCCAGAGTGTCTACTTACTGCCCAGCCCTCCTTGCTCTGTTCCCATGAGTAAATCTAATCCTTTCCATCACCACTGGCCACATGAATTGGTGGCAAAGATAAGCACAGGCTGTATGGGCACTTCAGGAGGCCAGAGATTTGCAACCTGAAGTAGGGTTCTGGTTGCAAGCAGGAGCCCATAGTGCTAACAAGTTGCCAAACTCTTCAGATCTCCTCCTGCTAAGGCTGGACCAGTGGGCAGAGAGGACTGTAAGAGTCATCATGTCAAAAAAAGCAAAAGCAAGAGGGATTTTGATTCTGGAGTCCCTCCATAGTTCTTGTTCCTTTCTCCCTGGACTGTCTCCATTTTACATCAAACAGTCATTGGATTAAAAAAAACAGTTAAACTTGGGAACCATTAGATTATCTTGATCCAAACAGATGGAGATTCCTAGTGCATAGCCCTGAGTCAGAGGTCTAAAGTCCTGTGCTCACTGTTTCCTACTGGGTAGCTCTAGGTGCCTCACTGAGCAGTGCTTAGGTGCTCTAAATCACTCTTGGGCACTGCCTAACTCTTCCACTGACTCAAAAGGGTGTTCTGGGGATAGGCAACTTTGCTTTAAGTATTCTGGACCCTAAAATGGAAGCGCCTATAAGGCCAATCTGGATATATTTGTAGTGTTTGAGAGATGTGCGTGCCCCCACCCCCAAAAGGAAAATCAAGAAGAAAAGCATGTGAGAAGAGTGAAGACTAGTGTATGTAAGCTAGTTGGAGATGCATATAAAGTAATGTAAATATGGCAGCAGTAAGTTTATTTCCTTTTTATATTGCTGACATTGAAACAATCCCCAGCTTCACCTGTAGATCTGAAAAAGTCCATCTGTCAATGGAACTGGTATATTTTTACTATGTATGGTGTGTGCTCCTGCACACCTGCCCCCCCCCCCCATATTTGTTTATCAGAAAGTGTTTGTGTAAAATCTGCCAGGAGCAGATGTTTAGTAATTACCCCATGAGTACTCTGCCATGGAATGAATTCCACATTTTAAAGCATACCTGCACTACCCTATTTTACATTTAATAGTGTGGGTAAACTGGCATTTGTGTATATGTTAGTAATAATGGTAAATGTTTTAATTTACATAACACTCTGATATCCCTACTATATACACACCAGACCAACAGCATAACTAGCTGTGGGTGAGAGGGGCACTAGCCACTGGCACCAATTTAGGTTGGGACCAAAGTAGACCCCCACCCCCACAGAGTCCATGCCCTGGCAGCAAGAGTAGCTCCAAAGTGTTGCTTCTGCAGCAGCAGCTGGTGCATTGTCACCACGCTGCTTCTGCTGCTTTAAGAGCAAAAACGGGCCTGGGCAGAGCATGTTATGGTAGCAGCAGCAGCTGGGGACTGGGTACACAGCCACACCCAAACCTGCATATGTCTCTCTCCACTCTCTTGCAGGGTTTTCCCAGGCACTGGCCCTGTTTGTTAAATCACTGTACCAGATTGCTCCACCCAAACCATGGCTACTAATTCACCACACACCAGAGTACCACTAATTCTCAAATCTCTGCAAAGCTTTTAACTGCTGTCATTATACAAGAAAATTGTTTTCTCTTTGTGCTTCATTTGTGGCTCTTTTCCCTAAGCTACAATAGACCATGGGCCTAGAATAATATATATATATTATTGAGCCTGTGACCAGGAAACCAGCAAACAGGGTCTGCAAACAGGGGAAGTGGTTTGAAGGCAGTTGCTGGAGGCAAGAGGAAGAAAGAGGAGAGAAGCCAGGCACCAGGAAAGGTTAGTGATCCATCTGCCTGTGCCTTTGGTTTTGCTGAGTGTTTGTTTGGTAGGCTGTGTGTGTTTGCTGCACATGCTAGGAGAAGCTGGGAGTGATTGCTGACTGCCAAGTGATTGCTGATTGTTGAGGAATTGCTGACTGTTGAATGAGTGATTGCTGAGTGATTGATGCCTGGGCCTGACAGAAGCCCTAACAAAGGGGCTGAGTCAGCTGAGGCTCAGAAGGGTATAAAAGAAGGCTCCCACGGAGTATAAAAAAATCACCTAGGGAGCCAGAGACCTGGGACTGCAAACAGGGGAAGCAGTTTGCAGGCAGTTGGCAGGCCAGTTCCTAGGCCAGTTTATGGATAGTATCATAACCTGTTACCATATAATGGTGGGGACATGGCTTTCCATGTCTGCCCCAGCTGGTATTCCCTTCCTTTGCACCACTGAGGCCTCCACCCAGATGAAGCCCCTGGCTCTGGGCACGGCTGCCAGCAACTGTGCATGGAAGCACCGTCACCCCCACCTGTGGTGTATGCTCCTTAGTGAGGTCCCTGGAGTCCCATGTGACTGAGCTCCAGGCCCAGGTAGGCAGACCTTGTGCCATCAGGGCCCATGAACACACTGATAAGGACACTGATGACTACTAGTCAGGTTCTTCTCTTGAAGAATGAAAAGAGAAGAGTACAGATGTCCAACTGCATGAAGGTGGATAACAGAAAGATCAACCGGGAGCCACACCCAGGATGCTTGGAAGACGGTTGTCTCTGGTCCCAAAACATGCAGTACTAGGGTCACTTCTCCCTTAGAACTGAGCAATAGGTATATGTCGCTTACACCGCCAACAGAGACATCAGCAAAAACACCAGCTCTGGATGAGGGGAAGCAGATAACTGCCACCCCTAAGAAGAGATGCAGAGTGGTCATGGTGGGCGACTCTCTCCTGAGAGGGACAGAGGGAGCGATCTGCTGCTCTGGCTCCCGGCCCATAAGGTTTACTGCCTCCCAGTGGCCCATATCCGGGATGTGGCAGAGAGGATTCCTAAATTTGTGCAACCCTCCGACAACTACCCCATACTCCTCATCCACATGGGCACAAATAACATGGCTGGGAGCAATCCTGGCTGGGTCATGAGTGACTACAGGGCTGGGCTCAGAGGGATGGGGCACAGGTAGTTTTCTCCTCAGTCGTTCCAGTTATGGGTCACAGGCACAGGAGGGAGAGATGTACTAAAGAAGTCAACAGAAGACTGCGGCATTGGTGCTAACAGAAGGCAATGTTCTGAGAGATGGCCAACATGGCTTTGTTATGGGTAGGTCTTGCCTGACCAACCACATTTCTTTCTATGACCAGATGATGCATGGACAAAGGAGAAGAGGTTGATGTCATATATTTAGATTTCAAAAAAGCTTTGGCTTTGTCTCCCATGATGTCCTCATGGTAAAATTGGGGAACTGCGGCTGCAACAACCTTACAGTCCAATGGCTGGGGAACTAGCTCTGTGGTCGGCCCCAGAGAGTGATAGTTGATGGAACTGAGTCAACATGGCACATGGTGACCAGTAGCATCCTCCAGGGCTCAGTACTCAGACCAGTACTCTTTAAAATATTCATAAATGATCTGGATTCGGGTGTCAGAAGTGGACTGGCTAAGTTCATGGATAACACCAAATTATGGGGAAGTGCGGTCACTCTAGAGGACAGGTTGGCAATTTAAGCTGACCTGGACAGGCTCCTAACATGGGAGGATAAAAACCTGATGACATTCAACACAGAGAAATGCAAGACCACCTTGGGGAAAAAAAAACACATCATATTTATAGGTGTGTCAGTGCTACATCATATTTATAGGCTTGGCAGTGCTATACTCAATAGCACTACAACCGAAAGACTTGGGGGTCATGATTGACCACAAGATGAATATAAGTTACCAGTGTGATGCCACAGCCAGAAAAGCAAATAAAATTCTGGCTTGCATCTACTGATGCATCTCAGACAAGACCCAACAAGCCCCACTTTACTTGGCCTTGGTGAAGCCGCAGCTGGAGTACTGCATCCAATTCTTTACTCAAGCTTTTCTACTTAGAAAGGATGTAGAGAAGCTTGAGAGAGACCAAATAAGAGCTATGTGCATGATTAGAGGTCAAGAGAACAAACCTTATGATAGGCATGGGACTCTTCAGCCTGGAGAATCAAAGGCTCGGGGTGACTTGTTGGCAGCCTGTAAGTATATAAGGGATGTGCATCAGGAACTGGGAGAAAAATCTGTTTCACCATGTCACCCCCAGGGAAGACAAGTTCTAACAGTCACAAACTGCTGGAGGACCATTTTAGACTGGACATGAGGAAAAACTTCTTTACCATACGAGTCTCCAGAGTATGGAATAGACTTCCCCCAGAAGTGGTGCAAGCACCTACTCTGGATACCTTTAAGAAATGCTTGGATGCTTATCTTGCTGAGATGTTCTGACCCCAGCTGACTCCCTGTGTCTTGGGCAAGGTGCTGAACCTGATGATCTTGCAAGGTCCCTTCCAGTCCCAATGTCTATGAAATCTATAGACCAGCTACAAATATGACGTGTGATATCTCCCTTGCCACCACCTGTAAAAGGAAGCAACTTTTTTACTGAAAAATGTGTGGCATATACAGAATCCATGGTAGTTCAAAAGGCCAGAGCCCTAAATGGCCCATGAACTACAATTGGTTTTTGGCACCCTTTGAGGATGGCCTCTAGAATTCACTATTCTCTTTTTATAAACTGACTCTGGAGCTGTTCTAAATTGAATCATACAATCTTTATACATGCCATCGTGGTAGTCTTTTAATCTGTTTTGATATATACGTGCATTTTTTGTTTTTTATGGGAATTGTGTTCTTTTGATTTTGTAAGTATTTATAAATAAGTACATCTTTTGTTCCTCCCGACTCTTGTGATCCTTTTCCTGTAGTTAAATGGGAAAATAAAAAAGTAATAAGTAGCCTATTTGACACCCACTTTTGTTCTCCACTGAACTGTTTCAAGATTAAAAGAATTTAAGGCTGGAATATATATTTGTATTATATTTACTATTATAAACTTCTAAGGTATCAGTTTGTTAGGGATAACTTCTGAGGCCTCAATCATGTGATAGGGTCAACGAGGCTTTGTCCAGAAATTCACATGGATCTCAATGTAAAATGAGGGCTAAGGAGAGTATTACTGATGAGTGCTGACCATACTCAGTGCTGCACAAAATGTGAATAAAAATATGGCCCCTGTCCTAAGGATGGGAAACCAGCAAGATGAGGTTACTTTTTTGTTCTTGTTGTTTGTTTTTAATTCATTATCATTCTTTTCTGACTTTAGCTTGGGGGTGAACATGACAATTGACAGACATGAGTTAGTGCTTATGGGAGCAATTCCTGTCAGAGAATTAAAATAGAAAATTGGTAAGCCTACCAACTTGCAGCACAGGATGAATTAAAACCTTTTTCATGACAGCTGTATTTAGAGGATTTAACTGGTACTTATGCCAGCCCTCTTTGGTGCTGAATTTTATACAGTGTTTTATGAAATAAGATTTAAATATTTTATTTATTTAACTTCATAGTCCTTCCTAGGTTGTTTTTTTAATGTTTGTGTTAGGATGGCATTATCCTTTTGTGTCTACACAAACTTACAGAGATTTGAAATAGCTGCGGCAAGTGATATAAAACCTTTTGCTAGAACTAGAATAGGAGGATGGTATGTTTCTAACGTCTAAGTGTTTGAAGATAACTTCTGAAGTGAAGGTTTTGCTTTATCAAAAAAATAGAATGTTTTCAGTAAAACTGATACGTTTCTGTGGTAGATACTCGTATACAGCTCATTACCATTTGTCACAGATCACACTGCTTTTAAGAGAAAGCTCTGCCTTGGGATTCCTCATGAAGGAGCCTTGCTTGGATGACCTGAACCCAGCCCTCCTGCAGCTTCATCATCTGCAAACTTCTGGTTTTTAAGACCCTGACTGTTTCTTGTCTCTGACTTCCCTGGCAATCTGCAGCATCTTGGAGAGCTCCTTGGAGCTGGGGTGTTTTCTTTAAAGAAGGAAGGGAGCCGGAGGGGTCACGGTACCAACGTCCCAAAGAACAGAGCAGACAGTTCTGCTCCTAACAAACCACTGTATTTCCCTCTGTCCTTCCTTTGATTCCCCCGCCCCTGCCCCCGCCCTGGGACTCTTCTTTTCTCTCTATTCGGTTCCTGGGACTTGACTCTTCTCTCTCTAATGTGTTTTTCTCTTTCCAGCTCTCTTAAAATCTCATCCTTTGTCCTCAAGCATATTCAGCCACACTTTCACAAAATTGTAGTATTAAGCCAGGAACAACACTAGCCCAATAAAATGAAACTAAGTCACAGGGAACCAATCAGAGAGCAGTCTTGGTAGCCTAGGCTTCACAACAGGCTGCAAACTGCACTTGGGGTAAAAAGGGAATATAGGTATTCTGCTTATGAAACTATTTACAGGAACTATTTACAGCAAAGCATGCTCACACTGAGACTCCCAAAATGTTCTCCACAAGAGCTGCAGCCTAGAAATCAGCCTACTTACCCATTTTGGCATGTCATTGTATCTGAACATCTCATAATCTGTAATGTCTTGTCACAGAACCCCTGTGAAGTAGAGCAGTGCTATTATTTTGTAGATGGGAAAGTGAGGCATGGAAAATCTACATCAGTACCATAAAAGAAGCTTGTGGTAGAGCCCATAATTGAATGTGTATCTCCCAAAATCTCATTTAGTATCTTAATTACTGGCCTGTATTTTCTCCAATTTAAGTTGTCCTTTTTCTCTACTTTGTATGAAAATATACTTTCCTTTTGCTTAAAGTCATAGAGTCTGTTGTTGCCTATCCAAGCAACCCAGAATTATTGGTTGTAGCACATTATATGTGGAGAAGTATTCTGATACAGTTTACACTAGACTCTGCTTTCATCTCAGTTACATATGCAACAGATGTATTTATTAGCCTAATAAATATACTTTGGCTGCAATTTAGATGTTAACAAAAGACAGCTTAATTGCTTAAAGAAATTGAGAGTGACTGTATTTCCTGTGAATTATCAGCTAAATATTATGCACATCAATCATTATTTGAGTGTCAAAAATTTCAATTACAAATATAACTCATTTATTAATAACAGTACGTGCAGTTTTACTAAGACCCCAATATGAAGACACATAATATTGAGATTACTTTTCATTTACAGTGCCAACATATTTTAATTTCACCTAAATATCACACAGCATATGATATACATGCACCAGTTTGAGTGAACAATAGTTATAGGTTAAGTTTGTACGTGTGCAATTCCTTTTATTAATTTTTCCACAATTCAGTTTATGTGAGAGAAAAAATAAAAATAATAAATTCATAAATATTCTAAGGATAAATCATAAATTACATCAAGCATTGCCAATAAATTGTCCCCTCTTTCCCAAAGAAGGATAAACTAGATATCACATTGCTTGCCCTCTCATAATCTGTCACAACTATTCAATTTTTTTTCTCACATGCTTTTTTACTGCTTAACACTGGCATTTGAAAGATGAGATATTTTCCAAAATTAGAGGCATATAATTGCAAGTACAAAAACATTTGCAGAACTGGATGCCTAAATTGTATATTCCATTCTGATATGGAAATACCTGATTTGTGTCTGTAGTCATGGTACTTGCACAGAACTAATTTTGAAAATCATCTCTCAGGTTCACAGTTGGGAGTTGCACTTAAACAGTGTACCTTTACCCCTCTGTTAACTTGAGGAGAGCTGAGGACTGGACTAGTTGCTGACATAAATCAGACCCGTTTCAGGACTATTGTAACATATGCCTGGTTTCTAATGGCTGCAAGGGGATACAGTGGCAGCCAACTGTCACTGACCTGGGAATTAGGCAGCCTAGGAGCTACACTGGGGAGAATCCTCCACCACCAAGGCTACATTATGGATCTGCTTCGTGGATATGGAGAGTAGAGAAGGTGGCAGTAGTGTGTTTAGATGCATTCATTTCTAAAACAATCAATCAAAATATGTTCATTATGTGCATTCTGATTTTAAACATTTAGTCACAGCTTGTGGCTGCTAGTAGAAAAAACATTGGAAAAAAATCAGACTGCCATTTGCAACATGTAAGAGATTTTTCAGCTCTTGTAGCTGAAGTCTAACACAGAAGGAACGGGCTGCTGGGTTGTATTAGTTTCAGTGCATTGGAATTTTACTGCCCCTTGCTTCTTCACCATTAGACTGTACCATAAGACTGCAGGGGAATGCTGGTTAAAGATAAATTCACTTTAATTTTGATTTAATTGTCAATCAGTAAAAAAGATATTAAATCACAATAGAATCACATTATAACGTGGTGATTACTCCCTTGGGACATTCTAAAGCACAAGGAGCAGCCAAGAGCATCATATACTATAGGACTGTGATTATCTCATGACAAGTGCAGTCCCTGGAGATCACTTCACAGCTATTATAAAGATATTGCAGACAAAAGTGTATATGTATGTTGTGCTAGAGGAAGACGAAGGTGGCACTTCAGAGTCACGAAAAGCCATTTTAGCTGACTATGAGGTGCATATTGATTAATTTAAAGTGTTACCAGGCAATTGAACAACTCTTCACTTGAATCATATTTATAATAGAGTATACTGAACAGTTAATCACACTTTGAAGCTGCGACATAAAAAGGCAGTTTCAGGCTAACTCCATTCTGATTGCAGTTATTTATCCTTATTCAAAATATTTACTTTCTATTTGTGCTTTAAAAGGACAAGTTTTTTTTTTTAATTGTAAATCCATTCTTCCTTTTTAAAAGCATTACTTTAAAAATTGCAGCTGGTTTACATCCAGAATATCACTGAAAGAAATAGGGAGGGTTGTAACTAAGTAAGTTTGAATTCTGTGGAATTTTAATGACTGACCTAAATTGAAATCTCTTTTGCAAATAAGATCTTCACGGCTTTGCCTTATGCATATAATTCCCATGCTCCAATATGCATCTGCTTACATAACTGTAACAGTTACACATTTCAATGTCCCTAAAAATATGCAGATGGTCCCTTATACTTCCTCCTTTAAACAACAACAAAAGTACTTCATTTTTGTATGCCATTTTTTTACATCCAGATTTCCCTTTCAGTGAAAACAAACCAGGTGATAAAAAAGGTAATCTCTATGTGGGTTAAGAATTTTGTCTCTGAACTCTCTATATTGCCTTTGAGAACAACCTTCATGAAATACATAGAAAATAGTATCCTTCCATGTGAGGATGTTTTATGTAAGAATTACCATGTTGGTTAAAGAATTAGCAAGGGAAATACTTGTCATGGAGGGCCCTCCAGGGGCTGCTTGCTTGGGAGTGCTGTGGGCTCGTCTGCTCTCTGAGGCAAGGTACAGTCAAAAAGCCCAAGGCTGAATTGATTCAGTCTTCGCAGGTTAGTCTAAATTGTCCAGTTTAAATTGAAACAGAAGTGAACAGACATTTACCTTGGATTTAGGAAATGCAACCACATGCCTGCAGTGGCTCAGACCAGAAGCCCCTGCACTAGAGCACAGCTCTCTGACTGTATGTTCACTTCCTCTCCCTAGTTGCCCACCACCCCCCGCCCCCAAGGTCTCTGGGATTGGCAGTCCAGAATTACAGCATCAGAACTTTGCAGGGTTGTTCATCACTTCCTGTTCCTGTTTCCAGGTGCTTCTGGGATTTGTAGTCCACAGTTTCAGCCAGTAGTAAATTTGGGTGCGGGAAGGGATATTTAACCCCTCTCCCTGGCTCCAGACCCCAGCTGGGGTTCGCCGGGGGCAGTCCCCTCTGCCTGTAGACTAGGCTGCATCCTCAGCCAGGCTTCCTCCCTCTCACCCCCTGTCCTCCCCCAACACCCTTGTCAGCCAGCCTTCACTGTGCTCCACCTAGGGAGCAGAAAGCACGGCTCAGCTCAGGGCTGAAAAGCATGCTGGGATTCTGGGGAACTGATCTAGTTTGAACCAGGAAAAGGCCTGGGACAGAAGCTTAATAAACTGGTTTGACCCAAATCAATTAAGTCTGATACTACATTCAACCAGGTTTATCTTAAACCAGTTTCAGCCATTTTGAAACTGGTTTATGTACTGAGCTTCTGTTCTGTTACAGGTTTCAACCAGTTCCCAGTTACTTAAATTGGTTTACATGTAACTTTTGTCTCTAGCTTGAGACAGTCCTCTGAAGTCAGCCTAGGCTTAGCTTCTAGAGCAAGAGGGGAGCCCAGGCTCCTTCCTACTCCGAGACCCTAGCCTTTCTGTCTCTTACCGTCCCTGGTCCTCCATGGCCCTGACTCAAAGAGCACCATCTGTTCCTGAGAGAAGAGCTTCACTATTCATTTGGGGGAACCAAGTGCAACTCAAAGTTCCAAGCAGCAGAGCATACAGTCTCCTCAGCAAAGGCATTTATTGGAGCAAAGACCACTCAGTCAGAGGTTCACTGCATCCTCCAAACGGGTTAAGCAGTTCCACTCTTCCCAGTCCAGACCACACAGCCTTGAGCAACCCCAAAGATACTCAGCTGTTCCCTTTCAAGTCTCTCCAGTTTCCCAAAGCTCATCTACAAACTCTTCTGGCCAGGAGCTGCCAAGCTGTTTTTTTCCCCCTCAATACGGTCTCCCATTGGCACGCCTATCTCCTCTAGACACTTCCTAGGCATTTCACCTTTGTTACATGAACAAAGCCATTCAAGATTTTATTGATGTTAAAGGCCTATTGTGTGTCATCCTGCAGGTAGCCAGCTCTGGCACTTAACCCTCTACTCTCTGTGAAGAGGCTAATGAGGTAAATTGAGTTGCATGTCTTGTAACAACCTGAACACAGTTAATGCAGAAATATCACAATAAAACCTATAATCCATGATAATATTTAACTGAAAAGTTTTAATACCTTAGAACAGGAATAAATTTCTTTTTAATAGACAATTTTAAAACTTAGAGACTTATTTGCTGTTGCTTTTATAACCTCCCACAATCTTGAGAGAGGATATAACCTTTATTTCAATCATGTCCTCTGAGGACTAGGTTAGTACTAAGTGACCTATGGATGCTTAATAAACTTCTTTTATTAAATAAGGAATCAAAAGAGGATTAAAAGAACAATGGTTCTATAATCCTCAATACTGTTAGTCATGAGGATGTAAACAAAGGATATGAAGAGTGCCTTTTTTACTTTCACCCCCCCCCAACTTGGCCCTATAATGAATGATAGTGAGATTGAAACAAGATAGCAACATGCATATAAGATGATTCTAAGGAAATAAGCAACAAATAAACATAATCAAGATTTAGTCTATATTATAGCTCAGGACTGTCCAACTTCTGAGTGGCCAGGGGCTACATGATGACTAGCCACACACCATGCGGGCCATTCAACACCAGGCTGAATGTGGTGTTGCCAGGATTTCCAACCCAATACTTTTTTTTTCACTTATAATCTGCAAACTGTTTACTGTCAATGAAACATTTTTAATAATATATGTTTTAGTTAACGTAACCCTTCTTTCAGGCCTTGGATGTCAGTAAGTGCTGGTTTTAAGGGTTTAGCACCAGCCAGTCTTACCTGACTGCAGCAATGGTTTTACAACATGCTACTTCCATCCCAGGGGACCCTACACCCTGACACCCTTGATTACACCCCTCACTATCTCATTGTGTGAGCCTCCCTGCTGTAGCACACATACCCGTGTTGCAGAGACTTGCAACATCACAGAGATATCCTAGGTATGCAGATATACTGTTCTGCAAGGCCCTGGCACACTACATGCCACCTATAACATGTGCCTCTTATAACACCTATAACAGGTGTTGTAGTTGCCCTCTGCTGCACAGCAGGAAACTGCACCACACCAGATGCCACCCAGGCTTTGTAGATCCTCCCAAGCTGTCTGACTAGTAGCTTACTTAGCCTATTAGTTCTGCTGCCTTTCTTTGTCCCCAGGGTTGGGGAAAGATGGAGGGATATAGGGGAGCCCAGGAACTTCAGTGGCAGTAGCAAGAAGCAGAGTGGGAAGAATTCCCCAGACAAAGAGTTTGAGGGCTTCATTTACCCCTCAGGGGATGCATGCAACCTGTGGGACACGAGTTGGACACCTTTTATTAGAGCTCATTGGGACTTTTTTTGCCTTTAAAACTCCATGAGGATACAAGAATGTAAAGGGAAATAATTATATTTTTGTCAACACTGAAACATTATTTTATAAGGAATTGGAATATCCATCTCTTTCTGAATGTTCCTCAGTCTTCAAGGGGTGCCAAGGGCACTCAACTGCCCACAAATCTGTGAAGAGGGAACCAGCATGTAAGAAATTTATGCTGAATTTCCGTATGTCATAAGGGGTGAAAATCATCCCTGGCAGAGAGCCAGCACAGAGTCTATGTCCCATTTATGTCTTTTTGAGGGCGTAAGTGGCACTTAAGTGATCTTGTGCTGACCATCTGCTCTGGGGCAAACTACACCAAAAGTGATTAAAATATGGAATGAGTGCCAAAGTCAGCATTAAGAATTGTAATGGTTGTAGACCATAAATGAATGATATATATTTTAAAGAAAGAAATGGGGTATTGTTAGTTTATAGCTCTAGTTTAAGGATTCAACAAGCCATCAGTTTGCTGTGTCATTTCTAAGCTTAATAGAAGAGGAGGGACATGTGAGGCCTTGCCAGATTCTCCTGGCTTTTACTATTTCCCTCTTTCAATTTATTCTTAAATCCCACAACACAAGATGTAGGAACTTATACAGTATCTCTTTTACAAGTCCCTTGTACTCTCACAAAATAAAAGCCTTACTTACAAAGGCTAAGGATCACCTCCAACATACAACTCAGAATCACAAACATTTCCATTACAGCATTGTTTAACCTTTATTTAAAGACCAACCTATGATAGACACTACATTTTTTTCAAATCTCTTGGGGGGGGTTTCTGACGACAGACATAATTGGTTTTGTGCAAGCAGAGACGAAGAACCAGAAAATGCCAATTGTAGGAAGCAGAATATTTCTAAAGAAATCTATGAGCTATATAATGAGCAGCACAAAAATATGTTTACTATTAATAAATCCAGCATGTTCACAAGTGATATATTTTAATTTGAAATAATTAATCTAATTTTTAGGAGAGTGGGTTGAAGCTTTTTTGAATCTCTTGACTTCACTAGCAGTGACATTTCATTTTAATACCATTTGTAATTAGCTATTTACACTACCAGCATAAGTGCAATGCTTTCTGAAAGGCTGATGAGAAATTGAGAATGAAAAAGCACATAAGTGTTAGGCTAGTCAGCAAAATTTTCTACTTTGTTAAAATTAATGCAAGCTATCATTAGAGTACACTACAGTTCAGTGCTTCACAAGTAAGAGAAATGAAGCAGTAACATTTACTGTACCTTTCAACCTAATTTTAAAGTCACTTAATCTTCCTTCAGCAAATCAAGATGTATAGGGCTCACAAACTTTCCCACATGGTCCAGCAATATAACGATATTCTGAATGCCATTCCAAGCAACCTAAGTAATTGAGGAAAAGTACATTATTATAAAGGTAAAACAACTGACAACAAAGAATGTTTATCCCCAAAGCTCTTGGATAATTTTACTTGTTTCCACTTTTTCAAGTTTTGGAATAATTTTACTTGTTTTCAGTACTTCACCTGCTTTCCTCACTGATCCTGCTGTTTCTTCCCAACAAAAAAATATTCTCCCCCTTTCTCTGCTTCATGAAAACACCTTCTGCAAAGCACTAGGGCATCCCACTCTTCCTGTTAATTTCCTGTCTATATCTTTCACTTCCTCCCTTCAAAGAGATTCTCTTCCATGCTTTGAGCCACCAGTCTTAGGATTCCTCTGCCTGTGTAGATAAAGGTGCAATGAAATCTGCACCCTGGGGGCGCCTAGAGCAGGGCCAGATATGAAAGAAAAAAATAAACAAGAGGAACACTTACCTGCAACAGGTCCCACGGTGCCACAAGAGTGAAGAGGGGAACCCACACAGGTTGCAAGCCGTGCCTTTATATGGCTGAGGCTAGCTGGTGATGTCATCAGCAATCACTGGCCGGTGGGAACAAAAAGGATCACCACTGGAGGCTGGGGAGAGCAAGAGGAGGGAGAGCCAGTGGAAGCTCTCTACCCCAGCAGTGACCGGCCTGCCCAGGGGGAGGGGGAGCTGGCAGAGGCTTTCTATACCAGCATGCCTGGGGGGAGGGAGAGCCAGCGGAGGCTCTCTACACCAGCTGAGACTGGTGTGTGCAGGAAAAGGGAAAGCCCAGCAGGGCAGCAACAGATGTGGCTCACGGCACAGGCAGTGGCCAACCATAGCAGGAAGGACCACGGGCAGCTGGAAGCGGGACCTCGCAGATAACATCAGGGGAGAGCAGCTTCGCAAACCACATTTGGCGGTGTGAGAGGAACAGCAGCCCAGGAAGAGGAGACTTAACAGCCCAGGTCAGATGACAGGTCATCACCCGGATCGTTCTCTGGTATCAGGTGCAGAGTACTGACCAATGGGGACAAGGGAGAGGAAATTTAGAGAACAGTGACAGGGAGGCACCACCATGTCCTAATGATAGGGCCTGGGGATGGAACTGAGCAGACCCTCCCCAACTCATAGTTTTGTTCCAGTCTCTTTTTTCCCCGCCTTTTGGAGGGGTTGTGGTGGTGATATAGACAATGCCAGGAAGCTAAGCCTCTAGCAAGGAAGAAGTCTCAGTTAAGGGGAAGAGGCGCCAGCAGGGCAGTTTCCTTCTGTCCCTTTTTCCTTTTTGTTGTTCATTTTTCTGTTCCCGGTTTGAAGTAGCCTAGGACAGGAACAGGCCCAGTTTAGGCTAGATAGGGGATCAGCTGGATCACCGTAGGTGAGAGTGCTCAAGACACAAGGCCCAAGAGAGCATCAGGGTGAAGAGCACAACTGCATTGGAGGAACGGCTGACTCAAGATCTAGTGGCCCGCTGAAAGTTGGCGTGAGGCTGGGGTGTAGGGAAGGTGGAGCCCCATGGACGGCCATCTAGCAGACTACCTACCGCTGAAGAACCCCTGGTGGTTTCCCCCCCACTGAAATTATATTCAAAGTCATGGCAGGTAAGTCTGAGGGCAGCCACTTAAGTGATAGGCATCTACCTTAGGGTTTACAAGAAACCTTGGTGTGCCCGCTTCCGACTGTCTGGGCCAAGGCAGCAGGCAATGGTTGTTCAAGGCCAGGCAGTCACAGAATCTAATGTACAATTGCCACATGGCAAGGAGATGCAATTGTGGGATTGTGTATTAGATACCATAATACCTTACTGCCAATGCAGGGGGAACCTGATCCTGGTCTCCCCCTACACAAGCAAGAAGTAAACTCTTGCAGCTGGAGACCCCTGAAAGGTTCCTAGCTGCAGAGGTACTTGGTGTACTCAGGTGGCTTGGAGATGAAACTGCTGCAATCTTTCAGACTTGGAGATGTGTGAAACCCTTAGGGCTATGAGATGGCCGCTGCCAGGGTCTCCCAGTCTTGGATATATGTGGAGAAGAGTAAGGAGTAAGAATAAGGGAGAAGAAGGGTCAAAGTGGAAATTATTCCCACAGTGAACCTTGATTTATCCCACCTCCAGAATGTGCCAGAATATGGCATGGTGCGTCATATTAAATATTAAAGGCCTTTTTGGATGATACCTGTTGCCAAAAAAATGACTAAACATTAATATTAGAGACACACCTAAAATTGTTTTTGTCCTTAATGATTTGAAATGCTGCTGATCACAATACACTATTAAGATTGCAAGATAGCTTTTCTTCTAATTCTGTTTTTCAAGCTGTCATAACTTTGAATATATGCTCTGCAGCTTTCAAAGGTCAGTCTCTGACTACAGGTAGCTTACAAATTATTAAGCCTGTTGAACAAAACCATTCAGTTGCTTGTGTGTACAAAGAGGATAGAAAATGCATGTATAAGAGCTCTGTGCTATGATTATAAAAAAAAGTCTTTGAAACTCTCAGTAATGCAAAAATAACAATGTGGTTCACATAATTATGCAACAATCACTGCTGCTTACTGATGAGGTCCTGTCCTGCACTACACACATCCAAGTTCACATCCATTGTAAAAGCACAGCAAACTTGAATTGTGCAGGGCAGGTTCTTGACTTAGCTCTACTTGTTGCAGTAACACCAATCAGTAGGACAACTGCCCTAAGGAGCAGTCAAAAATTACATAGGGATCATTTCAGAAACAGGTAAGGAAGAGTTATTGAAGTTGCATGGAAAAGCACACACAGCCTCATCTGCTACAGTAGTCTCTATGGAACTACTGCATTGATCATTATTAAGTCTAAGCTTGTTTTTAGTTATACTGAGGGTGTTTTTATTGCCTGGTTGCTCTGGAACTAGGAAGCCAAAAACCACCCTTCACATTCATTTCTGTTGGATATGCTGCATAAACTTGGCACATCTTAAAATCTGGCCCAGTGTACTTCATAGCACCATATCTCTTGAATCCGAAATGTTACATTATCCCACCTACAACATAACACTGAAACACATTTTGCAGGGAAGTCCCTGGTTCTACAATTTTTTCATATCCTTTTTAATAGAGAAGAACTAATTGGAGGGGGCGGGGCTTGAGAAAGATGTTGTACCTCCCCTCAGAAAGTGTGCTTCCTGAGTAATTTGATAGGTAAAATATTAAATCAGTACGTTGTATTTTATTAAACAATACCAATCAACAGGTCATGGGAGTGTATCTTCAGATTTTAGTAGTTTGAGATATGTATGGTTGCTCAATAAAAGTAAATCGTTCACCTGCTATTTTCTTAATTTCTTTCTTGATTTTATTTCCAACAAGCAGACTTAGGAGATAGAAAAAATGGTACACTGACTTGTATTTCTTAATGTTAACTATATTTATTTGCAAAAGTTATAGTTTTTAAATTGTGGACTATGGCAAATGAAAAAGATGTTGATCATTATAGCTTGTGACGGGGCAAACTAAGGTCCAGGTCCCATGTCGGCCTGCACACCTGTCTCTATGGGGCAATCCACCCTGTCTCACCTGCCACAACTTTGCTGTTCCCTTATAGGGATGGTAAATGCGGGAAACTGCCCATTACCTGCCTTGATGCCAGGGCATGCTATCTGCGGCTCCGACCTCCCCTACACCACAGCCCATGCCTCGCAGATGGCATCCACGTGATCTTCTTAACCCACACCACAACTGGTGCTCCAGAGTCTCAGAGAGACTCTCACTCCCCTGCCGAAGCAGCTGATCATTTTGCTCAACTACAGTCTTACTTTCGACTCACACTTGGCTTCCCAGCAGTGGAGGACTTACCAGGATTAGGACTAGCCCCCCTCTCTCTGACTGAGAACTCTTACAAGGCCTCTGGCCCAAACTATGGACTTAAGCATTCAAAGACATACTTTGGCCTACTTCCTTACCATGACCTTTCTAGGGCCTCTGCACCACATCCTACCCTGGGGTCCTCTCATCATCTTCACAACTGATTCCTTCTCCTGGGAGTTGGCTCATATGCTGCCATTCAGACTGTCCCACAGTCTACTCAGCACACTCCCGTGGGCTGGCCTTCAGGCTGTCCCACAGCCCTACTCAACCCCCTTCCCTAGGGCCTCACTATGCTGCCCTCTCTCAGGGCCTTAGGGTCAACCACCCCCATAGGCTCAGGTGGCACTCCATTTGCCATACCTGGTCCCACTACAGTCACTCCCCAGGGTCTTACACCCCCCCTCATGGGCTCCAGTGGCCACAGATGTGCCTGGCCCCACTACTGCCTCCAAAGCCCACCCAAAGATGGGGGCTGGGGTTAAAGTGCCCTTCCTTGCCTTTCACCAGGGAGGTAACTGGCCTGGCATTTCCTGGGGACTCCCACACCACCAGGAACCTCACCAGGCCACCCTTCCCCAGGAGGGTGTTGTTTTAGGTCATGCCCAGGACCAAGAGCCTCCTGCTCTTACTTGCTAGATGCTCCATACAGCTCAGCCAGGCAGTGTTTTTGCCTGGGCTGGCAGTAGCAAACTGCTGTGTTTATATAGGTAGCCAATGTTCTAAAATGGCTGCCACAATCAAGCACCTGCTGGCTGCCTGACTCAGCCCTTAAAGTGGCAGGCACTGCAAGTGCACTGCCACATAGCTGTTCTTGTGTTTAATATTATTAACCTATAGCAGAGTTTAACTTTAATACTATGACTGTTTAGTAAAATGAGTTTCTGAAATATTCTATTTAAGTTATGAAAAAGCAAATAAAAATAGATTAATATTCAAACACACTCATAATTCATACAGTTTCCTAAAAAATACACACACATACAATATCATGTGGTATATTGCAAAAACATCCCTAAATCTTTCCACTACACTAAAGTTGCAGGCTTTATACTGATTATAACTATATGACTGAAAATGCACTTTTATCAAATATGCTGTATTTAACAAGTTACGTGACTAAACATGGTATTTGTCACTTAAAACTATGATTTTAATGCCTAATTCTTGTAATTGCAACTGGTTTCATTTTAATCTAACTTCCTTACGTAGGAGAAATCAGGTGGTTAGATTTGGAATAACACCAACTCCATATACATAATAGGAAGAATTAATAGAGGAAACTGCAGTGAGGATCAGTCTATCCTATCCTGTTTTCAGTCTGCAACTGAGCATACCCATTCAGGCCACTAAGTATACCCATTCTTTGCTTGAGTAGCTGAAATATTGGGCCATTACTTCACATTATTTTCTTCATTTTGCTCCAAATGTTAAAGCTGCCCTATACTATCAGAGGATCTAACTTCGTCAGTGTTATTTTTAAAAAAAGGTAAATTAAAATAAATAGTCTCCCGTCCATCCTAACAAGATGTATGAAAATGAGTTTCAGCTTAATAGTAGTCATGAACACCCATCAACCAGCTGTCTGTAACTTGCCACAGGTAGGCCCTATCTTCACTTCCCCACTGCCTTTTTCAAGAGAATATACATAAGTGTGTGTATGTGTGTTTATTTGCATATGTATTATACATAATAAATGGAGAGAATCACTTGGACAAATTTTTGTTTGTGAGTAAAAATGTAAAAGACATCCATCTCCATGGCTTTTCCTCTTATGGGTTTCGTTCCTGTAAAATGAGTGTAGCTGCATTGTTAATAAGATTTAAAGAACGTACATGGACAGAAAATATCCCAGAGAATTATAGGTGTCAAAGACTGCATCTAAAATCTAGATTGGTATTCATAGCCACTTAATAATTCAGCTTTAAGTGATGAGTTACCTAATGTCACATTGTGTGTTCAGCATTGTAGTGAAATGGTATTTTTTGTAATGTGACCACTGTTTAGCAGAAACTGGACAAAGATCACAATTGGCTATGGAAAGGTTATCAGCTAACAACCAAATCCACTACAAACTGAAGTCAAAATTTAATACTTAATCAACTATTACAATCTTGGGAGAGGACCACATCTCTGATAGGCTCCCTCTGTAGAGGTCCCTTCACATCTACCATTGGGGCTGGGATTTTTTTTTTTTTTAATTTAAATTTTCCATGGTCCAAGCCAAATTAGCCAAATCAATTCCAAATCTGAGAGTCAGCCCAGAACCTTAAGTGTCCCTATTACTGGCAAACATCCTCCACCCCAATTTGGGGCTTCAGATGTTCCCAAATCCTTTGGTGGGCATCCTACATGCAGGCCCAAGCCCAAAGGCTTGGGGTTTGGATGCCCCTGGGTTTCGCTTGCCTTCAGCCATATGGCTGCAGGAGCAAGCTGGGGAGGAGTCTTCTGTTTCTATAAAGTGGACATAAAGCCATGATTTCTCCACTCCAGCAGCTAAGTGGGAGGTTAACTATGCATTAGGACTGTGTGAAACTGCACTGTTTCATTTTGACTTCTGTTTCACTGTTTTGAAAGGACAGTGTTTCATTTCATCATTGTTTCATTTCAAAGCACTGTTTCACTGTTTTGAAAGGACAGTGTTTCATTTCATCATTGTTTCATTTCAAAGCACTGTTCCATTTTGTTTAATCGAAATTGTTTCTCTCTTTTGATGTGTTTCAATCATAGCCTATAATGGGGAATCATGAAAATGCCTATAACTTGGTCATTTCTTGCCTGATTCTGATGAAAACAGCAGGCACAGTAGCCCCTTCTGAGGGCATGTAGCCTGCCACGTTTCAGGGAGATAGGTGCAGGAGTTTCTGGGAAACTGCACCTCAAGGTGCTGACGAACAAAATTTGTGTCATTTGCTGGCAGTGGCAGCCTCCTTTAACCCTGCATACAGATTTGGAGGCCTGCACCCCTGGGAGGGCTGTGGGGTTGTGCCAGACTCCTCCGAGGGGTGCAGGCCCTTGGATCTGCGCTCAGGATGACAGAAGGCTGACACTGCCACCTGGGGCCGGCACTGGGCACAACTTGTGCCTGGTGCTGGGAAGACTGGTACTGCCACTAGCCCCAGGCAGCAGTGACAGCCTCTTGTCATCCCATGCACAGACCTGGGGGCCTATGCCCCTGGGAGGAGTCTGGCAGTGCTGGCAGGGCAGGTTGAGCTCTGTGGGGCTGGCAGAGCTGCTTGGAGCACAGCCCTGGCTTTCCCCGCCTCCTGCCACTGGGCTGCACTCTGAGCGGCCCCACCAGACCCACGGAGCTTAGCCTGGTGGTGGGAGGCAGTGGGAGAGCCAGCGGTAGAGCAGCTTGGAGCACAGCCCTGGCCAGTGGTTCTCCCCTGCCTCCCACTGCCAGGCTCATCTCTGTGGGGATGGCAGAGCCACTTGGAGCACAGCCCAGTGATGGGAGGTGGGGGAGAGCCAGGGCTGCACTCAGACCAGCTCCACCAGCCCCACAGAGCTGATCCTGGTGGTGGAAGTCAGGGGAGAGCCACTGGCCCGGGCCACACTCTGAGAGGCTCTGCCACTGTCTCTCCCTCCACCTCCTGCTTCTGGGTTGAGCTCCATGGGGCTTGTGGAGCTGCTGGAAGTGCAGCCCTGGTGAGCACAGCCCAGCGGCTGGAGGCTCTGCAGCCCTATGAGCTGAGCCTGGCAGCGGGAGGTGGGGGAGAGCCAGTGGCAGAGCCACTTGGAGCACAGCCCTGGCTCCGAGCACAGCCCTAGCCAGTGGCTCTCCCCTGCCTCCTTCCACCAGGCTCAGCTCCGTGGGGCTGTGGAGCATCCAGCTGCTGGGCTGTACTCACCAGGGCTGTGCTCGCCAAGTGGCACCATGAGCTCCATGAAGCTCAGCCCGGAGGTGGAAGAGCCAGCAGCAGAACCACTTGGAGCACAGCCCTGGTGAGCACAGCCCAGTGGTAGGAGGCTCCACTAGCCCATAGAGCTGTGCCTGGCAGCGGGAGGCAGGAGAAAGCCAGTGGCCAGGGCTGTGCTCTGAGCACCTCTGCCACTGGCTCTCCCCTGCTTCCTGCTGCTGGGCTCAGCTCCATGGGGCTGGCAGAGCTACTCAGACTGCAGCCCTGGCTCTCCCCTACCTCCTGCCACCAGGCTGCTTTCGAAACTTTTGAAATGCTTCAAGTGCCCTTATTTCATTTCGAAGCTGTTTCAAAGCCTTTTGTTTCATTTTGATTTTGCTGTTTGAAGCTTGAAACAGCTTCAAAACAAAACACTCGTCGAAATCTTGCACAGCCCTACTATGCATTACCTTTGCGAGTACTACCCCCATGCCAGGAGAGCAGTCATCCCCAGGTGTGACTAGGAAAATTGCCTCTGTGGTCACACTGCCTGCCAGGTAAGCATAGGAACTACACTTGATCTGAGCCAAATTAATCCATGGGCTTTGAACTGTTTTTGGGCTCTGAGCAAACTACCTCACATTATCAAAAACTCTTACTGAACATGGAGCTTTACAGACGTATATAATATCGTCTTTTCAGCTTGTCTGAAGGATTTTGGAAGTGTGAGGGAATTATTTATATTCCTCCGTGACAGTATATGTGTTCTGTCCACTTTCACCCTTCCTGGAACATGAACACTACAGAGAAAGCTCTACAGAATCTGAAAAATGTTCTGAAAGTTCTGTAACCAGCAACCCTGCCTCTGTTAAGTAAGGCTGTCAGGGAAAACAAAGAGGTAAAGATTTTTGTGTGAAATGTTTTATTGGACCAACTGTACAGTTGGAAGTGATGATGGACAAATTTTTTGGTATCAAGTGCCCTTCCTCACGTCTAGAAAAAAAAAAAAGAGAGGCAGATGGAGGCTTTTTAACTCAGCATCTCTCCTTTTCTTAGACTTGAGGAAGGGCATTTGATTCACAAAAGCTTGCATCTCAGTTTTCTCAACTATGCAGTTGGTTTAAGAAAAGATATGACAAATTCTTGTACATCTGGACCATCATAGCTATAACACTCCAAACCTAGGAAAAATATGGGCATGGGGCTGGGGGCGGGGAGGCTGTATTGCCAATGCTCTTCAGCCTGACAAAATTTTGACAGCAGTTTTTGCTGAATATAAACTTCTAACAAAATGCTGCATCAACTTCATTTAGAGTTGACATAGTTTTAATGAATCTGACCCTTTTATTTTGAACTCCAAGAAAAAAAACACAAAAATGGTGCTATGACACACTGTTTAGCAAACATTTTTTTAGTCTCATTTAATTTGATTGTAGTTTTTTGGTCTTAAATCCTTATAAGTTTATTGAGCAATTAAACTATGTTCTCAGAAGGGAAAAATGCCTATAAACAAGCAAAAAGCTAAGCAGTAATTTCTAGATAGAAGTTAGATTCTCATTTCCTTCTATCCTAGTATGAATGAGTATTTGCTTTGTAAAATAAGGTGCAGGGCTTGCTGAAAGGATGAAAATGACTAATTCTTTTTATTTCTTTTTTTTCTTTAGTGAGATGAAGCTTAGAACTCTAAAGGCACGTCTATATGTCACTGTATGGCACTGTTGCTATGGCACCATGCTTTAGTACTTCCTTTTGGAAGTACTAAGCACAACACAGTATGGGTAATTACTGTATACCGTGTAGAGCACAGTTAAATTTTGCCACTACATCACTGTAGTGGTATGCTATAACTGGGGAGTGTCATGCTACAGCAGTGTAGACCCACATGATCACTACATTGCTGTAGAGTGTCCTTACTTCACCATAACACAGCATGTAGACGTGCCCTAAGAATAACAATCTGTTTCTGCTACTTTGGCTTCATCAAACCAATCAATATAACGAAATCAGCAATAGTTGATGGGATCCTTTTCTACAACCATTGTACTGACTTGCTGCTACTTTCATGGGACTATATATTGAATTTGTTTCCAGAAAGCACCTTTGCTTTAACATTAAATTTTTATTGGAAGTCTTGTTCTCTCTACCAAAACTAATGAAATCCTGTTTAAAAAGTACCTGTTAAAAATTGATCTGCTGATCAAGTAAAAGATAGAAAGACACATATTCATGATGTTGCTGTGGTTACTAAAGGGCAGTAAGATGATGTTTAGAAATGTAACACAATATTTACGGTACATAAACCTGACTTCATATGTAGCAATTATGAAGCTAGAAATTATGTAAATGAATAGGAACTTCAAGATCATTTACAAAACACACTAATATAAGATAGTGCAAGTCAATATAAATGGTTTTTATTAAGCGGCAGATGCAATTACCCTTATTCAAACTGAGCAATTTTACTTCATGAGTTGCTTTTTTTAATAGCTAAATTGGCAGGTAAGGCTCTGCCCATCATGAGCTAGGATTGAAAACTCTGTCCCTGAAACAATACAAAGATAGTAAAAATTGGTAAAAGCACAGATACATCTTGTTTGTGAAAAAGAAGCATTTAACACTAGAGCTTCCTAATTTAATATATGGAGTAAGCTTTCTTCTTTCTTTCTCTACTGCAGAAATGTCACTGAGAAAGCAAAAGAATTCATTAGTGTTACCCAGAAAAGAGCCTGTTAAAGCAACTAGGTACTACAGCACTGTATAGGTGACCACTTATTAACAGTATGTTTTTCTTTGAGCCAACATGAAAAAGGGATATAAAGAAATAAACAGGGTAATCTGGGAAGAGACAACATAGCCTGATATTCACCTCTACTATTCAAAAGGGAAAAATGAAATGATTTGACAGGGTTTTTTTTTTTATTAAACGGGGAAATGTTGCCTTTGTTCATAATGCATTATAGCACCAATTCAGCAAGGTACTTAAACATGTTCATCTTTAAAGAACATGAGGCATCCTTTTGAAGTCAATAATACTATACACATTCTTAGAGAAAAACCCATGCCTAAATAGTGCTGGGCCCAGACTTAATACATTGCTGAACTGGGGTCCTCTCTGAGGCAAACTTTGTAATCTTTTACATTATGCTTCCATAAGGACAATGCCTCAGGACTAAACATAGGCTGTGGACTTACTTGGAGCATGCACTACTTCAAATTCAATGTATACATTGCTTGTTAATTATAGGAACAGAATGGACCAAGCTTTTCACACATCATTAAGGCTCCTTATCTTGTTTCTCAAAGGCCTTATGCCTCTAACACCATCCTTGCCACTGACAGGAACTAGTCATTGTAATGCTTTAGAAGTATAGAAATTGACAGTTTCTAGTCAGTTTCACCAATTTGCAATTAAATGGAGTACAACTGCATTACAAAATTGACAGTGGGGCTGAAAAATTCCTATACATTAAAGTGGTTTACGCATTTAACTGATATGCAGAAAACTAGTGTCAGTTATAATGTGAACAGTACACAAAATTTTGCAACTAATACACTATAGATAAATGAGAACATTCATAATGTACAAAGTCAAGTATGGAATTTTTTTGCAGGACTGGGTTCTTTGGTCTTTACTGACATAAATATCCCATTGACTTCAGTCGCTATCAGCATAACAGTATAACAAACACAAATAACACTTTGTTCTAAAACTCAAATGACATTCTGATGTAGGAACATATTTATTCTTTAGAAATATGTTGATAGAGGAGAAAAAGGTGATTCTACTTAGCCTTATCTGATACTTGAAACTGGTTGAAAATCTTCAGCCATTTAGGAGGGTACTTGAGAAGAAGGTGATTCTGTTTAACATCACCATGTGGTTAGAATTAGCTGAAAAAATTTCCAACTATCTGAACACTTTTTTCCACTAGAATTATACTGATCTTCTTAAACCAAAATGTTTCATGAAAGTATTTTTTCCATTGATATTTTCAATGGAAAGTCATCAAAATGTTTAAATTCAGTTAGGTGGAAGTGCTCCATTTTGCCTATTATATTAAGCAAACTATCTTATACTATACATAAGCATAACAGTGCTGAAATAATAAATTTGAATGGAAGCACTTAAACTATACCTAAGCAAATCACACTGACCTTATCAAATGATTTGGTTTCAATGACTTTCCAAAATGATTTTTTTTTTGTTTTGTTTTTCAGGAAATTTGATTTTTCATTACGAATCAGGATAAAAGAAAATTTCAAAATGGTTGATAGTTCTGATGAAATGGGAAATCTAATGTTCTACTGGCTCTATCTGCAGTCATATTTGCTTTCTGTCTTTTTTCCACAATGGACTATACAACATGGAATACCAAATGGTAGAGTAATAATAATACTGAACTCTAATGACTGTTAGATCAATAAAACACTGTAACATGCTGTACTCCCAGGTGAAAGGAAAATTGAACTGGCAGTTGACATCTCATATTTGCCAGTTTTTTACATACTCAGGGACATTATTATTTAGTCTGGTTAAAGGCAATATTTTAATATAACCAAAGGTCAGCACTGAGTAATATATCTGAAAGTGGAGTCTGCTTATCATAATATTGCTATGTAAAAGTCACAATATGTAGGTAAAGGTCAATTTTGCAAGTCATATTAAAGTATTTTTCCTCTGGGGTAAGGCAAAACAACTTTTAGCCATGCTCTAAGTAAATATAGCAGGCTCATTAAATATAGAAAATACTGATTATCTGACCTTGCACTAATCAAAATGCTGAGGCAGCATTATATGTTCAAATGTATCGTATTTCTGCCGAACTGCATTATCTGTCTAGAAGACTGTTTCAGTCTTTCAGTGCAGCATCATTTACTTTTGAGACATGTTTCTCTTCAACTGATAAACTCAAAGATATTATTTCTATACACAAACTTTTTAAAGTCTTCCAAAATTTCAATATATTCTACTTTCCACTCAAGAAACTAACATTTTAGCACTACCTTTTAGGAAGAATGCAGCTTACTGAGAAAACCTATACAATCAAAACAAGGCCAAGAGCTGTGTGAATCAGGTTGGTTTATTGTTAATACTTTTTCCAGATTTGTAAACTGAGTAGGCAGCCACAATCCTGTCAACACATAAGAGGCTAATGACCAATACTTCTATAGTAGTAGGTTAGCTGTCAATACAAATACTTTTATGCAAAGGTACCATTCCTTTTTAGGACAACACATTTCAGCTACAAAAGCCAAAATAGTCATTTTTTTTAAAACAACAACAAAAAGTGCTTTGTAGAGTGCTGCTTTACACTGAAAAATATTGAAGGCGTTTGTGACAGAACATTATATCTTGTTGCTAATACAAAGTGAAGTGATGGTAAAAAAGTAATATAGTGCAACCCTGCAAAGTGCAAGGCAATGCAACCAAAACATTTTATTTTTTCAGGTCAAGTAGCTATTATGAATTCATGAAGCAGACAAAACCTGACATTTGTGGATGATTCATGGGTAAAGCACTAATGGGAAACTTTGTTGTTTTTGCTAAATATTTGTAAGTCAAAGGTTATAGTCAATATCCATAAAATAACATTCATTTTTCCAAACAGAAAATAAAATACAGTGCAAGGTTTACTGGTAGAGCATGTGTTCCATCAGAGAGGAACCAACCACCACACTAGCATTTCAGCCTTTTAAATTCTTCTGGCAAGATGTTTGCATTTATATTTTTTATTAGAGTTCATTAGAGATTTTCAGCTTGGTTACAGGTCTATGTTATACTCAACACCATGAAAGATTTACAGAGGTATCCCAAATATTATCATTTGTCAGTTTCTTACTCCCCTCCCCTTTCCCTTCCCATAGTATTTACTGAGGATCTTTCTCCTGTCCAGTAATACATAATGGTATATTTCTTGAACAAGAGAGTCCAGACAGTGTGAAGTCCTTAATGGAATGCCCCTGGTAGAAAGACCTGGGAAATACGGTTCTGCAATCAGTGGCACCAGTTCCTGATTCTGACTTTTGACCTGAACTATTATTGAAGTTAAGTCAGTGAATCTGCTGCGAAGACAATACAGCAGTGCTCAGGCAATCCAGGTGTTTTGAGAGTGTTGGGGTGTGACATATTGAAGGTAAATCACTGGAAGAAGTTACCCAGAAAAGTTATGGAATCTTCAGTCTTAGAGTTTTTAAAGATTTGGCTAGACAAAGCCTTGGCTGGGATGATCTATTTGGGGATGGTCCTGCTTTGAGCAGGGGGTTGGACTAGATGGCCTCTTGAGACATCCTTTCCATCCCTCATGATGCTATGATCTGTCTGAATTATTCCAAACCGGGTCAAATAAAATAAATCCTTATCGCAGTTTTGAATCTCTGTTTAGAACAATGTTTGTGTTTATCAGGTGCTTCCTTATGCTTATCCAGTACAGAACAAGACTGCAGATAATTTACTGACAGGCAGAACATTGACCAGGATAACTACCAGCCCACATGAGCTAATCTTTCTCATCTCCATGGTCTACTCTCAGCAGCAATCTGGATTGTAATATTGTCCTGGTATGCAAAGTGAAATTTCTATGGAAGTTGCTTTGATATTAATAGTAATACTGTGTATACTAAAAGATATGAGTATTGATGATATTTTCAGGAACGAGATTAGCTAGGAGGAGTGGAGAACAACGAAACTTTAATCTGGAGAGTTTAGCAGGCCTGGTGGGGCAATGTTAGTAGCACTTCTGATCCATACAGAGTATTTTTGGGCATTAAAGTTAGCATGCAAGTGGGCTATTCTTGTTAAACATACCAGCAGCACATTGTAATTTTAAGGCAATGTACAGGTATTACATTTCTACCAGAATTGAAATTGCTAGCTGACAGGGGTTCATTCAGTGTCTCCCAAAGGAAACATATCTCAACTGGGAAGATGATCTTCCAGGTTGACTCTTGGAAGACCTCCCCTTTAAGAGTCTCTCTCACTACAGGCAATGCTTGTATGCTCACCTCCTCTTTGACTGCAAAAACCCCAGTGTGGAGGAGGCATGAGGATTCCTCCTGGGACCAGGAGGAGTTGGCAGCTCAGGAATGATCCCCACACATCCTCCAAACCAGGCTGTCCCTGGAATCACTCTGGTCTGAGGCAAGCATGGGGGAGGTTGCAGGCCGGAGCACTTGCACGCTCCATCTCTAAGGAAGATTTATAGAACTGGAAATTTCCCAGGAATTTCCAGTGCTAGAAAGACTGCCTGTCTATACCATAAGTCAGGGCTGTCCCTCTTCTAAGCAAATGGGGGCTGCATGCTCTGTGGGCTGCACCAGGGAGAGCCACTCACTGTGCCCCCTGGCTGCATACTGTAAGGATGTTCCTTTTCCCATTGCACTGTGTGCCAGTGACCCCTCCACTGCATGCCTGTGACACTTCCACCACTGCTGTATTGTGCGTTCACAACCCCCCACTACCCAGTGTACCTGCATCCCTTCCCTCACAATTGCACTGCATGCCCATACTCCCCCCAGAATACCCCTTACTACACCATGCATCTTTGTGGGTGCCTCACCACTTCACTGTTTGCCTGTGATCCCCCTGAGACCCTGTGCTACACTGTGTGCCCCAGGTTTACCCTCAATTCCCTGCACTGCCCCACTCCCTAGGGTAGAGGAAAAAAGTGGCAGCTGGAAGATGGAAGGAGAACCTGGAGACTGGGTGTTGTTGCAGACAGTGATAGGGGAGCAGAAGTTGGGCAGGAACCTTGGAGCTGCAATTTAACTGCATGCAGGCTGCAGACAGTTGAACAGCCCTGCCCTAAGTTTCAACTGAAGCACCCACTAGAGATGAATTGGGCAGATCACATCTTTTGGAGCTACAGCAGTTGTTTATGATACAATTTATTCAACTTACATTTTCAAGGTTATCTTCACACCTATGAAGACTGCTTTTTTTTCTTTCAAAGAATTTATAATCTCATTAGTAACTCAAAATGGTGTAATGCAACATAAAGGAAAGAAACGTTACTGAGAGTGCAGAAATGAACCATTCCAATGTACAGGAAGACTAGCAAATTTGTCTGAAGACCAGCTTGGTTTAGCAGTGAACTCATCAATGAGCTAAAATACAAAAAAGAAGCTTACCAAAAGTGGAAGCATGGACAGATGACTAGGAAGGAGTATAAGACCATTGCTCAGGCATGCAGGGATCAAGTCAGGAAGGCCAAAGCACCACTGGAGTTGCAGCTAGCAAGGGATATGAAGGGTAACAAGAAGGGTTTCTACAGATGTGTCAGCATGAAAAGGAAGATCAGGGAAAGTGTAGGACCCTTAGTGAATTGGAGAGGCAACCCAGTGATAGATGATGCAGAAAAGGCTGAAGTAGTCTATGCCTTTTTTACCTAATTTTCTATGGTTCTATATATGACTATAACTCTGCCGGGCAATGCAAATTACATCATTTCATTGGAGCACAATTATTCCAAAAGAGATTGTTTTTCCTTGGTATTTTTAAAACCAGTGGTAGAATCATAGACTATTAAAGAATGTTTTTGAACCCATCAGATACATTCCCCAAACTTTTGTTAAAGCCAGTAGAAGTTATAAATATTATGGTGGCATAGTTATGGTAGCTTATTCCTAGTGGTAGCTAGAAAACTATAAATATCCAATCAATAACATTTACTTGATCTATGCTCTGTACAAGCTATTTTTGCATAAGATAATCTCCCTCTATTTTCTCATACCTAGGAAACTATTAAGTAAAATAGAAACTATTTTCCCAAGACCATTACAATTCATATTAGCTGGTAACTGAATGAATCACAAATTAATGAATATGTTAATAGGATGTCTATGTAGATTAACAGATATTCAGAGATTGTCTATTCATAACCAGACTTTCTAGTCTGTCATTAAGCAGAACCAAGGGTCACTTTAGAGGTATTTCAAACATTAGCTTCCTAATCTAAGACAAATATTTTTGTTAACGCAAAGTTAAGGCTGCCTGCTGGTATCTAGTGGCTCTTCAGTGTATTTGAGTTGTACTGGTTATAATTAAATGAGAAGTGAATAGCTCTGAATATCCTGAGATGTAATCTTAGAATTTATGTCTATTTCTTGGTCACAATCCTTTGAATCTAATGATTTGGCTCTGCTTTATTGCCCTGCAAACCACTACAAGCCCCATTACCTTCTAAGTATCTGTCATTAATACTGCTGCTTTGCTAAAGCCTTCCTTTTCTGCTGTCATACCATTCCTCCAAGATGCTGCAATTACATATTTGTTTTGTGCAATTTTCTTTCCATCTTACGAGAGGAAAAATAAAGCATTACTTTTTTAATAGGTAAAACCAGTTGCAACTGTGCTAAAATAGACAGAGGTACCAGACGTTCCATGAGTTTAAATGTTTTGTGGCTGTAGTGATCACTAGGTTCAATAAATACAGGCAAATGGGAATAAAAAAAACTAAACAATGAGCTCTATTGGGGAGCAGTAGGTAACTTCTACAGACCCTTGGTTTCACTCCCTAACTCCCCTAACTGAGGTGCTACCTTCCAATTCCCAACTTCTTAAGTTTTATAACTAAAAGAGTGTCTCTAAATTATAACTTGTATCACTACAGAAGCACATCAGAAAAATAGAACTGAAAGGGGACTCCCAGGCTTTAGCTTATTGTACTACATTTGCTGGGAACCAGTCATTTTGACATCGTTAGTCTCAAGGCACCCCCTTAGAAAATCCCAATTCTTAGTTTTCGCTGATTTTTTACTACAGAAAAACAACAGCGTAATTGTTATGTTGCAAAGAACTCAGCAAGGCCACAACGTTAACACTATGAATTTCTATTTGAAATCTCTGGGTTTATCTTGCCAATCATATTTACACATTTAACAGTGCTAACACTGTGTGGCACCCTGAAGCTCTCTTGAAAGAATCTCAAGGTACCCAGCGATGCCGTGGCACCCAATTGAGAATCACCAGTTCAAAGGTCCACACAAGCATCTCCTCCAGGTCCTTTGCACATACCATACCAACAAACTACACTGATGGGGAGAGAGGAAACCCTTACAATTTGTTACAGGTAAAAAGCAGAGGAGACAAAGGCACCGCCAACACTCTGCCACTGCACTGAAATGGAACTTGATAGGTTAATATATAGTGAAGTATTCCTAAGAAAATGTCCTCATTAGGGCTGTGCGAAGCTTCAGTCCATGATTCGATTCGGCAGAGATTCAGCCCGATTCAGTGGCCAAATCTCCGAATTGAATCAGAGGACCCTCTAATCTCTCTGAATCGATTCAGACAGATTTGGTGATTGGGATGTAGATACAGCTTTAAATGTTTTTTCTACAGACCTCTAGGTAGCAGGGGCTCTGAATGCTACAGTGCCAGGGCAGGTGCAGCATCCCACACAAGCATGAGGGGCTCCCCAGTGCGCTTAGCAGCAGACCCAGAAGTGGACCAGAAGCACTTCCGGTGCTCCCCACTGGGGAGCGCACAGGGAAGCCCCACCCCAAGTCCCCCTGGCTCAGCAACTGGTGCCTCCTGGGTCTGGGGGGGCACCCAAGATCCCCGTGTGGCTGATCGCCAAGTCAGGGGGGAACGGGGAGGGGGCCCCCAGAGCACTCCCTGGCAGACCTGGAAGTGGCCCAGAAGTACTTCCACTTCCAGGTTGGCTGCTGAGCCCCGGGCATACTGGAAAGCCCCCTGTGCTCCTGTGGGATGCTCCATGTGCCCCAGCACCGCAGTGTTCATAAGCCACACTGCTACCTCAAGGTATGTAGAAAAAAACTTTTAAAGCTGTGCCTGTGTCCGAATCGCTGATTCACCAAATCAGCATCGAATCTTCAGATTTGGCCAAACTGAATCAAGGACAGTGATCCAAATCAATGGATTGGATCACTGTCCCTGATTCAGGCTGAATCTGAATTCAAATTGAATAGGGCCCATTTCGCACAGCCCTAGTCCTCATCATCTGATCATCATATCCCCTATCAACCTTCATTTTGCTAAGTTAAACAAGCCAAGCTCTTCTAATTTTCTATTGTAAAATAACTTCTTTGTTCCGTTAATCATCCTAGAAGACCTTCTTCATGTCCCTTGTAGTTTAAATTAAACCTTCTGAACATAACTGACCAGACTTGCACACAATATTATAAATGGTGTCTTACTAATGCCTAGTATACTGCTACTAACATTTTCTTGCCTCTACTAAAACCACCCCACTGACTACATCCTGGAATTGCATTAGTCTTTTTTACAGCTGCATCAAATTGATGGCTCCTATGATTGACCAATACAGTCAGGTCCCTTTTTTCCCCTCTGTTATACTTATTCTGAGACCCCCATCTTACACCAAATGTTCTTGGTATTGCATATCACTTTCACATCATACCATTAAACATTATAAAGCTTCTATTGTTCCACTCTGTGACATTATTTTATTTTTTCTGTATAAACTGAACTTCCTCAGTATTGCTATTACCTTTCAGCATTTGACATCAAATTTCATCAGGACACATCTAGTTCTTGACCAAGATTGGTAAGGAAAATATTAAACAGAATAGGTCCCAAGACAGAGCCCTACGGAATACTAGTAACCCCTTTAATAATTCCCCTTTCAACATAATACAGTTAGTTTCCATTTTAGCCATTTCCTTATCCTCTTTTGATCATATTATTCAACTCATTTTCCCCAGACTAGCTAATAATTTTCCACGCTACACAGTGTCCAACATATTGCTTAAATTTGGACCAATTGAATCCATTGACTTATTCTTGTGTAAAAATACAGTTATTTAGTCAGAGTGACATTAGATAGGACTTCCTTGAGTAAAACTATGTTTTTTGGTGTTCTATTTTCTGTTTATCTCCACATCCTTGATTCTACTAGATTAATTTTTGTATTTCAGTGGTACTCGGAGGGGAGGTAGCAGGAAAATACTTTGTTTGTATGTTTCATCTCATTTCCATGTTTATAATCTCCTTTTGTCATTTTTAGAGTATAACTTCTTTGGGTCAATTTTGTATGTAGATAATGTGAACAGGATTCTAATTGTCTCAAATTGTTTTTCGATTTAGGCATTTTGAGTGCTTGTGCCCAGATGGGCTTTCTACATGTATGGAAAAAAAAACAGTACAAGGAAGGTTCTTTGAGTAGATGTGATATCTTTTATTAGACCAACTGAGTAGTTGGAAAAAAGTTCTTGGCAAGTTTTTGGGTGCAGTCACCCTTCTTCAGGCATGGGGAGTCTCTGCTGTTCTGAGATCTCCAACACTGCTACAACCATATCCCTCCCATCCTCCCCACAAAACAGTGCTTTACTTTAAGCTTGGTTTGCCCCCATGCCAAGCACAGCACATGCCCAGAGGAGACTTCACATTAGTTTGATGTAGCTTGCTCAATGTCTGTATATATCACATGCTTCATCAGGGCTTTTGTTGCTTTTATCTAATAGCCAATTGAATTGGCTATTAGATAAAAAGCTTCATAAAGCCCCGCTGAAGATCCCAATTTATAAAGATGCTGGGGAGCTGGGTCAAACTAATGTGCTTTCTCTTCCAGTAAATCACTGTTTTGTTTTTTTCACATCTGTCAGCACCCACGGTGTTTCTAAATGTATGGTTAAGTGCCTTGGATCCCTCTATTGTCAATAGCGAGTTTCTGTACAAGTCTACAAGCAGTTCAGGTTTAGGCTTCTATGCAGTTAGTGCATCTACATGTTTATTAATGCACAGTGGTTACTAACAAATTTAACTTAGTACTTGTATAATCAAGTACTAAATAAATGCGCATTACTGCACCGTAATACCAGTGAATACCATTTTAGTGATGCTACTGTGCAATAGCCTAACAATACTGTGCAGTAGCATATTAGCACAGTCTGTGCTGTGACATACTGTGCAGTGTTATTAGGCTACTGCACAGTTAGCGTCTCCTGTAGGCATGCCCAGCAACTATTAAGCACCTCCATATGGCAGTTCTGAAGGCCTGAGAATGGTTAGAGGGCATCAGTAGAAATATCTATCTTTTGGGGAAATCAATGAGAACTTTGGGATGTGCCTAGAATGTAAAAATGGGTTATTACCATTTAATTTTGGAAGACTGAAAGAAATCAGTTCAGTCTTCCTGCTCTCCATTTATGTAACATGCATTTGTTATGCATCCAGCACTTTGGGAAATGCCCCCTCACCTGGGCCCAAAATAGTATGAATCTGGCAAACTTCCAAGCATGCTGAAAAATATATTTGTTCTAAAAGGCTTACCATTTGCTTCCACAGCAATTATAAAGTGGAAGAAGTATCTTTATAGGTGTCTATCTGGCTGAGTGAATGTTTGAAGTTCTTATTATAATGGTACTCAGCTTTTATTGTATTATTAATTATTAGGGAGCCTAGAGCTTTGGCTAAGCATCTTTTATTAATACTGCTTATTATTCCAATGGAAATAAATAAATTAATAAATACCACTTAGTATTGGCTTGCTGATGCCCTGTTTCAGTGAAAAAAATGACTCACTGAATGAAATTGTGCATTATTTGTGGTGTATGTTTAGATAGAGCCTGGTTTCACTGAAGGTGGCCTCAGTTTATATCATAGTATCTGAGGGTAGAATTTGACCCAAATTAATCCAGCATGGAAATAAGCTATTCTGATTGCCTGAATGAGACATGGTTACGTAAGTTATAACAAGCAGTCAGTAAATCCAAATTCTCTTTGCTGTAACTCCCAGAAGTCCTATTAGTAAAAGGAAATATTCTCAATGATTAATTAAAATATATAAAAATATTTGAAATGTCCCAATTTTGAGCTAGAGTATTTTTTCTAAAAACTTACTCTAACTAGTTAGAGGTTATTATATAGCAGCTATTAACAATGCTGTGAGAAATAGGACTATAGAACTGAAGGTCTTGATTTTTACAGAAAATATTTTTTCATCGCTTTTTATTCAATAGGCCTATCAGAATTTAAGGATAAATGACCTGTCTTGTTGAGGGTTATATTGCATTTTCCCCAACATAATATCAATGAACTTACTATTAGTCCTAGAGATGGGTGGAACAGATTTAAAAAAATCTGTACATTTTAAAACAAATTCTAAGTGTTGAGCAGACTTGCAGGATAGTAACTCTCAGATTTTAAGGACTGAAAATCTCCGACCTAATTCTATCCAGACTCATGGCCTATAATCTTACAGGGTACAAATTAGGAGAGAGAAAAATGTACATTTTACATTATCTTCCCCATTCTCCTTTCTTTGCAAGATAGAAAATCCCCAAATGCTTCATCTAGTTAAACTTTAAGTGATTTGAGCAATAGAAATTCAACCTAACCGTCCTTCAACATTTTGTAAAAATGGACATGGAGTGACTAAGTGTTGGGTCTATATATCACTCAGGAATTCTGTCTTTGCCGCCCATGTTGCTTATTTATTTTAATGCTTATAGGACATATGTGACAGTAACAGGAACAACTGTTCCAGCCAGATTGCCATAAGGCTTAGAGAGAATTGATGCATGGTGTAGGTAAGTATTTACTACAGTACTGTATTTTTACTTGTAACAAATCACTGATGTTAAATATGATCTATGTACTAACCTCTAAATTGCCCTTGGTGATAAGAAAGTTGCAGAATGTAGGCATTAGAAGTATGAAAAACAGTTTAACATGACAACTAGGATTTTCATGCAACAGAGGCAGAATATGTACATATATAGTGGCATCACTGGGAGGGGGGGCCGGGGGAGCAACAGGAGCAATCAACCCAGGTGTTGACTTCATGGATGGGGTGTGAAAAAGATTGGCTGCTATGCCTTTGTGAATACAACAGAACTAGAAGCCACCACTTCCACTTTGCCATTTTAAAGACTATCCAGACTGGCCAAACTAAAGATCACTTTGCATAATCTGCACACAGCCTTGTACAAAAGAGAGATAAGGTGCAACACCATAAGAGGGAAGTACAAAAATGTTTTACCTGTACAAGCTGCTGCATAGCAAAATCTACATGCTGTCACTTCACACTTTCATAGACAACCACCCCCTTTTTGGTGCAAATCAGTGGGTAGAGCCATGACCCTGTGTCATCCCAGCCCCCAACCAGAAATATATATAGTGTAATGAAATCAAAAGTACTCCAAGCCAAACTGCCAGCCCAGTTAGCATTGTTAAGGTTCATCGTGAACGGGAGTGATGTAACTAGCATTATGTCTGGCTACCTTAGACACAGCAGCCAGAATGACTAGGGTTGTAGCAGGCAAACCAAGTTATGCGAAGGCTTTTTAGTCATAGTCCAGGCCTTCCCAGAACTAAGCACCAAAATTGAACAGAGCGCCTTCTGTGGCACTAGGTGAAAAAGGCACGAGTTTTTCTGTAACGAATGTGGCTGGCACAGCGCCAGGGGATTGGTGCACCATATAAGGAATGCTTGGCACAGAGCCAGGGGATTGGACAGTTTGGGATAAAAAGAGTTACAAAAGTGGTGGACAAACAAAGGAACACCTGTGTGTTCTCTGTTGCCACCCTGAGGAGACAGGAGCAACCTTGGAATTCATGTTTGAACAATGAGGAATCCAGAAACAAACATCCCACACACCCAGCAAAGGATCTGACGCCTGGGACCCCTGAAGGTTTCTGCTGTAATGACTAAGGCACCACTTGCCAGGTCACATTATAGGGAGGAAAACCATAATAAAGCCTAGGGATTGCTATTAAAGTTCACTTGATACCAAATCGGATGAGGGGCCATGTCACTCCATGGGGGTACCTGGTAAAAGGAATCCTAGGGGCAACAGAACTAGGGGCAGACATTACACATAAACTGGTTTAAGGGATCAGGAACCAGTTTAAAACTGTAACAAAACACAAGTTCAGTGCACATAAATAGTTTCAAAATGGCTGAAACCGGTTTCAGATAAACCTGGTTAAATATAGTATCAGACTTGACTGATTTGGCTCAAACCAGTATATACAACGTCTGTCCCAGACACCTTCCTGGTTTAATTTAAAGCAGAGTCCCCCAGCATCCTGGCATACTCTCCACCTGAGTAGGACTGGTCCCACCCCTCTCCTCCCCAGCTGAACAGGGACAAGAAGGGACAAGCAGGGGTGGGGACCTGGTCAGAGAGGGGTTTAATTCCACTCTCCCTGTCTCGCTGGCAAGGACCTGAGCCAGGTCTGCCAGGCACTCCCCCCTTGCTGCCCTGGTGGCAGGCCATCATGGCCCCTGAGGCACAGGAGGCAGGGAGGGGAGTGATTATCCCCTCTACCTCTGAGGGACCGCTGCCGGGTCTCCCCACCCCAACTGCCACCACTGTTGCTTGCTCCCTGCTTGGGGCAAGTGGTGGAATAAGCCCTGGATGTTGGAGGGAGGGGGAATAACTCCCCTCCCTGGCCCCTGCCTAAGGGGTCCTGCCTGGTGGCATCTGGCCATTCTGTTGCAGCAGTGAGGGGACAGTGCCCTTGATGGGGAAAGCAGCCCCTGTCATAGTGTCAGGGAGCATGAGCTTCTTCCCAGTGAAGGGCTGTGCTGTGGGGTGGACAGAGCTGTGATGGACCGCATGCAGCAGCACTGGGGCTTGGAGAGGCCAGAGCCGCACCCAGCACTGCTGCTGTCATGCTCCACAGCAGCTTTCCTCACCCTGCAGCATGTCTCCCTGCTGGAAAGAGCCTCACACTCAGGGAAACTGTGATGGGGCTGCTGCCCCTGTCATGGCTGCTCCCCCCTCACCATTCCAGTGGCCAGGCAGGGTTGGGGGCAGGGCCAGATGCCAGGGGGCAGGCCCCTTAGGGAGCAGGGTTATTCCCTGCGCTGCCCCCGGGGCACTGCAGGGGGGCCTGCCCACCCCAACTGCCACCACTCACTCTGTGCCAAGGGCAAGTGCAGGATGCCGGAGGGAGAGGGCTTATCTTGCTGCTTGTCCCAGGCACAGAACAAGTGGCGATGGTCGGGCCGGGCAGACCCTGCTGAGGTGCTCCAGGGGCTGAGGGGGGAATAATACTACTCCTTTCCCCCTTCCTAAGGGGCCCTGGCCACTGGCATCTGGCCCCAGGTCCACCCGGCTGCTGGAGTGGTGAGGGGGGAGCAACCGTGATGGGACCAGCAGTCCCTGTCCTGGTTTCCCTGAGCGTAAGCCTCTTCCCAGGGCAGGCCATGCTGCAGGGTGAGGAAAGCATCTGTGGAGCATGGCAGCACTGTCTGGCCCTCTCTGAGCCCTGGTGCAGCTATGGGCAGTTTACCCACAGCTCTGCCTACCCTACAGCAGGGTCTCCCACCAGGATGGGGCTCACACTCCCACACGCTATGATGTGGGGGGAGGTGCTGCCCCCATCAAGGGCCTTGCCCCTCACTGTTGCAGTGGCTGGATGGGGGCCTGGTCAGATGCTGGCTGGCAGGGCCCTTTAGGTGTGGGGCAGGGACAGGAGTTATTACCCCTCCTTCTAGCATCCAGGGCTTATTCTACTGCTTGCCCCAGGCAGGGAGAGAGCAATGGCAGCAGCAGTCAGGGCAGGCAGACTGGGCTGCAGTCCCCCAGCGGCAGTGGGGGTAGATGAGAGAATAACCGCCCTCCCTGCCCACTGTCCTTCAGGGACCATGGTGCCCCACTGCTGCAGCAACAAGGGGGGAGCACCCTGCAGACCCAACTTGGGTCCTTGCTGGTGGGACAGGGATGGGGGAAATGAAACACCTCTATGGCTATTTCAGCCCAGGCTGGCCACACGCCTCCTCCTCCGCACAGCTTCCCTGTAGCCAAGGGCACACTCTAGTATGCCCCAGCTCCTAGCCTGAGCAACTGAAGGCATGTGCCTGCATTTACTCAGTCCAGAGGGAATTTATTTGCTGTTACAAATGGTTCAACCTAGGCAGCTTAGACTGTCTTGCAAAGATGGAATCAATTCAGGCTCTGGCTTTTTGAATGTCTGTCCCTAGGCCAGGTGCTCCAGTGTTCACTGACTGGAGGAGAGTCTTTGACACAAATCTAGAATGGGACTGAAATTCATACATCCAGAGCCATGTGAAGGCATTGTAACTATTCTGTCCCTGCACACTCTGGAATCACCTGCACTTGGAATATGCAATAACTGCCATCCTTTCTGTCTTTTTAGTGGTTCCATAAGAACAATATCCTCTTCCTGTGATGGGTGAAAGCAAAAAGCTGAAAAGGCATATCCTATAGACTGGCAGATTTTGAATAATTAGTGGCTTTTATCCCATATAGTTTCAGAAAAAAAGAATTGCACAATTATAGCAGATCTGTATACACTAATGCAACAAGGGAATGATCCAAAGCTTAGTGAAGCCAGGATCAGCCTTATATCCTTCAGTTTAGAAAAAGTTAAGACATGAATAACAAGCTTTAGTTTCAGGTTCTTTTGACCATATGTAGAATGGGACTAAATCTCCAGGTTTCTCATGATGTGACTCTTTGTCATCTTATAGGTCAAAGAGGACAAACTATAGGTGTTTTTACATGTGCTCCAGGGGTGGGGGGAGGGGCACTTTAATTAGAGTGACTGTAAGAGATGCTCTAATTAAAGAGCCTGCAGTATCTAGTGTATCAGCTTTGCCATGCTTCAAAATGGCAGCAGGGGTGCTTTAACTAAAATCATCAAACCAGCTTTAGTTAAAGTGCCCCCACTACCAGCACATCAGAGGCACCTCTGGGCATGTCTACAGGCACTGTATAAGTCTGGATATTAGGTTCAGACAGTAAAGGTTCATGCTTTTAGATACAGTGGTCTAAGTGGGTCTTTTAGGGAAAATGAGCATCTGAAAATTAAATCTGAATTCTACTGTTACTGAATGCATAGAAGTACAGCTTTAACGAACATGCTGCTTTGGAATATATTTGTTTCAGGTGTAACTACTTCGTTTCATTTTTTGACAACAGAATATTTTTTTTAATCCCATAATAAACTTGAACCTCTCTGTGGGTTTGCCATTATTCTCTTCACACTTAAATGAGCATAGTCAATACTTAATCATGCAAGCATTTTGATAACTGGGTTATTTATTATAGCCATATGAATGTGTATGATAAGGAAACAAAATAGGGCCCAGAAGGCTCCTTGATTGGATTCAGAAGGCACACAAAGCAATCAGAAAATGGCTAGGTTTAACTAACCCTGCAAGCACAACCTCATTAGGAAGATAGTTAGCTTACAAACAAAATATTATGACACAAAAATCCAGGTTTGCTCATGAAGTATAAAGGAAAAGATGAACTGAAGTGAGACATAATTAATTAGTATTCATTAGCAGGAGACACACCAAGGACAAAATGGACATGGATATTCCCTTACCCTGTCATCCATAAGTTGTCTGCTGCTTGACAACAAGGCTGAGGCATAAGAAAAGAGTCTGACAAAATGTAGACGCTTCCATTGCCACTTTCAGGATGCTACTTGGTAGAGGATACAGAGAGGAATTAACTTTCCTGTGATGTTAGTCAGCCAACTACAAATTCATTAAACACATTTGGGATGTTTAGCATCTGATTCATATCTCATTTCTACAGTTGTTAGTATTATCCTTTATCTGAATACTTATACCTCTTTTATGCTGATTTAGATAAGATCAGACATGGCTACATAATATTTTTCTTCCGATTCAAATACATTTCTCGTTTGCAAAATTAACTCCCTTACTATGCCTATATACTGGAAATTAAATTTCTAAGGAAAAATGGGCTCATAGTCAACATGACATTGATGTTTCAAGGCTACTCAGCATACTTCACTGATAAACATTATTTAGACCCTGGTGTCCTCTTTGATCTTTGTGTTTAATAAAAAATACGTTGTTGTAAATCTGATGGTAAACTGGTTGCAAGTACAGTGTAACTACTATCATTGTTAAAACTCTTCCACTTGTGGCCACTTGTGGGATGCAAGAAAGAGATAGACTCCTCCATTATTTACACATACTGGTCTTTGCTTTATTTGGTCTCTATTTTGTACCTATACTTTTGCAGGTATGACTGATTACAATACAGTTGTGATCCTGAAATTAAGCAGAAGCCCAAGATGTGAAAGTTCCTTATACATAAGTGTCACGGAGTGGGTGCAGGGGCGGCCGTGATCCCGCTAGCGCCCCCTGCCGTGTCAATTAAAGGTGGCCCAGCACACTCTTCTCACCTGCCACGTCTTTGATCTTATAAAGTTCAGTAAGGGAGGCTGCCTACTTCCACCTTGACACCGCTGGTATTACCTCCGTTCCAAGTGGGGTGCTTCAACACCCCCAGCCTTATGGGCAATGTGTGCCTCCAACCTCCCCTTTAGCACGCCCCAAGCCTCACAGTTATTCCCGGGCGTTATCAAGCCCTTACACTTCAGCACCCTACCTGGTGCCCCCGAGCTGGTTTCACCACCAGCGCCCCCTGTCTGGGGCCTATGCCATGCCTCTCGCGCCCATTGCCCCCTCTGGGGCCTATGCCACGCTTCCCGCAGTCGGGGCTCAGGTGGCCGTAGCCATGCCTGGCCCCCTGACCCTCCTTTGGAGTCTTACGTCCTACTTGGGCTTTACTCCTGATACTGCCCCGCTGGGCTGGGGTTGGGATACCCCACTAGCTCCAGGGCTCTTCGCTGCCCCCTTTTAGCTCCGGGGCTGGGCCAACACGCCCCCAAACAAAGTTGAGCCCTCACCCTCACCGGGGCCTGTGCTGCACCTCTCGCGCTCGTTGCCCCCCCTCCGGGGCCTATACCATGCCTCTCGCGCTTGTTGCCCCCTCTGGGGGTCTCGCTCGCACGTTTCCCCATGCTTGGGACTCAGGTGGCTGCAGCCATGCCTGGCCCCTTGACCCTTTCCAGTGTCACTTGCCCCACTGGGCAAAATACCGCCCTCACGGGCTGGGGTCCGAAACCCCGCACACCGCACCTCTCGGGCGCAAACAGCTGTGCCCCACTGGCACCGCTCGCTGTGCCACTACTGGGCACCCGGGGCCCCCAGATTATTGGGGAGCTCCTGTGAGGCCTCCTCACACCCCTACAGCCTCACCCAGTCCTCCTGTGTAACGATAACGAAACCATGAGCCAAGCGGCTGCAACATAAACAAGAAGCCTACCGGCTCATAATGCAATCATAAGCCCCCGAGCTCATAAAACCAGCTCCGCTCTATGCTGATTCTGTCTTACCCCCATCAGCGTTCTCTTTACCCCTGCATCATTGCAGCCGGTAAGAGTGGTCAGGCTGCAACCATCAACCCGGGCTGCTCAGCTCGCCCGCAGAGCCCCAGCCCG
>NW_017728913.1:25107688-25111736 GCF_001723895.1 Crocodylus porosus | reverse complement strand
GCCCTGGCCTGGGCTGCTTATAAAGGCCCGGCCCTGCCCCCTCCTGGCCAGCTGACCAACATTAGTTGCCCTGGCAACCCTCACCTGTGCTGCCCTATTAATTGGCAGCTGTCCTTATCACTGTTGCTAGTAGCGAGCACCCTAGTGCTCTGCTACAATAAGCATAATCAGTTGTTGGGACTGTAGATAGGTATGGATATAATTTTGATACAAAAACTGTGGGCTGATTCTGGTTCATAAATATTTATAATCTAAAATGAATTATATCTATTATTCCAAATGCATGTTCATGCTATCACAGAATTAGGCATAATAAAAGCCATTAGAAATTAAAAAAAAAATGAAAAATGGGTCTGGAAAAATAGATGTGGCACCAAAAGTATCAATAATGAGTTCTGGTATTATATTATTGCAATTTTGCAGTAGCTACCTGTAAGGAGTTGTTAAACCTTCAGGGGCTGAAACCTAGCTGCAGGTGTTTAGCAATTAATAGCTGTCTGGCTAGAAGGCTGGGAGTCAGCTGTAACGGATGACTAGGAAATGAGGATGGATTTGCAAGGAGGGTTAAAAGCAGAGCACAAAGGAGGCGAGGAGGCTCTTGTGCTGAAGAAGAAGCACTTAGCCTAGGTTGTCCATCTCAAAGTGGAAGACAATGGGTTTTAGTTTATTAGTTGTTTGCACATTTGTTTGGTTTGTTATTTGTTTCATTCACTGCAGGAGACTGTGTTACCCCGCATAAAATATGCTGGCAGAAATCCTGAATACATAGCTGAATACATAGCCTAAATAAGGAAGCTGGTAGTGTAAGTGGATCATTCATCCATTCACATGTATTTGTGAAGTTTCTGATTAATTCTACAAAGTAACAATCTTCAGAATGCCAAATATGACAAAATGTGATAAAAATTAAGTCTTCTTCTGTAAGAAGCAGAAGGTGAAGGCAGGAAGGGAGCATGGAGACCTTGCCTACTGCTGCAGGCAGAAAAATGGAGAAGTAGACACTGAGGTTACATTCAAAATGCCTAAGCCTGAATTGATTCAATCTTTGCAGGTTAGTCTAATCTGGCTAGGCTAAACTAGTCTGTAACTGTACAAACATCCCCTCTGGACTGAAAAAATGCAGGCACATGCCTGCAGTGGCTCAGGCTAGAAGCCAGGGAGTGCTAGAGCAGCCCTCCCTTCCCTACTACAGTGCTAAGCTGAGGGGGAGCATGGCCAGACCCTGGCAGGATGCTCTGATTAGGGAAGGGTTCCCCCTGTCTCTCCCCTCCTGTCCCCAACCAGCCCAGTAGGGAATTGATAACAGTGTTTATCACCCCATTAAGAAAACAACAGAGGGACATTACCAGCTACCAGTTGATTCTGCCTTTGTCCCATCTGCCACAGCACAGACCATAGCCAGCATGTCATCTGCTAGCTAATGCTGTGTGTGTCTCTGTAAATCAGAGGGGATGGGGGGTGGGACTGGGGGAACAGAAGTCAAGGAGACACCTACAGTCTCTGCTGGAGCTGTGGCCAGGGAGCAGAGAGGAGGGGCCAGCCCTGCTGTGAAGCAGAGAGCCCTGCCCAGCCCAGAGAGCATGCTGGGATGCTGGGGAAGTCTGGTTCCTCTTAAACCAGCAAGGGGTATGGCACAGACACTGCATAAACTGGTTTGACCCAAACCAGTTAAACCAGGTTGAATGTAGTATCAGACTTATCACAAACCAGTTTCAGCCATTTTCAAACTGGTTTATGAGCACTGAATATCTGTTCTGTTCCAGGTTTAAACCAATTTCTGATCACTTACACTGGTTTATGTGTAAAGTCTGTCCTTAGCCTGGGTGGGATCCCATGGGCTGCATGTTAACCCCTTGGAGGCTGTATGCAGCCCACAGGCCACCAGTTGAATAGCCCTATTGCATAACATGGCTCTGAACACAGCAGACAAAATGGTGCCCCTGTTTTGTGATGCTAGGAACAAACGGGATGATAAAGAAACACTGTATACTAGAGAATGAAGTGGAATTTCTATTCATTGTAACTTGCAAGGAAAAACAGAAATATACATAAATGGATGTTTGGTGGAATGAAAGCAGCCTGTATGAGTGAGAAATACAGCAAGAGTATGTGTAAGTGGTCTTCTCAAAGATATTATCAGTACTTAATGATCATGATAATGATAATGAAATATAACTGATGATAATAAAAATCAAACTGGTTGTTCAGATGGAACTGAAAAATAGTACTGAATTCAGAAAGCATTGTCTAATGTAATGCCTCTGTATTATGACAGTTTCCTCATATTCAAAGAGTCAGGATATTTAATCCTCCCCCCAAAACTACTAGAAAATATATTGACCATATTAACAAATAAAAAAGATTATATCAACATGAGCTGAGTTGTGTTCTTCTGTCTACTGGTGCAGCTCACGTGAAGTCTGCTAGTCAGTCTGGGAGTAAAATTTGACTGAACTTTAAAAATGGCTATGGTATTAAAATGGTTAAAATTTACTTTGCAGGGGAAAAAAAAGAGTATTACTGACAATAACAGAGGAAATATAGTTGAAAAAACAACAAGCAAACAAAAAAATAAACCAAACCAACCCCCCCCCCAACCCCCCCCAAAGGATAGTATAGGTATTCCCTTCTGAAAAGTGGTTACATAAAAATGACAGCTTGGTCAACATATCTCCTCTTCTCCGAGTTACAGAAATACCTTCCTGTTGTTATCAGCCTTTATTAGCATTATATAACTGCAGCTTTATATTGAGAGTTATCAACATGACTGAGAGTGCTCTACCTCCTTACTCTTCTTGAATATCAGAGGATGGTATGTTATGTTCCAGTCGATTACAGCTGTACAAAACTATTGACCACAATGGGCTTGCGTAAGATTGATCAAGAACATAATTTGAAGATGATGAGGCCCACAAGTGCAATTGAGAACAAAAAGTGGCCAGGAGAACTCTCATTAGTAGTGATAATGAATGAAAAGAGGACACACTTGTTTGTATATCAAAGCCTAGATAAAATATGAAGGGAAGCAATTAAGAAGAAAACAGACAATCATAACAACAACAAAACACCAAAGCCAAACAAACATAATCACTGAAGTCCATCTACTTTTAGAAGAGAATTCTTCTTTTCAAAAGGAAGAGAAAACAACCTGATAAATCACTGAATATTATTAGAGCTAAGTTCCATGCCTCCCACCCCATTTTATTGAAAAAAATGGGAGGCGGGCATGGGTTAAATTTTCAGTGGGGAAACTTTAATTTAATTTTTATATTTTACATTTTCATATTTTCCAATTTTATAAATGTTATCTTTTTTTAAATTTTGAAAATAAAATTTCATTTCATTTTTAAATAAAAAAGAAGCTTCCCCTCGCCTTGTATCTTGTAAAATACAGTTTAAAAAATCCTCTGGGAACCCTCCCAGGGTAAAGTAACCAAACAGCAAAACCAACATGCATTTAACTTTAAACATTAAAAACAAACCTTGCTTTACTGGAAGAAGCAGCATGTTACTTCAACCCAGCTCTGCAGTGTCTGTAAAGATCAGGCACTTCAGTGGGACTTTTTGGTGCTTTTAGCTAAAGCTGATTTAGTCAGCTATTAGATAAAACTGCCAAAAAAGCCCCACTAAAGTACCTGATCTTTACAGATGTTGGGTGAACTGGGCTGAAGTAACACACTGCCTCTTCTGGGGCTCGACATGGGAATGCACCAAGTTTAAAGTAAAGTGCTATTTTTGAGAGGTTTTTGTTGTTTTTTTTAAGATTTCCATTCCCTGGAATTACAGATATGCTCAGAAACTAACCACAAGAGGTGGTTAGTTTCTGAGCACGTTACTCAAACTAATCCATGTTTTTGTCTTAGTTACTCCTGTTCAAAATATACAAAGGTGTTGTTAGAGATGTAATTTCATAGATTTTATAGACATCAGGGCTGGAAGGGACCTCGGGAGATCATCCGGTCCAGCCCCCTGCCCAAAGGGCAGGAAGTCAGCTGGGGTCATAGGATCCCAGCAAGATAAGCATCCAATTTACTCTTGAAGGTGTTCA
>NW_017728913.1:25106627-25107677 GCF_001723895.1 Crocodylus porosus | reverse complement strand
AGCTTGTCTAGGTCAGCCTGGATCACCCGCCTATCTTCTGGCATGGATGCTTTGCCCCAAAGTTTGGTGTTATCGGCAAACTTGGCCAGTCCACTCCTGACTCCAATGTCCAATTTAGAGGAGACTATGGCTCTATACAAAGCTTACCACTAACAAAAGCAATTTGGTTTTAGGTACAAATTTTTAATTCCTGCTGTGTGCTTGGAAAAGTTAAGAAAGATCTTATTTAAGTGAAGTTCATTACCAATGGTTATTAAACTAGAGAAATACACTTTATTTCAACTAATACTAATAATTTTGTATTATTTTAAGACTTGACAGTACAGCTTGAAAATCAGCAAGCAGTATGTATTCTGTAATGCTAGATTCAAGAAACCAACATCATTTTTGTAAGTTCTATGAAGCACATCTTTTGTGTGGGATCAAGACTTGGAACTATAATGAGCAGGTTCAAGCTCTTCAGGTTAACTGAACTTTTACAAAGTAGGAAGAATAAAAACCAGGTGGTCTTATTTATTTGTATTTGAGCTTGCTGAAAATGCCATACTGACTGTAGTCCTAGCTCAACACTCAGATCTAGTTCTGGACAAACCAAGATTATTCAAACATTGTGGTGGCAATACATCATATCTTTGACATGAGATTAAACACGAAGGGCTGAGAGTGTGGTTCACTATCTATATGAATTGATGTAATTGTGGCTGTAGGTTTGAGGATGTGCACGGATGTTCATTAGGAACTAGAGAATCATCTATGTTTCATAGGTAACTGAAAGAAATATGGAAGGTAGAAATGTACCTTATAGACTAACTGATTAGAGATGTATGCTGTTAGTGTGAAAAATGCATCTCTATGCTGCATTGTGCATGACTTCAGATTAACTTGGTTAACTACCTTTCTCTAAAAGAAAGATGATACAGGAATTCTGGATGATATTAAAAAAATAGAACTAGGTACATCAAATTGTGAGAGCGGCTAGGATCTGGAACCAACTTCCAAGAGAAGTGGTGCTGGCTCCTACCCTGGGGGTCTTTAAGAGGAGGCTAGATG
>NW_017728913.1:25091155-25105852 GCF_001723895.1 Crocodylus porosus | reverse complement strand
GATTCTGAGGGTGCTACGTCACCCTAACGTGACGGTAGGGGGCGCTAGGGAGCTCACGGCCGTCCCTAGCAGCCGCTCCCTCACAGTATTTTACGGGTAAGAATAGAATATAAATAGGTGCTTTACTTCTAAGGTCCCCTCTATACATGCAGGTAAAGGCACAATTGGAACTAATGTGTGATCCATACAGTCTTGCCTCCTGCCATGCTGGACATGCATGGGAGGAGGTTTGTTTGTGAGATTGCCTATTAGATCCAATCGCACCTCATTGCCATGCAGGGGAAGCTCAGTTTGGGCTCCCCTAGCTCTGGCAAGAAGACAGCTCCCATGGCTGGGAGCACCCTTTGCTGAAGGGGTTCCCAGTTGTGGAGTACAAGTGCAGCTGGGGTGTGGGAGCCCTGCCAGTTGCAGGGCTCTGGGTCGCAGCTGTGAGTGAGGTGTTAGGTTGGGTGTGGGCTGGGCTGGCTGTTCCAGGTACCGTTGATCTACAGGGATCATGGCAGCCACAATCGCCAGGGTTTGGGGGTTTCACACTGGGCAATGTGCATGCCTGCAGTTGAGAATATTGTCAGCTGAAGGGACTCCCAGCCATAGTGGACACCCTGCTACACATGCAAATTAAAGCTCGATAGCAACCATTTATAAAGTTAATACACATTTGAGGTCTAACTTTATAGCTGAGTGGAGCTTTATATTGTGTGATAGCTACTTTGCATGTTTAGCTGGTTTTAAGGTAATTTCCATAATAAACCAGTTAGTTGCACAATATCTATACTGTGTCGAGAAGGTGTAATCTTTGTAAATCTTCTTTCCTGCACAAATGAATTTGAGGTACCTGAAAGCCGGGCTGAGTGCTACAGATATCCTTATCACAAAGATGTAAGATTTCAAATATTTGTCATTGGAGTTCTTTATAAAAACTAAAATGAATTTCATTACATTTTAATTATCCTTCATACAAACTATTCTTAATACTGTGAACTTCTTTGCAGAAAAGGTTTTCTTTAAAAAAAAAAAAAAAAGCTTTTATGTAGATGATCAAAGTGTTTATGAAAGAAGCTGCCATATTAAAAATAGTGGGTTTTATAATATAACATTTTCAGAAAGAAGATTCAAGTTGTTATGGTAACTGGAACCTTAACAGGGTAAATGAGCCTGGAAGATGTTTAGGTTTTCTTTTAGTGCTTTTGTATTTAAAAGAGTCTTTGCTATAGAAATTCCTTACCAATATTTTAGATAATAAAACCATAGAAAAAATAGCAAAACAGGTGCAAGCTATTTTGACAACGTATTAACAGATGCCTTTCTTTACTATTATAATACACTTAAAGTTACTGAATATATACCTTTCATATGATCTGGGTAATGAAAATGTCAAGGTCAATGAGAAATCAGGTTGGATTAGAATCTGGTCACTAGATACTATTATAGACAATGCTATTCCAAAAGTGTATCAAAACATAAATAAACGAAATATACATGTAAGGTTTGAATATACAGTAAACCCTTGCTTATCTGTACCCCCTTGCTTATCTGTACCCCATTTATATGAACATTAGGATTATATGAGCACCCAACCTAGTTCCCAATATTGGAAAAAAGTAAACACACCTATGTGTATAGGACCCTTTTTGTACTAGGTTTTATAATAATATACTTGTAATGTTTCTGGATTGTTGGGTAAGTTTGTTTCTCTCTTCTTCTGATACTGATTTTTAATTCCAGATGTCTCAATATCTAAACATTATGCATGTATGAACATTTTGCATAAATGAACAGGAGACAGTTCTGTGGGATTCAGAAAATCGAAGGTCTGTTGGTTTGATTTAGAAAACTCTAAACAAGCAAATTTTTCTTGAAGTGTAATTTATAAATTACTGACAAGTCTTCTTTATATTCTAGGACCATTATGGCCTCCAGTCCTGAATATTTGGCTCTGCAGAACCCCACTGATTTCACTGATACAGGGATCTACATCTGGGCAACAAGTGACAGAACTGGTACCTATACTAATAGAAGGATCCCAGCCAAACACTAGGAAATCATTTTTACCTGATGCTGACCTAATAGACTTCCATTCTTACCTGTACTTACAAACAGCAAGTACCTGTTCCACTCCCTTTACATAGGGGTATGTCAGTACATGGGCAGATCTAGAATTTTGTAGGGGGGAGGTACAGATGGTGAGGTGCATCATCACATATAGCAGAACATATATTTTTCTCCAGTTAAAAATAAACTAGATGCTTTACTAATACAGTAGGAGCCCAGGGTTGTAATTTTTCAGTTTAAGGTTGAAACAAAAACAAATATAACTTCATTGGAATGAGTTGAAAACAATTTACAGGACTGTGAAATAGGACCTTCATTACCAGAAGCAGCTAACACCATCAAGTCAAGTCATTCTCTTCACACTGGCTGACTTGAAATGATGCTGCCACTGCTAGTCAGTTGTTTTTCAACTTTGGATAGACCAGGAGCTAGTCAGTTGTTTTTCAACTCTGGATAGACCAGGAATTTAAGAGGGATTAAAGTGCACCAGTACACTCCCCCTGGATCCACCCCTGTATCACCACAAGGAAGCAGTCTGGGTAGTAGATACCAAATGTTTGAGCCATTGCTGGATGTCAGGCACCAGACTTAGCTAATCTTGGTTGGGGTCCAATGTAAAGCTGTCCTCATTATCTGCTGGGTGCATCAGAGCAGTGGTCCTCAACCTTTTTTGTACCAGGACCCATCTGTAAATCTCAATGACCAGTCCTGACCCAGTGATCCTCACTCTTGACCTCCAAGTCCCAGCCCTGTAGTGTGGGAGGCAGGCGGGGGGTCTGTGGGCAGGGGGGCCTCAAGCATCTCCTTGCAGGCTGGAACTCTAACAGCCTGTAGGGGAAAAGCCACTGTTTCTTACTTTTTTTCTCCTTTAAAGGAGAATCCATTTTTAAAGTTTTTTTTGCCCCATTTTTAAAGTTCATTCATGACCCTTTCATATATTCTTGTGACCCTCTTTTTGGGTCACATCCCACAGGTTGAGAAACACTGCATCGGTGGATCCAGGACTAAAGTTGTAAGCTCAGGAGGCTCCACTGTCTGTGCTCCCACGGATGACGGATTTCTTTTTTCAAGCTTGCCTTATGCTTTTCTTCCTACTCCCTTACTAACAGTCAGCCTGGTAAATTTCTGTTAGAAATGTAGTATATATACAAACTGGTAAGTCACAGAAAACATCTTAGAATGGAAACACTTATTTAACCTTAAGTGCAGGGATCATGTGTGTATAAGTGCCTGATAAATATGAAGAGGGTGAAAAAAGTTCAGTGTGCCACTGGATTTCTATTATGTATTCAAGAGATTCAATTTGTATGCTGTGACATTGACCTTTACCTCACATAAAATGACCAGAATCCTCAGTTGTTGTTACAAGGGACACTGGTAATAAATTCAAAAGGAGGAAATGTAGTGGAAAGCAGTGCCAAGATGAATGATTGTTTCCCAGGTTCTTTTGGTTTATAACAATGGCAATGGCTTCTTTTCATGTGGAATTTTGCTATTTTCTTTATTTTAATTTGGATACCATTCAGCCTTACTAATTCAAATGTCATGGGAAGGGGAGGATAAATTTGCAGATACTTCACTTTTGGATGATTCAAGTACTTTTTAATATACCAAATAAACAGACATTGGGAAACATAATTGTGTTTCAGAAAACAGAGTTTCAGATAATTAAAGGTTCAAATAATTAAAGCTAAGTTATATTTGCAAATCTGGAGGCAGTTATATTTTTTATCATATACCAGGATATAAAGATATTATACAGAAATATTAGTAAAGTGCACAAATTTCAAACCAAAGCACTTGGGGCACCTATACATGTGCCGGATGTCTGCTCCAATGTATTTTAATTAGAATGATTAATTATAATGGGGTTTGCCAGAGCGTGCTAATTAGCAGCAGCCTCAGCATCACGTGTTTTCAGTGTCGCTGCACTTCAAAATGCTTTCGATTGAAGCATTTAAGCTCACTGAACAAGTTTTAGTTAAAGTACCCCAAACACCGTTTTGAAGCACGGGATGCTGAATAGACGAGATGCTGCGGGTGCTTTAATTACAGCAGCTCCTGAAAGGCACTCTAATTAAAGCACTCCCCACCCCCAACCTGAAGCACATTTAAAGATGCCCTTAGTGCTTAAGTTCAGTAGGGAATACATCCTCATTTGGAGCTAGTTTACCTCTAGCTAAGCAAGGCCTAACAAGGCGGTCTGGTTTTTTAAGAAAGACAGCCAGCTCTGGGGTAGGAGCCCAGCTGCAAGGGACTAGCTGGCAAACCCGAGTTGGGGTGGGGAGTAGGGAGCTTAAGCTGGGGGAAGGAGCAGTTTGGGGGCAGGAAGCAGACTGAAACACAGAACCATTTGCCTTTAGGAAGGGTCAGAGCTAGAAGACCACCCCCCTACTGTCTAGAGAAAGGCCGATGGTTTGCTTTACTCCCTTATTTGTCTGTTTGGACCAAAGATTATTGTTTTGTGTTGGGCAGTGGTTGAGAGGCTCCCAGGAAAGCAAAGTCAGACAGCAAGACTGCAGGCATCTAAGCTTGCTTCTGAACTATTGTTTGGACTGTCTGCAAGACTCTTAAGTGGGCAAAGCCTGCCTGCACAGCACCATGCATATCAACCGTTTTACACCTGGATTATTCAAAAGACTGATTGAACTGAAAGAACAAATGAAGGCTTTGCAGAGAAATAAAGGAAGCATCAGTCAGCCTTGAGTACAATGGCTGCGTAAGTTTCCTCCTAATTCAAACATGAGCCTGCCTCACCAGGTAAAACCAGGCCTACAAATGTGACCTTTAATCAAACATTTGAAACTGAAAAAGCCATTCACAAACACCTCTCATTTTTAAGCGACTACCTCCAACCTGAACACCTAAGATAATACAATAGCAAAACCGTAGCCGTTAAAAGCAACAAGGCCAGACTCAGATCTTGCTCTGACCTGCAACAATACCAATGTCGGGACATGGACAACAGAATCCCTTTAGGTGTCAGCTATAGCCTATGGCTTGAACACCTGAGCTGCATTATCAATGATCTCGAATCCCTTCTGGAAAAGGACAACCATTTCAAGATAGCCATGGGGGACAAACCTGTCCTGGACTACAGACAGCTCCCCAACTTCAAATGGTCTCTCTCAAACAACAAACTAATGAGCTCCCATCATAACAAAAGCACCAGGCCTTCCAATGGACCCAAATGCCTGCTGTGTCCCCATTGTGGGAATAGTACACTGTCTCTTTAAGAGAACTGAGTGATCCTAGTTGATAGGAGACAGAGTGGTTGGTTGTTGTAAAGCAGTGGTCACTAGTAGATCTTGAAGCCTCTTGGAATTGATCTGAGGCTGGGGTGGGAGATTGAGTGCCTGCATGCATGCCGGTGGGGGCTAGATTTGAGGCTTCCATAGTGAGGGACTATGCCACAGAGGCAGGAGCAAGGGTAAGTTGAGTGGGGCCCCAGGTGGGTGGGACTTTTTTGCTGGGGATGTGCACCCCCAAATAATTTTTTCTCCCTCTGCCTCTGTCTGCCCCCTTACTTCCCTCCCCAGAGACTTTTGTGGGGGGGTGGGGGGGAAGGAGGAGGTAGTGGCACATAGTAGATCTTGGGTTGCTTTTAAATGCCAAAGGTGATCTCCTACTTAAAAAGGAGGGATACCACTGTTGTCAAGAGTGTCTGAAAAACACTGCTAGTCTTTCATCAAGAGAAAAACAATATTTGCTTTTATAACGAAGGTGTACTTCTTAACAGCACTCATCATTACATGGTACCAGGAGCAAGGTGCAAAGAAAGTGAAGAGAAAGATAAGAAACTGCTGAAAAGATGGAGCATCTGAAAACTCACAAGGAATTGAAAGTCTCAGGTAAAGCTGCTGGATCATGGAAAAAATTAAATTTTTGATGTATACATGCAAGCAACAGGGTATGCAGCAAAGGAAGACGAGCATAAAATAACCATGTTCCTGAATATAGCTGGACCTGAAGCTGTTGATGCCTTTAATAGCATGCAGCTAGACCAGAAGGAGAGGAAAAGCTATATGACTGTATTACAGAAGTTTGCAGAATATGCAAACCAAAAGCAAGTGAGACATTTGAGAGAGACAAGTTTCACAAAAGAGCGCAAAAGAAGGGCGAGCGCTTTGAGGAATTCCTTACAGAGCTGAAGCTGATGAGCCTGGACTGCAACTTTAGGTAGCTAACTGAGTCTATCATACAAGATCATATTGTAAATAGGCACTGGAAATTTGAAACTACTGAGGAAAAAAAAACAAACAAACTCTTGGAAGATGTGAATTTGACCTTAGACAAAGTAGTGAGTGTATGCCAGGCAGCAGAAGTTACTCTCCATAGTCTACAAATAATGGAAGGAAAATCAGAAACATATAAAGTATACCAAGTAAACAGCAAACAAAAGGACAATCAAACAGAAAGCAAGCAAGGAAATCTAGAAGATTCAAAGATAGTCCAAGGAATAAGGCTACAGGTGAAAGAGCACCAAATTGCAAGAAATGTGGAATAAAGCACCAAAACAGTCAGTGCCCTTTACTACGAAAACAGTGTAATGCATGCAAGCAATATAACCATTTTGCCAGAGTCTGCAACCAGGAGCAGCAAACACAAAGAAGACTAGCATGCAAACTAATGCAGTATATCAAGACAACATTAATGAAAGCACAGAGGAGAAATTCTGTGCGGGCACTGGGGCTGCAAAGACAGGAGATGACTGGATTGTTGCACTGGAAACTAATGGTAGGGTCACTGACTACAAAATGTACACAGAAGCACACAGGTAAATGAACTTCCAGAACTAATTGTTAATAAGTTAAAACAAAAACCAAACTGGATCAAGCATAAAAATGTTACTAAGAGCTTATAATGGGGAGATGATTCCCCCCAAAGGAGTATGTGAACTAGAGGTAAAAGTTAAGTTGAACTAGATAACTTTAGTAATGGTCATAGAAAATACTATGCCAATACTGTGGCTAAAAACCGGCCAGAATTTGGGTTTAATTAAGAGAGGCTTAATGGTTTAATGGTAGCAAAAGCCAAGGACACACTTTTAGAAGACCAATATTCTGATGTTTTTTAGGGCATTGGTAAATTGGAAACCGAATATAAAATTGAGTTGGCAGAATTCAATTATCCAGTCTTTTATGCCTCAAAAAAGGTTCCTCTAGCCATCAAAAGCAGACTAAAAGAAGAACTGAACTGAGTGGTGGCATTGAAAATAACTGACAAAGTAGAAGAACCTACTGAATGGATATATTTGTTAGTAATTATAGAAAAGAAAGATGGGACAATATGATTATGCTTAGATTTGAAAGAGTTCAATAAATATGTAAAAAGAGAGCACTTTCCATTGCCTTAGAGCAAGGATCTATCTAGTGAAATAGCAGGTGCTAAATATTTTTCAATTCTGGATGCAGCCTTAAGATTTTGGCAGGTTCCTTTAGATGAAAAAAGATCAAGGCTATGCACTTTTAATACACCCTTTGGGAGATATTGCTTTTGCAGGCTCCCATTTGGCCTCAAATCAGCATCTGAATTCTTTCACAGAAAAGTACAGCAAATCCTTGCTGGAGTAGTGGGTGTCAAGGTCTACACTGATGACATCCTTGTATGGGGCAAAAACAAAGAGGTACATGATTTGAGGCTGCAGAAAGCCCTCAATAGGGTGAGGGTGGTAAGACTGAAACTTAATAAGCAGAAATGCTAATTTAGAGTTAAAGAAATTACCTACTTGGGGGTATGAATATCAGAAAGTGGTGTGCAAACAGATCCTGAGAGAGTCAGGTCAATATCAAACATGCCACTCCCACAAGATAAGGAATGGAGGTTCCTGGGAATCGCCACCCATGTCCACAGGTATATAGAAAACTTTGCAGAGCACACCAGTAAACCGAGAGCACTTCTGAAAAGAATACTCAGTGGACATGGGATGCCAATATGGACAAAGAATTTGCAAAGTTAAAAAAAAAACTTATTGAAATAGCTCCAGTCCTCAGGGGTTTTGACAGTAAAAGAGAAACCAAAATGTCCATAGACGCCTCTAAGAGGGGCAACCCTATTGCAAAAAGTTTTGGGGCAACCCTATTGCAAAAGTATGGTGATCACTGGAGCCCAGTGGCATATGCACCCAGAGCCTTCACAGAAACAAAATTACTATATGCACAGATAGAGAAGGAGGCTTTAGCTCTGGTGCATGAGTGCAAAAAATGTCATGTTTTTATATATGGAAGACCTATTGTGGCAGAAACTGACTACAAAACTCTGGTCACCATTGCAAGAAAGGGGCTAACTAATATACCTCCTGAATCGCAGAGACTTTTTTTTTCCAGTTACAGTTACATGATTTGAGGGTAGACTGTAAACCAGGCAAAGAACTAGTGATAGCAGATACTTTGCCTAGGGCAGGTGACAACACTGTTGATGATGGTGAAATGGAATCTCACATCAATCCCATTGTGTATAAAAAAAGATATTACCCAGAAGCAGAGGAGATGTGGCAAAACATTTTAGAAGCTACAGCATTGGATGGCACACTGCAGAAGGTTATCAAAGCCATCACCACTGGATGGCCTGGTCATTATATACCAAGTCCATATTTTCAGTTTAAAGCAGAGCTTGCAGTGCTTAGTCAAGGGTCACAGGATGGTGATACCTAAAGGACTACAAGCAGACATGATTAAAAGAATGCATGAAGGTCATCTGGGCTTTGAAAAATGCAAATGAAGGGCTAGGGATGTATTATATTGGCCACTCATGAACAGTCAGATAGAAATGTGACACATGCCAGAAATACCAGCCTAAGAATAAGAAGGAACCAATGTGGATAAACAATGGGACAAAGAGGCATGGTACAAAGTGGGAATTGATTTGTTTACATTAGCTGGCAAAGATTATGGTTCTGGATTATTTTTCTCGCTATCCTAAAGTTGCTTTATTGACCAATATGACCGCACAGCAGATAATTCTGTCCCTTAAATCAATCTTTTCCAGACATGGAATTCCACGTAAGGTTGTCTGACAATGGCCCCCAGTTTTCAGAGTATGAATTTAAAACATTTGCATGGTACTATGGTTTTCAGTATGTTACTTCGAGCCCAAGACACCCACAGTCTAATGGGCTTGTGGACAATGGTGTTAACAGAATAAAGAGATTATTAAAGCCAATGATTCAGGTGGTGATCCATATTTAGCAATTCTGAATTACAGATCAACTCCACTAGCACATGGCTTGTCACCTGCTGAGAGTTTATTTAACAGAAAGTTGAGAACTAGGTTACCTAGACTGACAGTAACAAATTACAGTACTGACACTGAAAAGGCCAAAGCTAAACAAAAACTGTACTATGATCAAGAGTCACAGGCATTGCAGGCAGTGAAGCCCAATGATGTAGTTCGTATTTATAATGGTGACAGCTACAAATAGAAAGTGCGGGTCATTCGTAAGATTGCTCCACAGTCTTATGACATATTGACTCAGGTAGGACAATCCTTTTGACATAACAGGAGACACTTGCAACACATTCCTGAACAAGGGGAGGAGGACAGGAAGAGTGAGCAGCTGGAGACTACACACAAGCAGACTCAGGAAAGTTGTTCAGAAGAGATGGCAGAGGCACTACAGGCATTTAAACATGGACCTTTGTCTGCTCCAATGCACCAAAAATCCAGAGCATCAGAGCAGACTTGATTAATAGAGCCTGTGGAGCATGTGAGCTGACATGCCCAGTCCCGCGTCATGTGCATTTGTAGAAATGGCAAAACATTTATCAGTGCACAGAAAATAGCAGTGATGCGCTTTTGAATGAAAACACCTTTAATGTGTTTTAGTTCAAAAGTGCACCACTGCCATTTTCTCTGTGCTGATATGCATTTACCCCTTTATACAGATGCATGCGCTGCAGCGCTGAGCACTTTTAAAACCGCCTGGTGCTGCAGCGCATGCACGTGTACAAATGCCCTGGGAGAACAGACACCTGCTTCAGTCACTGAAGAGGCTGAAGCAGTACCACACAGATCAAACAGACTATGCTGATCACCAGAAAGACTTATTGAACAATGTTAATGTTAGTGTTATAATGTAATTTCTTTATAAAATGGTTTATTATATAGTTAGAAAGCTAGATGTTTAGGAAGGGGAGGTGTGGGAATAGTACACTGTCTAGAGAACTGGCTGAGACCAGGTGAGGTGAGACAGAGCTGTTGGTTGTTGTAAAGAGTCTGCAAAACATTGTTATCTTCATGAAAGACTAGCAAACAATATTTGCTTTTATAAAAAGGTGTATTTCTTAACAGCACTCATCATTACACCCACATCAGTACAGACTCATCACTGGACCTAACCACAAGAAGCACAACATAAAAGGTTCATTCACCTACAAATCTACTGATATAATACACTGTCACCTGCTTACAATACCCCTCTGCTGCCTACATCAGACAGATGGAGTACTCTGCATGTAAAAATGAATGAATACTGATCTAACATCAGCTGCAGAAAGAGACAAACGCCTTTGGCAGAGTACTTGAATCTCCTTGGAAGTCCATTCCTGACCTCAGGATTGCTGTTCATAAGCAAAAAGGGTAAAACACCATGTTTTAATAGGAAGTTGTGGAAGAAAAAAAATCATTCGCAGACTGGACTTTGTTAAGTATGGTTTAAACATGGACAATGGATGGATTCTTACCTCATTACCTGGAAAAGCTTCTGTGACCCCTTTGTTCATATTTGTTTACTACTCATTTGCTTGTCTCTCCTAGAACTGGCACCCTCCTGCATCTCTCTTATTTTTCTCTCTCTTTCCTCACACCCTCTGTCTTTTGTATTCTGATTTCTCTTTCCTTCTTCTACACTGTTTTCTGCACGTCCTTAATCAACATTTGATGAAATGAACTTAGGTTCATTACAGCTTGTACTTTCTCTATATATCTTATTTAGCTAGTCTATATAAGTGCATGACTTCCGACTGACACCACAAATTCCCTCTCTATCCTGAGATATCAAAGCTTGTTAAACCTGCTGTGGCATTAGAAATTAATTATAAATGTATTCAATTGAACTAGGAACACTTATATGAATTAGCACAACACTCCACTTCATTCCAGAGCATTAGAGCTGTACCTAGCAGGTCACCAATGACCTGGAGAAAAAATACCTGCAAACATGAACAAAGCCAAATAGTGGACACCAGTGGCTGCATGCAAAAAGAGCCTTGTCTCTGAAGGCTCCATGAAAAGAGAGATCACTACACAGAACCATAATAACGAGGTAAGAAAGAAAAGGATGTGGGTGATTATACAAGTTTCTCAAAATATTTCTGACAGCTATTTTCAGGTTCGGCAATCCCCGTTTCCATTTTACTTTCATACTGTTTCAACACCAGCAAAAATATTCAGCAGTTTTTAATAAGATTTGTCATCTCAGAATAGTCACTTAAGAAAGAGAGGTGCTAGTGAATGGCTTCTTCAGTTTCAAATATTTGATTAAAGTCTTCATTTGTACTCATTTTACCCAGTGCGGCAGGTTCGTGCTATAATTAGGGGAATTCTTACCCTAACAGACATAAGAGCAGCCATTGTATTTAAGGCTGACTAATGCTTAGATTCCTGTGAGCAGCAAATCTGTTACTACAATCCAGCAATATACTAAAAAGTCTAATATTAAAGTAAATCTAGAGAGATACAAGTAGAACATTAGGCGATAACAAGTAAAGGACGAGTTTGACAGAGCTGGAAGAAATAAAAATTCCAATATGAAGGTCTACTGAATTGTGTAACAGCTTTCCAAGGGAAGTAGTACAAATCCTAGCACTTGAAACACTGAACAAAGCATTAGAGTGTTTATTATAGCTTCTAATTTAGAACTGATAAGAGACCACCAAGATGTTCTTCTTTCGTAGGTCTTTTCCATCTTGTGATTTTTATGAGCCTTTGATATCCTTGCTGTTTAAATATTAAACTTGGTATTTAAATATTAAAAGCAAAATAATTATTCTGAATCTTAAATGAAAACTAAACAATGGCAGAGAGTGGCATATAACCTCTGCCACTGAGGTTTTCTCTGTAAGTGGTAGAAATATTGGTGTGTGGCAGAGGGGGGAAAATAATTCATAATGAATAATTTAATCAGTAAATTTTACATCTGTAAAATTTCTGCAAGCAGACTGCAATTTTCCTGTTTCTGTAAACATTCCTGACAGTAGACGTGTCTAAACTAGAATATTCAACAGGAAACAAATTTGAAACATTAATCACATCTGAATGAATTTGTGAAAAATATATTCACATAATATACGCGGAGAGTTACTGCACCATAAAACAGGCACTTATTTGACAAATAAATACTATTTAGTCCACCTACTGATACTGCTTTAGGTTTCCATCTTCTCTAATTATAGAATGGACAGTGCTGATAGAGAAAAATATATCTGATACCTTACATTTATTTTTCTGGAACATCTTCAGTTTTCGAACTATCTTCACATGGCTTAATTGCTGGGCTTCATGCTTTTATAACATTATTTTTTAAATGGGTAGTGTACTTACGCATTTATTTGGAGTGAAAATCACTTCAGTGCACCCAATTCAAGACCAATGCAAGACAGTATGCACCCCTTAAGGCCTTCTTATTTGTTTTTGCCTTGAATTTAACTAAGTCTGGAAGTACTTTGACCCTAATCCAAGACACCCTGAAGTATAGAAATTCTCTTGTTGAATGGAATGGTATGGAATTCTGGCTCAACCTTCAGGCATTTATTACAAGGATAAAAATCAGTAAGTTATTGTAAGTTTTGTACTCTAGATGTAGAAAAATATGTGCATTTGCTATAGGAAAATTTGTGACAGTAGCTGCAAAATTGTGATTCATTTTTTAAAAAAAGATATGGATGTAAAAATGAAAGCCAAGCATAAATAATTTTTCTAAGTTTTTATGGGTTCATATTTTCACTTGATTTAGGAAAAACATTCAACAAATTAAGTGAATTTTGTCAGAGAATGAAGTACCATAGTCACATCATTCATTTTTTTAATAGCAATGATAGGAGTTCTGATACTCTTAAAAAGCAAACAAACAAAAAAACCCCGAACCTGAGGAGGAGGAAGAATGTGATCTTCACATACAATATTTTAATCTGACTATCCACATGAATGTAGTAATTAATGATGTAAATTACATGTTCCACAGATTAAAATTTACTGTATTACATTGAATTCTCTTAGTTCTGTGGACATAAAGGGAACAGTTTATAGAATAAGGTAACTTCCAATATGCAAAAACAGAGTCAGAATCTAGTCCATTAAAAAAAAAATTAAACAAAACAGTGGTTACTAGAAAGATAATAATTTTATTTGATAAAACAATTTTAATGTATAAGCTATGACCTATTTTGTTCTGCACCCTTTAAAATACCTAGATATTCAGATTCTTTGGAATCTATATTATTTGTTTCCTGTTCTATTTTTATGTGTACACTGAATACTTCAACTCAAAAAATGCAAATGTATGCAGTGCTATTTTTCTGTTCTGAAACGTCTGTTTATATATTCTAGCTAGGAATTTTTTCAAGAACCTTCATTATCTTAGACATTTTGAGAATATTTTGAAAGCCTGAATAAATTGCCTAACCACTGAATGCCTAGGGCAGCTAGGCACTGTCTGAAGACTCAGTGAATTGAGTGACTCTTAAATTAGAAATTTGCATGGTTATTTTTAATTAATTACCATATAAAATGTAATTAGTATGCACCACTTGCCATTTGAATAGCAGTTGGCAATTTTGATTTTTTTGTAAATTCCTTTTGCAGTGCACAATTCAGAAGGAAAGAGGGAATCCCAGAGGCTGATGTCAAGAATAATCAGGAGTGATTTAATTGGCTGTTGCACATGATATAGCAAGTAGTTCATTTCACTCTCTATTGGCTAGATTTTGGGCTTAGATGTATAGAACCATCCACATTTGTCATCTGTCACTATTGTTTTTGAATAGCAAAATACTTAAGCAAAAAGACTGAAGAAGAAGTAAACATAAAGACTCTGGAACCAATCCTGCTGTCATTAAAATCAAAGACAACTTCCATTGACTTCACTCAATAAAGGCTAATGTTTGCATGAAAGTAAAATTCCAAAAATTGCTCTACATACACTGCAGAAGTACATGGAAATAAATACATTATGGTGCCTTCACAGGCTTGGACAAATAAAACCATCATATTAGGATATAAACACGACACAGTTATATTACATGTTATACTGGACTAAATTCTGTATTTGATCCTGTGCAGTTAATATCTGTGCTAGGGATGAACAAAATATGACCCATGGGCCATATCCGACCCACTGAAGGGCTGTATTTAGCCCTAGCCCCAGCCCATCCATCCCATTCCTGGAGACCACTCTGTACCCACACATGGTTCCATCGCATCTGTCCAGCTGAGTGTGCCTGCCTGTGGGACACCCAGCTGGACTCCATGGAGACCTTGTCCACCCACCTGGCACCCCCAGCAGTGGGTGTAAGGTGGACAGGCCAGGCTGGATGGGATCTATTGCTCCCCCCGCCCCATGCCGGGTGCCGTGCTGGATCAACATGCCCCTTCCCATGCCAGGTTGGCACACCCCAGGCCTGCAACAGCTCACCATAACTCCTTACATGG
>NW_017728913.1:25089396-25090455 GCF_001723895.1 Crocodylus porosus | reverse complement strand
TGTTTTTTTAGACATAATGCTATTGCACACTTAATAGACTATAGTATAGTGTAAACATAACTTTTATATGCACTGGGAAACCAAAAAATTCATGTGACTCGCTTTATTGCGATATTCGCTTTATTGCGGTGGTCTGGAACCGAACCCGCAATATCTCCGAGGTATGCCTGTAATGCACTGCGTTTAAAATCTTTGGGCCGTATTTTAGACTATGAGTGAGGTCCATAAATTGCCTAAACTGTCCTTGAGACAGCCTTGAACCCAGCCTATTCTCTTCCCCTCTCCTTCCCATACTGATAAGCTGTCTACCACTGTCCTTTTAAAAGAATGACCTCATCTTTTTGAAAGAAAGCTTCCTGTGACTTCTTTCTGGCATAGACTTCCAGGCCATGGTGATAGATTTATCTGAATAAGACTCTGGAGAGAACTGGTGTTTAAGACATACTCCTCTGCTTACTATTTCCCATTAACTACTTCTACATGGTCCCGTCTCAATATCCTTCTGAAGGCTTAACTCTTCCTATTCACTAGGTTGGCGCATCTAAATATAAGTTGTTGAGAAGCTCGACTCTATGATGCTTTTTTTGGATCTAACTCTATGTGGTTAAATGTGTTTGGTCATCCACAATCAGCCAAGCATGACAACAACAAATTTTAAGTTTGTAAAGCTTCAATTCATAACAAATAATGAAATAAAACAGAAATGGTGCGCTACCCCTAGAAACCCCATAATCCAAACTGCTCTTTAAAACACAGGTTTCACTGTTGCCTCTATGTATAAGAACAGGTTCTAGAGACCAAACTCACCAAGCTCAGTTAGGTCACTGTTTATGACAAGAGGAGTATAAACAAATAGCAACCTAAATAATATGTCACTTGTCCTAAGGCCCACGGCAGTGCCAGCAATTTGTGGAGAATCTCAGTACCCTTAACTGTGGGAGCTGGATGCCGAATTATATAGGACTGAATTAAGCACAGGCTCAGACCTGTTCAATTTAAAACTTTTATTGTTTCACAAAGTCATAAACTAAAGGAGGTCTGTTGGTTCACGAGGTTCCC
>NW_017728913.1:25087198-25088886 GCF_001723895.1 Crocodylus porosus | reverse complement strand
GGTCAGAAGTTCAGTATTTTCATCTAAGGGTCAGAAAGTGATTACCAGAATGTCAATCGCTGACTCCTCAACCTCCTTGAAGCATTCTGGGAGTTTTTGTGCATTTTTTTTAATGCTAGGCCTTGCTTAGCATAAGCACTCTCTCACATTAAGACCTTTCAACAATTAATAAATAAAAAAAAATTAACCCATCAGGATTTTCCATTTAGTTATCCACATCATGCAAACCAGAATATAGAAGCATAAAGAAAACAACATAAATAATACATAGTTTGTATGAATCAACACCTCCATGTACCTCAAGTGGGTCTACCAATATATTTTTAAGGCCAAGCCTAGCAGGAGCAGCAAATTATGAATTTGAAGACTTCACAGGGAACATCCGCCCACTCGCCCATTACTTACTATAGCAGATGGCTGATTTTGCTTTATCCTTCCCTCTTCTTATTACTATAACTTGCTTTTTGGTGACACACACTTTCTAACTTATCTGTTATTCTCTTAGGTTTATTTTCTCAGACTGGGCTTTAGGAAACAGAACTTGAGTATTATTCTAACACAGTTGTCATTTTTACTACCTCAGTAGCTGGTAATAAAAGCTGTTTCCCCTGTTGAGACCTTTTTAACATACTATTTGTTTTAAACTGTCTATATGCTTGTAAACAGTTCCAGAGTGCTGTAAATTGATCCACCTAACATCCTTCTTCTGGTATGGCTGGTTAGGATAAAGAGACGGACAGGTTAATTACAAAGAAGATGTGTTAATTATGTAATTAGCACATCATGTTTCTCAGGAGCAGGTAGAAAGGAAAAGGACAATAACTGGGGAATTGAGTGAAGTATAGTAGAGAATGGTTCACAGGAAGCAAAGGATGAGACTTGACAAGACACCACAGCTGTGTGCAATACACATTGTCAACAGATGACTTTCAGTAGGGTTGTATGAACCAACGCCATCTTTTTCATTCATTCTCCCTTTTTTTAAGCTATAGTAAATTAGTGATAACTTTGCCTACTTTCTTTTATCAGATTGTCTATGTCTGGTGCCTGCCCAAGTAAGCAAGTGGGAGGAACTAGATAAAAGGAATCTTCACTGGGGCCTTTAACCTGGAGTGCTGCTTGAATCTTGCACCATTACTGGTGTTAAACATCACACGGAGGAAAAAAGAATGCACAACTGTGCCAATAGAGCACATAAGTCCGAGCTTTTGCCCAGAGGCAGGCTAAGGTAGTTGCCCAAGAAGTGGAAGACCTTAGTGCCAGTCTTACCTCACCTTAAGAGGTTTAACTCACAACAAAGTGGCCTAACCACCAGGTTATACAGTCCTCCTGTTGAAGGTCAGTTACTGGGTAGAAAGGACTTCAAAAGATGTGGAGGCAAAAAGAGAACAAGCATGACTGTGTGAGTCTGCACTCCAGGGAGGGAGACACTGCTCTGTGAGGGCTGACTAAGTGAGGGGTCTTACGGTCTGGGCTCCTGCTCTTTCCCTGATCTCTGTTCCCACAGTTTTCATGACCATTTCATGCTAAAAACAAAAGCAACTCCAATTCAATTCAGAGAGACTCGATGATTTGGTCATAGACATAGCTTTATATGTTTTTTCTACATACCTGGAGGTACCAGGCGTGGCTCGTGAATGCTGAGATGGTGGGGCAGATAGAGCATCCCACGGGAGTGTGGGGAGGGG
>NW_017728913.1:25080988-25086253 GCF_001723895.1 Crocodylus porosus | reverse complement strand
CTCCTTGCTAATTAACGAGGATGTGTATTCCTCCTTAATATAGAGCGCCACGCCCTCACCTCTCTTTCCTCTACACTTTGTATTGATTGCAAATTTACTGCCTCAGCAAAAATACCAATGACTTGACTCGCAAGGAGGCTGAATTATGCTGTACGTTTATGGGACGTGGTGCTAGTTTTAGACAATGAGTGTGAACTGTCTGTCCCATGGGCCTGATATAGGTTGAAAAAGTGGGTCAGCCAGCCTGCAGGGTTTATCACAATCTGGACCATGCACCTTTGTAGGCCATGCATGGGTCATTCATGCCAGGGGAAGTCTCACAGTCTGTATCCAACCCATGGAGCCCAGTAAGTTTAACAACCCTTTTCTAGATATATCTGTGGAGTGCAGTGAGGAAGATTTGTACTTTTCTGGTTCATGCTGCACCTGCTTGATAGAGAAAATCAGGCTCCAGGATTGTCTAGTTAGCAACTTCATCTGAATTAAATTCATGGATGTCCCTGTTTTAAGAGTATCTGTATTGTGCTGTGAAATCACTAAGCTACTGCTAAATGTTCTGATTTAAAAGATTTTTACATTTGAATATCAGTAACATTGTGATGCTTGTTTAATTTTATATTTTCATCTTTTTCATTTTTCATGATGCAAATAACATAAAGATTTGGAAGTAAAGAAAATGCCATAACCTCAGTGAATTAAATTATGTACATAGCCATTTTGCATACATATATAATACAAAATATGTTGCCAGTGCGCGATTATACTCTGATTAACTTTTATGTAACAAAATAACTATGTAAAGTATATTATGGACTCAATTCCTAGTTTCCGTCTAGCTAGTTAAAATACTGTGTTGCACATAATATCCCAAGGAAACCATGTTAAAAGACAATAGAAGAAAAAGAAAATGGGATGAAAATACCAGAAGAAGATTGTGGGAAAGAGGGAGAAGACGTCTTAAAAGATAAAAGATATGGCATTTTGTGACAGATGTCAAGTGAAAAAAATGGTATAAGATGTCATGTCTCACCTCCATTATTTTCCATAAAAATTACAGCAATTTCTTGCTCCACTCACATATCAGCAGATGCTTCAAATTCTTGTAGAGGACAGCCTTTTTTTTTAAAGGTATAACTTTAATTGTATTTTTCTTATGCAGATCAGAATAGGTACATCCACATAGTCTTAATAAGTGTAACCAAGAAAAATAAAGAGAAATGTAAGGTGGGAGAATTTGCTTGCAAGAACTGATGCTGACATTACTAACATTCAGAGAAAATCTGACTGAGCAGAATTGTTAGTGTCATTGAAAGTCTGCTTAAGCATCTTGTTTGGCAGAGAGTAAGAAAGATAAAAATAACACAAGGCTCACTCACTTTTCTATCCATCCTTCTTCAGGTGAGAGTATGCCTATACTGCCTCCCTAGGGCCTAGAGAGCACTGCTGAGAAACACAGCCTACCCACCTGCTCTATATGTACTAAGCTAAAAAATGAGGCACTGGAGCTGCACTGGAGACATCTCTTGCTGTTGTTCTCAAACTCTCTGTCTTTACTGTCCTCGAGAGGAGCAACTGGGAACATCCTCAGCACCGTTTCATTGCTTCATTTCCAAGTTTGGCAGTACAGGTTTCCCTTGCTTTATGCTGTACATGTGTTCCTGGAAAACGGTGCATAACTTGAATTTACATAAAGATGTCTGGATGTGTATCTTGCTGGGATTGTTTGACCCAAGCGGATTTGCTGCCTATGGCAGGGGGGCTGGACTCGATGATCTCACAAGATGAACATGAGCCTGCAATGTGATGCTGCAGCTAGTAAAGTGAGAAAAACACTGACTTGCATCCATAGATGCTTCGCAAGCAAATCCAGGGATGTCATTCTCCTGTTGTACTCGGCCTTGGTGAGGCCGCAGCTTCCAGTTTAGGCCCCACAATTCAAAAAGGATGTGGAGAAGCTTGAGAGAGTCCAGAGAAGATCCACACGCATGATCAGAGGTCAGGAAAACAGACCTTATGATGACAGGCTGAGAACCATGGGGCTCTTCAGCCTGGAAAAGCACAGGCTCAGGGGTGATCTGGTGGCCACTTGTAAGTTTATCAGGGGTGCTCATCAGGATCTGGGGGAACGCCTGTTCACCAGGGCGCCCCAAGGGATGACAAGATCAAATGGTCACAAACTCTGCCATGACCAATTCAGGCTGGACATAAGAAAAAACTTCTTCACTGTCCGAGCCCCCAAGGTTTGGAATAGACTGCTGCTGGAGGTGATTCAAGCACCCACTTGGAACACCTTCAAGACACATTTGGATGCTTATCTTGCTGGGATCCTATGATCCCTGCTGACTTCCTGCCCCTGGGGCAGGGGGCTCAACTCGATGATCCTCCGGGGTCCCTTCCAGCCCAAATGTCTATGAAATCTATGAAATCTCGCAAGGTCCCTTCCAGCCTCACTGTCTATAATGTCTAATGTCTATGGAACCCACTTTACGATGTAACAAACCAGGATACATTCCAAGACCTCGACTGTACTGACCCCCACATCCATTTCTACCACTTCTACAAGACTATTTTGGTACTCACCAACAGCAGACACTACACACAAGTGCAGGCTGGTAGTGAATGTTACCATAACGGGGATGGGAACTACAGAAAGATGTGTTGCAGACAACGAGCAAGGAGCACAGATCCACATGGAGACTATATTTTTGTGCGTGTCACTCCCACAATGCACCGCACAAAGCAACTGACTGCAGGCTTCCCCAACACCTATCAAATAAGAGTGCATTTACCTCACATATAACAAATTTGGTATAAAAAGGGTCATCGCATAAGAGCAAATTCACACATACAGAACCCGCATAAAGCGAGAGAAACCTGTATAGGGCTTTTCTGAGAATCCCAGTCCGGAATAATAGTAAGCCCTGCTGGTCAGGATGTTAAGCTTTACTTTGTTTTAGACAGTTTTAATTGGGGGAAGGTTACCTTTTTTTAAAGGCAATTGGAATACTAATAACTCTAGTTCCTCTATCTCTCTGTGTCCAATTTCTCTTTCCTTCTCCTACAAGGAAGTACAGCACTCCTTGGCCCAGCACAGAACTCACACCCATGGGAGAAGGGATGGTTATCAGGCCACAGACTCAAATCTGGGGTCTTGGCATGGCAGCACAGCCACTCATCTCAGCTTGCCCCTCTGCAGATTGTCACCTAGGTTGGTCAAGGATGGCCTGAAAGTTTCCCAGGGCCTAACTTCGCACATATAAACTCCAAAATAGGGCATAACCAGACCCAAAACTTTCTTTGTCCCTCTGGCTTGCTCCTCAATGCCAGGAGCAAAGGGTGGTGCCCAGAGTTGCAAGTTTGAGGCCACAGCAGCAACGCTCATGGTGCAGCTATGTCAGATTCCAATAGATACGCAAATTTGGCAAAACACCTTTTCACAAGGGTACGAAGAAGGAAGGGCTCCTCAGCTCCACTCTGTCTGATCTCCTGGTTCCTTGACCTGGTTTACTCCTTGACCCAGTTCTTGGCTTCACCTCCTGGTTTCCTGACCCAGTTTGTCCTCAAATTCTGCTCACCGGTCTTGACTCTGGTCAGTCCATTGACCCTGAGCTGCCCTAAACCTGGTTGCCTATGTCTTAGTGTGATAGTAGCTTGTAGGGGAGGGAATGGTGCATCTTTGCATCCCCCCAATTATGGGATATTTTTGGGATGGGAAAAACTCCAATATAACTTAGACTCCCAGGCCTGGGGTACCACAGTGGCACCCAGAATATGTATAGAACAATGGGCTCTATCCCTTCCTAACTTCAGTGTGCCTCCTGCAGGGTATTATTATTATTTCAAATTAAATTCTACTCTAGCCAGGAAAGCTCAGAGCAGGTAGACTTGCAGCTGTCTTGATCATTGCTGAGGGAGTACATGAATCTACCCTCAGACAGATCAAGGGCTTTTAGGACCTTTTAATGCCACTCCCTCTTTTTTACCTCATGTAAAAAAGGACTAAGGATGACAGCCTCATGTATATGGCACATCCTTATTGAATACTGCCTCTGGGCTGCAGCATTTTTCACATGTACAAGATATCCAGGTAAATGGTTAGTGTTTGTCAAATCTACTTTTTTTGTTCACATCTTGACTGTATCTTTTTGTGACTAAAGCTCCTTTTTTTTCTTTACCAGTTAGCATTCCTTTCCTTTAGAGCTAAAAAATGTAAATAAAGGTAACAAACTAGCAAAGGTGTTGAATTTCTATTAGTTCAGCAAAACATTCAAAAGGCTGCACCATCATTCCCTGGATACTAAAAAAAGTCCAAATATTTCCTTTCTTTTGCTTTTGCTGAGTGCCCGTTAGCATTCCTAAGTGCTCCTTGCTGCTTTTAGAGCTAATTTGCTTATGTTTGAGTCTTGAAGATACTCAGCTGGAATTAAATGGAGCAATATTCATTGCTTTTCAGGATTGGGACACTTATGCAGATGCCTTTGGCACCTACTTCTGGGTACCAGAGTTTGAAATTTTTTTATGTGGTATTGATACCTACTGTTTGTATTCCAGTAGCACAGAGAAGACACAACCAAATCAGGCCTCCATTCTGTTAGCAACTGTACAAACAGATAGTAAAATACAGTCCATGTCATAGTTATAAAAAACCCTAAAAAATCACAAAAAGTGGGACAAAGGAAATAGCACTGTTCCATTTTATAGGTAGGTTATGAGGGTAGAATTAAGGTCTCAGTCTTGCAAATACTTCTGGTGTTACTTTCAAATTCAAGCCCAGAGAAAATTGAATAAACATTAAAAAATAAGTGGGTACATGAGTATTTGCAGTATCTTTAGTTAAATACATTTCCAGAGATCATACAAGATATCTTCAAGAGCAGGAACTGAACCCATATGCCATGAGTCCTAACCTACTGCTCTGATCAGAAACATAATGGTGGGGAGCAGAGGATGTGACTGGGGAAGCAGTAATAGGTGCTCTCTTTGTAGTGAGGCATAAAATTAGCCCGATTTGGCTGCTACAAATGGCACTGCATCACTGCTGCTCAGGTATATAACTGCCCTGCTATACTTCTAGCATCAGTCATAAAAACATTTTTCCTTTGTATGCTTCATTTTTACTGTTCCTAAAGAATTATATGGGCCTGTGTGGAGGAGCTAACATGGGCACAAATGTTATGCACTCTGACACAAAAAAGGTAATGATGCAGCGATTCTTCAAAATATTCCTGCACCAGCTCCCACAGACACTTATGGGAATATCCTTCC
>NW_017728913.1:25078616-25079808 GCF_001723895.1 Crocodylus porosus | reverse complement strand
TTTTAACTAAGAGTGTAACTGTCATGATAAAATTATAAGGAAATGATAAAAATGTCATAAATGAGGGCACCTGATATGCTCTACAGTAGCAGAGAGTTAGGCCTTAATTTAAGCATACTAAGGCACAAACTTTAATCATACATTCCAAATACCCACTTTCCTTAGAGGGCTTGTCCAGACAAGTGTGCATATGTAGTTTGTAGTGCTGCAGACCTGTCTAAGGTGCCGCAAAACTCACACGCTGCACATACAAGTGTTCACCATGCTGCTAATTTGCAGCAGGGATGATTATTTGGCAACTGAAAATCCTGGGTGTAAAAAAAACCCATGCCAGAAAAGAGGGGCAACGCACATAGTGGCAGTTTGTCACTCAAAACCAGAGCCTGGCCAGTCTCCAGCTGCTGGCTGGATTCCACACATCCCAGTTCCCACTGCTGGAACCTCACGAGGCCCCATGGACCCCATATAAGGCTGCTGGAGCCATCCCAGGTGCTGGTCCCAGCCTCCCCTACCCCACCTAGAGCATTTTTCTGTGTGCTAACCACATATGCAGGGGTGTGCACTAGGGCAAAAAGCAGCGGTGCAAATTTGTGCTGCTTCTTTTTTCCCTGCAGCAACCACACACCCCTGCTCATGAGGACATAGTCCAGGAGAGTTTCTATAATTTGCCCCACTTAAGTAAGTGGTTATTTTTAACTTAAAGGTAATGTTCTGTATGTTGGTTCTGGGACAGAAAAAAAATAGACACGTAGGGTGGACCTTTCAAAGCCACCAAAGAGATTTAAGCATAGGATATGTATTAAGATCAACAGGAAATATACATTTAACTCCCTGCAAAGCCTTTGAAAACAATCATCAAATAATATTTGATAATGTATTATCAAAATAGTTTGGTACTGTTATGTACAGTTTTGTATACAGATGTTACAATATTACTTTCCATAAAGAAAAAAATATTCCATAGAGCATATTTGCTTATTTCAATACAATTTATGACATTGGTTTGGCAACAGTCTATAGATTTGCCTGTTAGAAAACTTTTCTCTTGCATTAGCCAACATATGTATTCCCAATATTATTTGGCATGAGATTGTTAGAAATATTATTAAAAATGCATTATCAATAGCAGATTTAGAAAAAACACAGCTGCTAGCCCTCCTTGTCTCCTTAATGGGAGAGGGAAGGGGGGGGG
>NW_017728913.1:25075168-25078605 GCF_001723895.1 Crocodylus porosus | reverse complement strand
TGAGTATCAGAAGTGGAAGAATTTATAAAAATCAACCTTTCCAGGTTTTTATTGTTGTTTCACTTATTCAAATTATTCCAGGTCTGAGATCACTAAAAGCTAATTTAAATAAATTATTCTGATCTGTTCAGAGAGTTTGTAAAACAGGCTGATACCATGGGAATAGTATGAAAGGATGATTAGTCCATATTGTACATGGGTATAAAAAAGTCAGTAAATTAAATGTTTAAGGTAGGCTGACTGAGGGGGGGAAAAAACATTCCCTCAAGATTTTTTGCTATCTTACAATGAATAATATTTAAGTTAGGTTTAATTTCTGCTAACTTAAATTCCTTCACTAAATCTGGAAATATAAATGTCCAGGCACTGAAAAACTTCCTGGAGATTTAGGTACTTCTTAATCTTAAGAGGACTTTTAAAGAAAAAATTATCTAAGGTGTTCTTTAAAAATAAGAGAAAGTATGGACTATCTGCCAAAGAGTTTATTTTTTAATTTGGTCAAATAATGTATGGATAACTTCATCCCAGAAGATCTTTGTATCTGGCTGCATTATTAGTCTAACCTATCAAAACCCATCTATAGTCCTTATACGGAACTGGCTTAATAAAAGTAAACATTTCTTTATCATAGCCTTGTTGTCCATCCATGTAACCAGCAGATAGGCTGAATGTTTGCATTCAAGAACTGAATTATCTGAATTTGTAGTATTTGACACATTTTCAATGAATAGAGATATAGTTCTCCTTCTAGTTTATTTTTGAGCGCTACATGGAACAGGATGGTGTAACAAGGCCATGCCCTGTTACTATGGGTGAGGAAGAGCCCTAACGGCCCTCTATCCTGGAAACATTCCCCTCCCCACTGTCTACTGTGCCTGGTGGCAAGGCCCCATATCTACCCCAGATGTAGAAGAACTCACTAGGGGCTGAGGATACAGGGCTGGTGATGCAGCAAGCCTCCTAGCAAGGAAACTCACCTATGTGTACAAATAAAGAGAAACCAGCCCCCATGGGCCAGGGAGGAAATAAAAAACACCAGCAGCAGGCAGTAAGCATTGCTGCACTGAGCCTGCGGCTGACAGAGGTCCATCAGCCTGCCAGGAGGAGCCATGAGCAGGGCTTTTCTTCTGTTTGTTTCTTTTGTTTGCACAGAAGTTGTGCATGCTTCCTTGAAAGCCTCTGAGAGATAAGAGGGAAAGCATGAAACCCTGGGAAGCCCAATGACCCAGGGGCAAGTGGACTAAGCAAGGAACTACTCAGAAAGCTAAGTGGCATTTTATTTGTTGAATTTTATTTGTTCTTTTGCATTTCTCACAATTGAAGGGTGGCCCCATGGTGCTATAACTTAGCTCAGCTGCAGCAGAGGTGAGGACTTGGAATAGTGGGCCCTTGGCTAAAGCCAGCAGTGGAAGTAAAAGTGGTCAGCTTGGGGTGCCTGACCAAATATGCCTAGTTCTGCTCTGCCCAAAAGCTATCTGTAAAAGCATACAGAGGGATAAAAAATAGGCCTTCAAAGGCATTTTCCATTGCCGTGAAGTGCATTGAGATTCTCAGCCCCAAACTCAGTACCCAACCTACTTATGCAATGGATGGGGGGAAATTATGTGCTTCCCTGAGGAGCTGCCTAAACAAGCTGTGAATGAAACTGGAGAGAAAAGTGGTGGCACTTAAATGCTTATGGTATCCCCCGCTCTTCCCCCCTGCTCAGGATCCTAAGCTATGAACCTTTTCTTGAGGTCTGGCACTTGAGACCAAAAATAGAGACCCTGTCCCCAGCTACAGAAGAGCCTGCTAGATTTGATTTTACCACAGGAATCTTACAGCCCACCTGAGCACTCTAATTATGTTTCTTGGAGTTGGGGACACAAAGAGCCTGACCTAGATAACTTAATTGCATGCCTAAGGGATCAGATACTACTGCAAGGCAAATAGGAGAGCACCAATTTTTGCTTCCTGGCCTTCAGGGCTTCAGCTTCTGCAGGGGTTCTACATGGTTTATTAGCTGCAGTTTGACATCAGCATTTAAACTGAGATCTTATGTTATCTCCAAGATCACTAAATGGCAGATATTTGCACTGAGGCATCAGTGTAATTGAACTTGATTTTATACTTGCACAAGCAATTGTCAACATTTCACAGAGGTACCTAGTTTTCTTATGCATTTTTATATGTTTGTTTTGAGAGACTAGGTGTAGCTTGCTGTGACTGCTCAGAAGCAACCCAGCATGGCCAATGAGGTCACTCTGTTGAGATCTAAATTTGTTTGGAAATGCATGCAAATTCCTAAATCTACTGTTAGAAAAAAAGCCCAGGCAATGACTATGTGATAATGAGATCAAGCAACACAATAGTGGCGATGCAGAATGTGGAAGGTATATGTGGTCCTTGGCTGAAATGGGATTATCCTCTGGCAGTGCTGAAGGTTGCATGTTGACTAGGGTAGTAATGGAAGAGTTATATGTCTCTTCAGGATAGATTTGATCTTTAGGGTGCACCAGGCTGCCCATTTACAGGATGAGACACCTAGGTACCTTGGAGGTGGGATAGGATTTTATTTTCCTGAGGAAGATGCATAGCTTCTGCTCACCTAAAAGCCTGGAATAAGGGGAATAGGATTTGGATCTAAATGTTTTATTATATTGTCTATGGATTATAGAAAATAAAACTGGTTATAGGAATTAGTCCTTGTTCTTTAGTTGGGTATTTGGGGCAACTTTACATGTGCTCCAGGATGGGAAAACGGCTCTAGTTAAAGTACTGCTCTTGAGAGCTGCTCTAATTAAAATGCCTGCAGCATCTTGTGTATTCAGTGTCCTGTGCTGGTGGTAGGAGTATTTTAACTAAAGCTCATTAGATGTGCTTCAATTAAAGTGCCCTGCTGCCGTTTTGAAACATGGGAACGCTAAATACATGAAATGCCAAGGCTGCTGGGGCGTGGTAATCAACCAAGTCTGCTCCAATGCATCTGCTGTTGAAGCAGATATTGGGCAGATGTGTAGGTACCTTTGGTTGGTGATAAATACTGATTATATGCTAGCAAGGTAGTCTAGCATTCCTAAAAGCTCTGCACAATCCATACATAAAAATATAGAGTAAAGGAGTCCATTTCATCTAGACAAACTATACATCATTCTTGACCTATGAATAGAGGATGTTTTGTGTGGGAACAGTTATTTGACGGTGAAATATAATTAGTTGAGAGACACATTCTTTATATGCTAGGTCTTATTGTCTGATTTGAAATGGAATATTGTTAGAAATGGAGTATTCTTAGAAGTGCACAGCTTGCATCTTGCACCCGATAAGAAAGAAACACTGCCAAGGACTTTTTTTCCTTTCCCAGCCTTGCCACAGCTTTTCTTATGCTAAATTGCAGACTCTCCCCCAGCTTCTCCCTAGCCTTTCTCATACAGATTACAGAAGCTGGAATTCAACTG
>NW_017728913.1:25066025-25075157 GCF_001723895.1 Crocodylus porosus | reverse complement strand
ATTCCTTTGTTGGTTCGGAGTAATCTGAGTTCTTGACTCTGCTCTGACCCTATTTGCAAATACACCTTTTGTGCCATCTAATGAGTGTGTGTCTGTGATTTTTGTGGCCTCCAGAGAAATGAACCGCTTTATGCATCATGCGCTTGAGATCATGAGGAGTATTAATATCTCTGGTGGTGGGGGGTGTTCACATGCACATGTGCATGTATGCTTACTACAAACTGAAAACAGCTTTCATCGAACATTATTATGCAGTAGCACTGCAATAATTCATGTGTTCCTAAGTACAATTCATAGGCTAGGACAATATTGCTGAATATTTTCAATATAACCCGGACAGCTCAATTTTCAATAATGGATGGTGTGCAGAGCAAAATTGACAATTTTAGTACTTTGTCTTCATGCTGTTTGAAATGTTAGTCCAAAATATGTAGACATCTACTAACTATCAAAATTAAAGTAAATTAATTCTTCTGGGTTTGCAATAATTTGTGAACATTTAAATAATATATTCTCTTTGCACAGCATGTTGAATGACTTCTTGACAGACCTGTTCCTTGACTATATTTACCTTCTGAGACACTGGTTATTTAAAATTAATCTTATAAGAAGAGTCTGGGTTTCTTAACTGAAGTTAACAAATCTTAAGTGTGACTGACTTGAAAGATTCATAACAATGGCTATAGTCAAACAGGCTGCAAGCTTGCTTTCATTAACACTACTGTCAAAGCTGGATAAGAATTCATAGTAAACAGTGACTTCCAGCATTTTGGGGCATTTTCCTATATGAATGAATATCTGTAAGGAGCTCTGATCTTTATGAATGTTTTTTGTAACTTGTAATCAAAGCACACTGAAGCTGACAGAAGTTTTTCTGTGATTCCCATATGCTTTGAGTCAGACTAATTGGGATATATCTTAGCATATAGGTTGTTTACACAGTTAAAGTATTTAACTTTTTCAGGGGGTAGTAAACTTTCAAAATAGTGGCTAGGCCATGATTGTCCAGAATCTATATGTACATTCAGATCAAATTAAAATACTTTACATTTCTGCTTTTTTATTTAAATGATGTTCTCTCCCTAAATGCCTTCACTTGTGACCATTGTATATGATGAACAAAAGAGAAGGAAATATATATTTATTTTTTACACCCTTAAAGACCACTAGTAGCATGCAGTCCCAAGAGGGGAGACAGATTTCTTTCTGGCCCCAGCTTGAGACAGAAAGAAACCTTGAACACAGAATAACCAGATACTTCCTACATATTCAGCTTGTCTACATAAAATTCAAGTTTCTTTCAACCCTGTCAAAAGATAACACAAACACAAATTGCATGCTCTGATTATTACTCCACAAACACTTTATAATATCATTCCTTCCCTTCTGTAAACTTATCAAGCCCCATGTTAAAGAAATTCAGTTTGCTTACTTCCACTGCTTTGTGCAGAAGACCATTTAAAAACTTAACTCTTCTAAAGGTTAGAAATCATCTTATTTTCAGTTTAAATTGGATCATGTCCAGTTTGTACCCATTTGATTTTTGTACTGGTATTGCACTTTAACTTAAAAGCTTTCCTCTTTCCTGCTATTAACACCTGAACTTATAAAAAGTAACCATATCTTCTGTCAATCTTGTTTTATTAAGCTAAACAAGACAAGCTTTTTTAATCTCCTAAAATCGGTTCTTCGTTTCCTTAATTATTCTTGTAGCCCTTTTCTGCACCTGTTCTAGTTTAAATTAATCATTTTTGAAGACAGATGACTAGAATGGTATGCAGGAATTTAGATGGGATCTTATCAGTGACTTGTACAATAGGACTAATACTTTTCCTAAAAATACTTTTCCCACCTCTCATTTTTCTGATCATTCTGCTCAGCTAATCATGAAGTTTCTTTTGAGAGCTTTTAACTTTGGCTCTTATTGGCTAAGTATGCTGTCATGTATTTTCTTACAGGGGAAGGGATATGGCTATTAGAGCTGTGTGATGATTCGCTCACTGATTCAATTCGGTGGAGATTCAGCTAGATTCGGTGGCCAAATCTCCAAATCCAAATTGAATCAGATGACCTTTTAATCTCTTCAAATCAAATCAGAACCCTCCAAATCGATTCAGACGTAGACGTGCTGCCCCCTAGGCCAGGGGCAGGAGCCGTGGATGCCCCCACCTGCAGGTTCGTGCTGGAACCAGAGCCCCCACACAGGACCCCGCACTAACCTGTGCCGCACACCTCTGGTAAATGCAGTTTGCTTTATTTATCCTGCTACTGCTGTTTGTCCTAAAAGCTCCTACTTCTATAAGGTCTGCAATCTGTGTATGTCTTCCAGCTTTTAATCAATGGAACCAAGAGGTCTGAATTGAATCAATATCAGTCTAAAAATTTGGAACTCTCAAGGAAGGTACTAGACATAATGTATCCAAGTTATTAGAATCCTGAAATAGAACCTTAAAAAAATATAAGAGCCTGTAATTCACTATATTGTAAGTTAGGATAATGATGGACATTAGAATTTGTTAGGAGTTTCATTCTCCTTCTCTTTTTAATAGATGCAGGGAAATTTTTAAGTAACGTAAAATGATATGAAGACTTTATAGTGCTTACTGTCATCCTCTAAAACAGAGGTGGCCAAACTTTTTGGCAGGCATGCCACAAATTAGTCTTGCCAGGGGCCCATCTGTGGCTGCTCCCAGGGGCCCCTGCCAAACAGGTGCCCCTTGATGCCTGGAGGGTGAGCACTGGGGCGGGGTGAGGGGGGAGGCAGCTCAGTGCAGACGGATGAAACTGGAGGCTTGTCCAGGCCAGGTGTGCATGATGCAGCAGGCCATGATTGCCAGGTACAGGGCAGGGCATGGGGCACGACCATGTCAGAGCCCTAGAAGCAGCTGCAGCTGCCAGTAAACATTATTTTTCTAATGATATTGGACCCAATTCAAATCAAGTCAAAGAAGGATGAATGCTTTACACTGTGCATTCCTACTGCTGTGTACAAGTATTCCAAAGGACATCACAGCTTTATACAGACACAGCTTTAAATGTGTTTTCTACATACCTTAAAGTACCAGGTGGCTCATGAATGCTGAGATGCTGGGGTGGATGGAGCATCCCACAGGAGTGTGGGGGGCTCCCCAGTACACTTGGTGGCAGACCCAGAAGTGGACCAGAAGCACTTCCAGTCCACTTCCAGGTCTCTGGGAAAGCACACTGGGGGGGTCTCCCTGCTTGGTGACTGGTGCCTCCTGGATCTGGGGGGGCAGCTGTGGCCCCCCCCATGGCTGATCTTACTTCTGGTCCACTTCTGGGTTCAACGCCGAGCACACAGGCCTCCCCCCTCCCCCCCCATGCCCTTGTGGGATGCTTCATCCTTTCCAGCATTGCAGCATTCATGAGCTGTGCCTGATACCTCAAGGTATGTAGAAAAAACATTTAAAGCTGTGTATATGGCCAAATTGCTGATTCTCTGAATCAGCATCGAATCTTCAGATTTGGATTCGGTGGAATCAAATTGGGGACAGTGATCTGAATCAGTGACTTGAATCACTGTCCCCAATTCTGGCCAAATCTGAATCGAATATGACTCATTTCACACACCCCTAATGGCTATAGTTTCCTTGAAACAAGACTGACGGGTATCTCTAGTTTAGATGACATTTGTGTTTGAAACATTGAGCTATATTTGAAAACATTTAGGAGTGAGAAAAACAACCGAGGGTCCTTTTTGATGATTTGAATTGCAGACATCTTAAGGTAGTTACATCCTTGTAACAGCAGAGCACCAATTCTGCCATACTTAAAACTGCCAGAGGTGGCCAACCTGTGGCACAGGTGCCCCAAATGGTCTGAGCATCATAAGTGTGCGGCATGTAGCAGATCACGGAGGGAGGGGGCAGACAGTACAGTGTCAGATGGGGCAGGAAACAGAAAGCAAAGCAGCAAATCAGGCAGGGGCACAGGGAAAGAAGCAGAAATTGGAGCAGCACACTAGGCAGGGAGCATAATCCTGGTAGCAGAAAGCAGAGCAGCAGCTCAGGCAGGAAAAGGGAACTGGAGTGGCAACTAAGGAGGGTTTAGGACTCAGAAGTGTAGACAGATCTGGGACAAAGTAGAAGTGGCAACTTCGGGTTGCTGTTGTTTCGCAATTGGGAATGTGTGCAGCTGCTGGTAATAGCCTTTTTTCACCCCTGCAAGCGGAAGACTGTGATAGTTGCCCCAACCAGTGATAGATGAAAATTTACTGGGGGCCTGGGTCTGGGCCCCTCCCACCTACAGCCCAGCTCGCTCTGACCTGCATCCTGCCCCACAGCTGTGGGCTCCGTCCCCAGATGGTGCAGCAGGAGCAGCAACTGGAGCAGAACATGAAGAAGTTTTTCCTGCTATCTAGCTTAAATCTGCCCTCTGTCAGTTTGTGGCCATTGATCATTGTTACCCCAAGAGGTGCCCTGGTGAACAGCAGATCCGATCCCTTGCTGCACCCCGTGGTGAATTTGTAGACAGCCACAAGATCACCTCTCAGCCTTCTCTTGCAGAGGCTAAAGAGGTCCAGGTCCCTCAGTCTCTCCTCATAGGGCTTATCCTGTAAGCCCTTAACCACATGAGTGGCCGTCCTCTGAACCCTTTCAAGTCTATCAACATCCTTCTTGAAGTACGTTGCCCAAAACTGGACACACTACTCTAACTGCGGTCTGACCAAGTTGCATAGAGGGGAAGTATCACCTCCTTGGATCTATGTCATGCATCTGCTGATGCATGATAAAGTTCAGTTAGCTTTGCTGATGATTTCATCACACTGATGACTCATGTTCATCTTGGAGTCCACTATGACTCTGAGATCCCTTTCTGCTTCTGTGTTGCTGATAGGGTCACTTCCCAGTCAGTATGTGTGCTGGATATTTTTGTTCCCTAGGTGTGCTCGATCCTAGTGTTGTACTACATCCTATTGTGTTGTATTGCATCCTGTTGTGTACTGCCCACTTTTCTAACCTATCCAGGACTGCCTGCAATCGTTTCTTATCCTCTGGAATGTGTACTGCACCCCACAATTTAGTATCATCCACAAACTTGGACAGAGTACACTTCACACCTGCATCCAAGTCACTGATGAAGATACTGAAGAGTACAGGTCCAAGGACCAAACCCTGTGGGACCCCACTACCCACCTTCTTCCAGGTCAATACCAACCCATCTACTACCACTATCTGGCTGCGGCTCCAACAAATTTACCACCCACCAGACTGTGTAAACATCTGTCACAGCCTCTTAATTTATTTACGAGAATGGGATGAGATATCACATTGAAGGCCTTGCTAAAGTCCAAGAAAATGACATCCACCTCTATTCCTGCATCTAAGCATTTTGTGACCCTGTTATATAATGAAACCAGATTGGTCAGGCATGATCTACCTGCTACAAATCCATGATTATTTCCCTGCTGCATTATTTTTCCTGCTGGACTCCCACAAATATGATCCTTCATAATCTTTTCAAAGACCTTTCCAAGGATGGAGGTGAGACTGACTCATCTGGTGAGGCCTATAATAACTCAGATCCTTATTCCTCCCCTTCTTGAAAATAGGGACCACGTTGGCCCTTTTCCAGTCCTCTGCGACCTAATCAAAGTACCATGAGTACTCAAACAGCTGTGCCAGTGGTTCTGCTATGACACCAGCCAATTCCTACAGTACTCTTGCATGCAGCTCATCCAGGCCAGCTGACTTGAACACATCCAGTCCATCCAAGTGACTCTGCACCAAGTCAGTGTCGACGTGGGTGAGCTGGTGTCCTTCTGATGCCCATCTGAGAACCCATTAGGAGACTTATCTTGACTCCTGTTCAGGAACACTGAGGCAAAAAACACTCCTGGATTTCCCTGTTTAGCCAAGGAAGTTTTTTGGCTCCTTTCCCCCTTTTCCCACATACTGGGATAGTCTGCCTCTGTGCCCAAAAGATTGCTTCCTTAGGGATGACCCCCCTTCCTGGAGTCACATCTTATAATACTCTTATCCTGCAGTGCATTACTGACTAGACTCCTAAGCATACTAACTCAGGCCCAGACAGCAATCCCACAGCAATCAACACTCACTCCCGGCTTCTCAGAGCACACACCCACCAACCCAACAAACATTCAGCTAAACCAAAGGTACAGGCAACTGGATCACTTACCTTTCCTGGGCAGGATCTAGTGCCTGGCCTGGCTTCTCTCCTCTGTCTTCCCTCCTCTTGCCTCCAGCAACTTCCTGCAAACTGCTCCCCTGTTGGCAGTCCCTGTTTGCTGGCTCCTTGGTCACAGGCTGCTGATCTCCATGGCCAATACTGACAGGGAGCAGCAAATTCAGAGGTGAGGGTAAGTGGAAGCTGCAGTAGGGGATGTGACAAAACACAGAGGGCCAAGGTGCTTCAGATGAGATCTGCAGCATCAGCAGAAGAAGGCATGGTGTAGGGTGGAGATGATGCCCCATCTCCATGTCCTGCCATGTACCACCACAGACAAGATTTAGTCTCTTCATAGGCTAGATCCAGCCTGTGGACCATAGGTTGCTGTCCTTGCATTACACAATTAGATGTTTCATTTACAGTCCAGGTCTTATGTTCATGGTATATGTCAATCTAAAATATTGAGCTGTTTCCAAATTATTCCCTGAACCCCTGAAAAATGACAGGGTTTTCAGTCTCCTTAAAATAAACAATGAATACATTTTGTAAAAACATTTCAAATAAAATGCAGATATTGCCAAACAAAGCCTGAAGCCTGAGCCTAAAAGTTAACGTTTCAAAAACTTACACAGAGATTATGATATAAATGCTTTTACAACTTGAATTCTAGTAATCTCTTCTTTTGTCTTCAGTAACCTATACCTCTGTTAGGGTGACTGGAGAAAACACACAGGCAGATTTTCAAAAACATTCAATTTGGGCCTAACTCTAGTCCATTAATTTTACCAGTGACTTAAATAGGAGTACAGTTAGACTAATGCCATGGAAAATCCCACCCACTGTAAGCATACGTGTGTATGTAGGCAGGGACAGATCTGGAGGTGGGAGGGGATGCTGTGGCACAGACACCCCTGTATCTGACAGCCATGCTGTGGGAGAAGCAGCTGAGGACACTTTTTTATGGAACTTCCCCTCTTCTTTTCCTCCCTCCCCTGCCACCTTCACTGTGTCTAGCTGGCCTGGGGGTAGGGGTACTCCAGAGCCGCTCTTGCTCTGCTCCAGATGGGCTCTGTAGCCCATAAGAATAACAATCAGTGACTGTTCAAAGACAAAATACATACCTGGTGAATTCCTTCTCAATTTCCACCCCCAACCCAACTTTCAAAAATAGAAGGGATGAAACACAGGGGAAGAGAGAGAAATGATTTGTGTTTACTGGACTTGAGTATGGTATTACTACAGAAAGCTGAGAAAGAAGTAATAATGATGAGAATCATGTTATTGTTACTGCTGTACACTACTATCTGATGCAAGCTAAAGAAAATATCCAACTAAGTAAATCACCACAAGAAAATACCGAATCTATATGCCTCAAGACTGACAAACTATTTTTGTTAATAGCTCTTAATGGTTTAAACTGGTTCACATATTTTTAACCTCCATTTACCTAACTGTTACCTTGTAAGAGGAAAACTTCAGCTCTCAGTATCTTCCCCCACAACTTTGCCCCCTAGAAATACTTCAAAATTATGATTTATTTTGAAATGTATGGAGATTTTGGAGGAATTGTACATGGTTTTTATTCATGTTAGCCATCTCATAATACAAAACCTGCTGGAATATCTGCTATGTTCTACATTTCAGGTCTGAAATGTGACTGTAAAAATGGCAGCATTAAGTCTCCTTGGTATTGTTATATTGACATTTATTTTGAAAGGATTAATTTTACTTCTGGTATAGCCAAAATGTGGAAGATGTTCTATAGGTATATAAAAGACAAGGTCTTTTTCTAGAGAAATTTACAATTTACATCACCAATTCTGCAAACTCTTCAGCATAAATTTATTCACATCAGTTGCTCCTTTGAAGTAAATTTAAATTCTATACTAATTTTACATTTGCTGCATGCTAGAGATATTACTTAAATTGATTAGAAAAGTATGACCCAAAATATCTCAAGACTGAGGTATATATGACACCATGTGACATATTAGATCAACACACTGTACCTCATTACCTTAAACCCTATTTAAAATCCTACTGACACTAGTCAAGTAAATAAATTTATAAACAGATTTAAGCCTAAATCCAAGTCCTACAAACAAATATTATTTCAATAACCTTTTTTCCCCCAGGTGAAACTAAAAAGTCCCATTTCACCTGATACGGCAGCCAGGGAAACATGGTCTATATCCTGAATGTCAATGGTATTCTTTTCTGAGAGATTTGCCTGGGAGGGTTTAGAAAAAGTGATGAGCACTGCCTTCAGCAGAGTTAGAATAAGTGACCTCTTGAGGTCCCTTCCAGCCCTATCTTTCTATGATTCTGATTGTATATCTCTTAGTCCATTAAAGTTTAGTTGAAGTCCAGTTAAAAAACCTATGTTATTGGTAAAGTTGAGCTGCTGGAGGATTTATCCTTCATAGGAAGTGAAAAAAACAAAACAGCATGGAACAAAACAAAACAAATTATAACACAGCTTGATTTTAGAATTGGGAAATATTTTTTTTAATGTGTAATAATTTCAGATAAGGTTCTTTGGGTAAATGTGATAGCTTTTATTAGATCAACTAAATAATTATTTTAGTGAATTTAGCATCTTTATCACAGTAGAATATGAAAAAGCAGTTTAGCATTTAATTTAAAATATGTTAAATTGAAATAGAAATTTAAATTTGTTAATTTTAACTTTATATTTGAATTTTACTTATATTATCTTTAAAGATTCACTGGATGGAGCATAAGTTACATAGGACTACTATTACTTGTTTAGTTAAGCACCTGACCAGTCTTTTTTTTTCCAGGGAAATAAGCAGCATCTATACATGTGCTATGGGGTGGAGGGTTCTTTAATTAGAGTGACTTTGAGAGGCACTCTAATTAAAGCACCCACAATGTCACATGTATTCAGCATCCTGCACTTCAAAATGGTGGCAGGGGTGCTTTAACTAAAGCTTGTTTGACAAACTTTAGTTAAAGTGC
>NW_017728913.1:25059249-25065925 GCF_001723895.1 Crocodylus porosus | reverse complement strand
TCCAGCAGACTGTCAGTAGATTCGATTAATTGAGTCTGCTCCAATGCATACTAATTAGCATGCATGAGAGCAGAGTCCCTTCACATGTATAGATGCTCAAGGTCACTACTCATTAAAACATGCGTAAGAAGTTAGGCATAGGAATATGGTCAAAACTAGGTAATTTAAAAATGAACAATATTGACTGATTTTTTTTTTTCTCTTGTATCATGCAATACTGTAAGGTAGCCTTGGTTTTCAGGTTATGTCTGCAGACTAGATTTGTGAGTCTTCAGTTAGAAGGCATTTTCTGTGAAGCCAGATTTTAATACTGTTACTTACAGTGAATGGAGTATTACTCTACCAGTGGTCCAGAAGTTAATGGAATCAGTGGCAAAATAAAGTTGTAATTAATGTCCCAGAATCTAATCCTCTACTTGTAATGCAGCAGGCTTCATAAGAGATTACTGAAAGTCAATAGACATAAAGAATCATGCTAATTTTTCTGTTCAGGACCACCTTTCGAAACAGCTTTCATGGCCAAAGAAAAGTACTTATCTAGAGAGGGAACCTAAGGTCTTCTGGTTAAAACAATTCAGAAGATGGGGGTTTGCGAGCTTTTCTTACGACAATATGTTTGCTATATGAGACTCAGAGCAAGACACTTAACTTCTCTCTCTTATTTTCCCCAGTCTTTAAAATACAAATAGCACTTCTTACCTCAGAGGTATTATGAAGCTTAATCAGTTAATAAACATGAAACACTTTGCCACATCCACAAGCCTCTATACATCCACATAGTCCTAGCTACTATAGTTTTACCTCATACAGTGCTAAAAACTCCCATTTGGTTTATTTTACTATCACACTGAAAAATGAGGGTGGAAATAATATATATTATGATAAATCCTAAAGCAATTAAAGCGAGTAGCTGTGATCTCAGTGGAGTTACAGACTATATTTTATTTCAGTATTCTTCCTCGGCTTTAGAGCGATTGGGAAAAAAAGGTATAACAGGAACTGCAGATAAAAGGTACTGCACTACCACTACATTTCTGATGATTGATTATGGAAGTTTGAAAATGGACAATGAGTCATGAACTTACAGTGGAAAAGAGGCACTGCCATATATTGTCATATGCTGGAATTTGAGTTTTAAAACCAAGCTACAAGATGTTCTTAGCTAGGTCACTAAACCTTTCAAGAGTCTTCTAAGTGAGGAAATGGGGAAAAAGTCATCTTTTCACAAAAAACCTAGGATATGCAAAGGAGGTGGTAATTCTCCCTTAGGTAAAGTCAGTACCCTAACTGGTTCCAGATATGTACATTCTAGGCTTTACAGTGCTATGTAGCAAGAACACACGAGACACTGATTTCAGCCCAAAAACATTTGGTTATGTGTGGCTTTTTGAGCATTACAGCATGTGGAAACTTATCTAAATGAATTTTAGATAGTTATTATAGAGAATGACCCCATGTCGGGTCAGTGCAAAAAAGGAAAAGCTTGGCTGGTCTTAACCTGGAAAACTATAAAATATGTCAAATGGATGTCTCTCAAGTGTGTGATAAAAATGCATCTTCACTGCCTCCAGCAATATTGTATCTGACCTCAGAGCATTAGAGAAGAGAGACCATATTGAATGCTTTCATTTTCACATAAAGTGCTGATCATGATAGTTCAGACATGCCATATGGCACTAGTAGTGATATATGGTGTTGATGCCTCAGGAGAAATGAGCTAGTAAAGTTATATTATATTCAGTTGGGATTTTAAACATGTAATATAGTTAAAATTGTTATTCTCCGGCAAAAAACTTATACCTCGTATTTCATATATAGAGGGGAAAAAATCTAGCTTCTCATGCTATGCAAAAAAGGTTTTACATACATAGTGATGACTCATTTATGTAGCAAACTCCAACGTTAATATTTCCTTTCTACCTGAAGAACGGAGGCAGCAGTATATTATTCTGTGGGCCCTGTGAGAGAAAGACATATGGCTAAACCAATTAAAACTGCTGCCATACCGTGTGTATGTGCTGTGTCCTTTTCCCTTTTTAAAATTGGTTTAGTCTGTTTGGGTTAGACTGGGTGAAGGAATAACAGTTGTCTCTGGAGCACTATCTATGTTTATTCAGAGCTTGATGTGAACCATGAAATTAATAAGGTAACTTGGAAGTGGAGAGAGATTTATGGTAATTTGACTGATCAGGCCAACATCTGGGAAAGAATTTATGAGGTTTCTTTTGCAGTTCTTTTACAATTAGGGCACATGCCCTTACATTGATGGTCTCTTTCATCTCATGGAAACCACCTAGTTTGCAGTCCGGGCCCATTTTTCTTTCACAGGAAAATTAAAAGCCCTTGCCAAGTTATTTTGGGGGAATGTTTGATTCTCCCATGAAAGAAGTATGGGCCTGGACTATAAACCAGGTGGTCTCTCTCAGTTGGAGACTACCATCAATGCAAGGGCATGTGCCCCAATTGTGCTCCTGGAACCTTCTGTAGCAGACCCAACTCCCTAACAACATGGCTCCATTTATGTCTTGTTTCTAGCATATCTTCCACTCTTCTTAGTATATCTTCCACTGAGTACACTTCTGTTTCAGCACGCGAAGGCATGGCAAGAGAAGGGTCATACAATCAGAATCTATATTGTATTTTAAGTGCTGATATTATTGCATAGAGTTATTGCTAGGGTTCTTTTCCCTGAGAGGCTGCTCTAGATTTAACTTGTTTTCCATGCACAGAGACTTGAGTTCCTGTATGAAATCCCTGTCAAGCAAGAGATACTCCATGAAAGTGTCTAAATTCCATGGAAGAGGAAGCACTTGCTTCTGAGGGAAAACCTTTATATGCACTTTTAAGAGAAATACTTACAGCTCAGTAGAAATTGAAGAGCCCAAAACCTTTGGTTTAACAATAAGAATGATTTATGAAATGAGGAACTTAGATTGTTTCTTCTGGCTGACTGAATGGAAGTATTCGTTCCCAGTGAACCAACCTATACATTTTACTGAATAAGACAATACCCATATCTTGGGTGACATAATAATACATCATAGCCATAAATGTGAATTAACCTCGACTCTGGTTTGCATGCAATTATAAAGAGCAGGTTGATAAAAGTCTATATTGTATGAAAAAACTGCCGAAAAAAAGAACATAAACATTGTAAAAAAGACAACTCAGAAGACAGATTAGAACTCCATCCACTTGTGACTTATCATCCTTGACCCTAATAAAGTTTATTCATCTCTTAGCACCACATACAGTGTGTGGTACATAACTTGCACACAGGGGAAGAGTTATATAGATATAATGGATATAATTTTAGAAACACCATTTTCTAAGTGGCATAAACTGAACTATACAAAAAATGCAGATGATAAAATGGCAAGATGATTTCAAAACATGGTAGTATGGCAAGATGATTTCAAAACATGGTAGTAGGCCAAGAGTTGCCAAAGATGAAGGAAGACAAGGTTCTTTAGGTAAATGTGATATCTTTTATTAGACCAACTAAATTGTTGGAAAAATTGTTCTTTACAAACTTTTGGGCACAAACACCCTTCTTCAGGCATTGGAGAGAGCCTGCTGTTGGTTTGGGTGCTCTCCTAGGTAGATCAGAAACCAGTATGCAAAAATGCAGGTCTTTGAAAATACAAATATGTGGCAGACAATAGGTGGGTGGGTGGCAGGGGAGCCAGGTGAAGGTGAATGTTGACCTGGTGAAAGAATACAGCTAGTAAACTGTAGAAAGGTTACCTGGGGTTCTAGGATGGCAGGCAAGTTATAAATTCAATGTCTACATTTAGTCCATTTCTTTATCTAGTAGGTCTATGAAGTAAAGTTTGTACACTGATCTATGAAAGGTATTTTGTAAATTTCCTTTGAGGTTTAGAACTGAGAGATCAGAGAGAAAGTGGTTATCTTGTGGAAAGTGTGCACGTTATTGAATATTTTTGTCTTTGATAGCTTTTTGGTGAGCGTTCATTGTGGTATGTAGCTGTTTTTTGGTTTCTCCTACATATTTTCCATCAGGGCATTTAATGCACTGAATGAGATATTACATTTCTGGAGGTTCGGGTGTAAGATCCAGGAATGGTGATGGATAGTTACTACACCCTGCAACAGAACCATGCAAAGTTTGCAAAGAACAATTTTTCCAACTATTTAGTTGGTCTAATAAATATCATATTTACCCAAAGAACCTCGTCTGTCTATGTTCTTAGACCAAAACAGCTACAACCAGCAACTGAGGGATAAAGCAACACACTACAGTGTAACTCAGGTGCCGTCAGAACACAGGAAAATACTGCTTTTTCCTTCCTTTTTTGTGTACATGTGGCACAGATGACTATTCTACCATGCTGTACTATTCTTATTTCAAGCTTAAGGCTTAGAGTATTCTTCACGGGTCTAGTCTCATTTAGGGCTCAGCTTTGCCATTGATTACACAGCTCTGAAACTCCCCTTACAGCAGGGGCAGGCAATTATTTCAAGTGGAGGGCCACTTACTGAGTTTTGACAAGCCATCAAGGGCTGCATGACAGGCAGCCAGAAGCATATATAGATTAATTTTCTAAATTTTTTTAGGGGCCCCACAGGCTGGATAGGTGGGCCGCATCCAGCCCCTGGGCCACATTTTGTCCACCCCTGCCTTACAACCTCATCCCAAACCTCTGGCACAAACAATAATGCACACATGAGCCCCTGGGCTATAACATAACAATAACCAAAAGAGGCCGTGCTTTGCCCCTTTAAGAAAGCAAATTTCTCCCCTCGTATAGCATGCCTCCTAGCCCAGGGTCCCTCATGAGCTCCTGGAGCCTTGCTATCTTCCAAGCAGTGGATTGGGCCACCAGACATCCCTGAGTAGCTTTCCTTTGCAAGAGCTCCTTCCCCTGATTTGCCAGAGAACTAACTCCCACCAGCCCCAGCCCTGGGATTATATGTGCTCAGGCCTTTGCCTCCTTCTAGTCAGCTGACCATCTGCAGGTGCTGGCCAATTACATCATTAGCCTGTTGCACAGGTAACCCACAGCTGTGATGCACTGCCTAGCCTGCAGAGCCCCCTGGCTAGGCTGCTCCTGGCCCTGAAAGGAGCAGGCATCTCTTAGTGCCCTGAGACATGTATCATACAATATAATATGATGATGTGATGGAAACTTTATCATTTTGCATATTAGTCATATTTCACACTTTGGTGACTGAGACATTTTGTTTTATTTGCCTTATTTTTTTTACTTAATTATATTAATTAAAAGAAAGCAAAATTTAGAAGAAATGGATATAAGAGCTGAGACAGTGGACAAATCTCTCATGTAAAGATTATTTTGGCCAATTTAAAAACATATATTACAGTATTTTACAACCAACAAGTGATCTTGGGCAGATGGTCGTTACAATTTATCACAGCAGGAAGCTGTTAAAATGTCAATATGGGTATGTGTAAAATGCTAGGAAGAAAAGTTACAGAAGATAATTTTCAAATGTTAATAACTTGTCCTTTTAAAATTTTAAAGCATCAGAACTTACATATTCCAAAGCCAAGCTTAAGTTTAAAAGGTGGAAATGGAAAAAGTAAGATGAACAAAGAAAAATGATCCAAAATGAACAATTTCTTTTTCATTCTGTATTTTGACATTTGCATTTTAATATGAATTAGGAAAAAAGATTTTTACTTCTTTCTTGTTTTGTTTTTAATGAGGAGATTTCTGAAGATACAAAGGGCATTTGAATATACCTTACACTGATTTTTAATGAGAACTGAGTACCTAACTTCAAAATACATCTCTGAAAACTCCTCCTTTGTCTCTCATTTGCAATTTTACAATTTATAAATAGTGGCCAAATATATTATTTTTATGTTTGAAAGAAACTTTTTCAGGTACTGATTAGCCCTGAGAGAAATGCTATGTTAGAGTTATAAACTTTGTTTTATAATGGAATTGCTCAGCATACTCTTAACTCTACTGTGCAAACTGGCATAACTAAATGGATTCTTCTTAAAGACTAAAGAATATGGGTTTGTCTCTTTTATGCTGATAGCACTGATAGCAACTAGCAAGCTACTAGAGAAGATCTATGCCAGCTTGAGCCTGCCAGTGTAGAAAGATCTCTTAAATCTACCTGCTGCGTATCTACCATCACAACACCCACTGTGGTCCAAACTGCCACACCAGGACCACACGGCAAAGATCCTTTGAAGTGCAGAATGGAGGTTGACATTACCACCAAATAAGTTCCTTATAGAATCTACAGTCTGCCGACCTGGCTTCAACCTGCTACAGTGTCAGTAGGCCTCAGTAAAGAGTAGGGCTGTACAAAATTTCGCTGGCTGTTTCGTTTTGAGGCTGTTTTGACTCATTTCGAGCTTAAAACAGCAAAATCGAAATGAAACAAAGGGCTTCAAAACAGCCTCAAAACAAAACAAGGCCAGTCGAAGCATTTCAAAAGTTTTGAAATGTTTCAAGTTTTGAAGCAGCAGTCAGGTGGTGAGAGGGAGTGGGGAGCGTATGTGGCTCAGCCCGGTGGGGAGGGTAGCCCAGGCTCTACCCTGCCTCCCGACACTGGGCCGTGCTCTGATCAGCTCCACCAGCCCCATGGAGCCCATCCTGGTGGCAGGGGGTGGACAGAGCTGGCACTGAGCACCAACTCCCACCACAGGGCTAAGAGATGCTGGGAGCTGAGC
>NW_017728913.1:25048311-25059060 GCF_001723895.1 Crocodylus porosus | reverse complement strand
AGCCAATGAGTGCAGGGCTTTTTTTTTAAAGAGCCAGAAGCTGGGACAACCTGGGGGGGAGGGGTCATGACAGAGCCCCCCCACACAGCATGGGCGGATGGCCCCCCCACCTGGCAGGAGCCGGTGAGTGGGGGCTTTCTTTTTGTAGCTTTATTTTTAAAGAGCTGGGGCACTGGGGCTGGGAGAGTGGGTGGGGATGGGAGCTCATGACAGAGCCCCCCATGCAGCATGCAGCAGTGGGGGCAGTGGGCTTTGGACCCCACCTGACAGCATCTGGTGAGTGCCAGGCTTTTTTTTTTAAAGAGCCAGGAGGCTGGGCCTGGGAGGGGCAGCCATTGACAGGGCTAGGAGAACTGAAAGGGGATAGGGCCTATTTGATTTGGAGATGCATCCAAATCTCCAAATCAGATTCAGCTGAATCAATCTGAGACAGTGATTCAAATCACCGAATTGGTCGAATCTGATTCCAAAGTGAATACTAGCTTCTTCTCACAGGCCTAATAACTGGGGCCTATGGGTGCTAATCTAATTGCAGAACTAGACAAAGATGACTGTTTCATCTTATGGTGGAGTGACGTGCTCCAACCTTTATACCTAGATATGCCTTTCTATAAGTTCACAGCTACAGTGCCCTCTGTACCACAACTGCATCTTTATTATTCACAACGTCCACAGGACTTCAAAATTATGCATAAGGTATCAATGTATGTATCTGATTACAATGACAAAAATTTAGCCTAGCTAACTTCACTCTCAACCTCCCTCTCCAAGACCTACTGGCAAAACAGTCAAGACAGCTGGAGATGAGATTGTTTACAGTGGATGACCTATATTATCTATTGGCTCCAAAACCATCACTGGATCTAACCAAACACTTAATCTAACCAGCAAGCTCTGCTGTCCAGAGAATTTAGATATCCAGTGAATCTGCCATGGGTAAAATCAGTGTGTCCTACCATAAACCAAGGATGCTTATCCAGAAGTTTTCCTCTACCTGCATGGTCTGCAATGTAAGTGCCAAGGGTGTGGCCATCACCAGGCACAAATTACTATGTGGAGCCACAGGTGAATGATTTAGTGTAAGAACAGAAACCTTTGACAGGAGTCCATCTAGAGGACAAAGCTGACTCCTGAACAAAAATACTATTCCTTTACTATATCAGTGGCAATAAAATATATATTGCAAGGGTGACATACCATTTAGCCCCTGTGGGTGTTTCCCTACAAGTACACACATGCATTTCCCTGGAGACAAATAACAGCAGCACATAGTTGTCCCACTGCTACTTGTCGCCAAGGAATGCCCCTGCATGTGCACTGTAGCACACAGCAAATTACCCTGGTAGGGTAGGGGAGGCTGGGATAAGCAACTGTGCTGGCTGCAGTAGCCTACCTGAAGTCCTGGGGGGCCTGTTGGGCCTGAAGTGGCAGTGCTTGAGGTGTACAGAGCCTGACTGGCAGCTAGGCTCCAGCTTTGGGTGGTGCATGCTGCCAGCATTTGGGTTTTTTGTTTTTTTTAGATACAGGGATTTCCTGGTATCTAATTTTGAGCCTGTGCTGCAAATATGGAGTGAGGAGAATCTTCTCACATGTGCCATGTGTGTTTTATGGTATCTCAAAAGCCTTTTAGGCACTGGCAAGTACACATACCTGCTCATGGAGATGTGGCCTGTGATTTGAAATGTGAGTGGAGAGAAGACTTTTCTGAGTTCTTCCAACATTTTTTAGAATACCTTCTTTAAGTTTGTACAATTATTTTCATTCCAAAGGAGAAAAAAATAGCTCATAGTCAAATGGATATACTCTCTCTAGTAAAGATAATTTAACACTGCCCAGAGAAGTGGGAAAGAAGGAAAATCACCATAACCTTTCCTCTAATTGGTTGGCAGAATTTTAAATTTACCTGAGTTCCCAGTAGTATATGAGATAGCTTGGCAGCCAAACAGAATATACTCCTTAAGGATACAGACAAGAGCTACTGGGTTGCTGTTAACCAGTGTGTACCAAATTGTTATTTTTATTGGCCTATTTGTTTAGACACAATACAGAGGCTAAACATAAAGTTTACATGCATTAACAACCATATCCATCTCCCACTGTAGTCAAAGGAAGATAGATGAGGTCCTGTTTGTGGCCAATAATACAAAATTCTGGTTTACATTGAAAATGCAGTAATGAATTATTCAGTGAGAGTAAGAGGCTCACGCTGACCCTATCTGGGAGTGTCTTTAGGTAAGAGCTATGGAGGAGACTGTCAGCTAAGTCAGTAGCAACCTGGAGGACATTGAGAATGCTCATTTATTATTCCATGTATATGCATATAAAAATCCTTTTGATTTGATAAGGATTTGTTTTTAAAATCCATCTGAGAAGGATATACATGAAGTTGAAATAAGTGTACGTAATGAAATATTTTCAAGTTACCTGCATTTTACTCAGTCATGTTTTGTATATGAGTGGCAAGAAGTAGGCTGACAGTAGCAAAGAGTAGTTCTAGGGTCAGGGAGAGACATGATGGGAGTACAGAAAACTATAGGAATTTCTAGGGATGGTAAAATGATCCAGGAAATGCAGCAAGGGAAAGAAAAGAGTCTGTAAACATTTTGGGTCATTGACCATATGTTTTTGTTGTTATATTTTTCCAGTTCCTACAATAAATTGTGGTTGAAGTATCCACATTACAGTGGAGCTTGGATAAAGAAAAACAAGTTAGCAGGCCTTTGTGGTGAGAAAAATCTTCAGAGTAGGGTTCTAGGAGCAGAGGAAAAGGCTAAATAGGCCAGTCTTGACACCAGACTGAAACAGACAGGGGTCAAGACCATGTTTAGAGGCCACTAGTGCATGTGGTTGCAGGTATTTTAAATATAAACACAGACAACAGTTCCCCCAAAGAATTATAACCCTCATAATAAGTACTCTTTATTGTGTAAAATTTGTTCCAGTGCAGATGACTTGTATAACCTTTATCTATACACTAGGTAATCAACTGTCAAGAATGACTTGGGGTGGGGGGGCAGGCAGGGATGGAGCACCACCACCCACCGGCCCTCGCTGCTGCTGCTGTTCCTCTGGTCCCGTGCGCCCCCCTGTTCAGTTCCATCTGCCCCACCACCACCGCCACCCCAACCCGTGGTGCCACCTCCCAGGCACAGGGAAGCAGGGGAAGCTTGCACGCAGTGGCCACAGTTGCCACCCACACCCTGCTCAGCTGCCTCTGAGTGTCCAGCTGCATGCAACCCCCTCCTCCCCACGTCCCTGTCTTCCTCCTGGCTGTACTCAGGGCGCTGCTACTGTGCCCTCCACTCCCCTTCCCACTTCCTTCCCTCCCCTCCGCTCACTTTTGTTGAGGCCCAGTAGCAGTGAGGCCAGTGCTGCACCACCAGCACCCCACGCTGCCGCATCCAAGGAACAGGTCCAGGGTGGGGGGTGAATCCGTTCCATCCCCTCTGTCCCTGATGGCAGCACTCCACCACCCCAAGCCATCCCCCATCATGACTGATGGAGAGGGCAGGCAGGGATGAAGGACCGCCATCCAGCACCCTGTGGTGCCGCCTCTCTGCCTCCGGCCCTGTGCACCCCTCCCTCCTCGATCCCCTGCATCCAGCCCCATGCACCAGAGCGGGGTGGGAGGTCAAGACCAGCATTGCACCACCAGCATCCCACACTGCCACCATCACTGTGTCAATCCCCTCTGTCCCTGCTGTCATGGTGGTGTTCCACTGCACTGCTGCTGCCTCCTGTTTGAATGCTTGTGGAGCACTCTGATTGGCTGCCAAGACAACCAATCAGAGTGCGAATAAAGTGTTATGAACAGACAGACAGACTAAAGCTTTTATCGATATAGAATTGCTTAAAATCCATGGTAAGGGCATCCATGGTAAATGCTATTCACCACAGTTTTGGACTACCAAAATAAGAGCAAAAATCCCTTTTATTTCAGTGAAGTGGGGACTTAATACTAGTGGTGAAATTACAACCATCCCATGGAGAATATATCACTCCACCATCCGTCTGTCACATAAGATATGTGTCCTTCTCCAGCTCTGCATGGAAAAGACACTTAGATGAATTTTACCCATTCTTTTAAAAGCTGTTCATGCCATAATACAGTGCAGTAGATGAAAAATATCTATCTGTCATTTTTATTTGCTGAGCAAAAAATCAAAACTCCACTTTTCACAGAAGAACAAAAGAAATGTTCTGACTAGATATTAAAATGCTTGCAATGGGGTTCACCACAATATTCTCCTTTACTGACCTGAAAACATTAAAATATGTAGGCAATTTGTGCTACAGGATCTGTTTGGCATGGAGAATGGAAGAAGCCTTGCTAACCAACCAGTAAGTTTTATGTGCTCAAAATCTTCAGCATAGCTGTTTTCCTTTTCATACTACATGTAATAGAAAGCAACTAATATATAATTCAACAAAACAATTGCTGGTAGGTTATAATGGGTTTTACACATAACATTATTATTTTAGAATATGTTATATTCTCTAACGCTACTATCTCTCTCTCTCCCCAACTCTGCTTCATTACAGAACTTTTACCTACCACTTTCCCTATTGCCTTTCTCTCTGAATTCATGTAGCAGTTTTAAAGAAACGCATATTCTTACAGGGCCCTCTTTTAACCCAGTAGTCACACGGGAAGCAAGCAGCAACTTGTGTTTCTGGCTGTTCCCCTCCATTCTAAGAACCCTGGATGTTTGGCTGCAATGAAGTCCAATGATATGGCTAACTCCAGCATTTCTAGGGCCAAGTATATACTGAAAAAAAGTAAGTCAGTTTGATGTCAACAAAGGTCTTCAGGGCCACTAAGGGAGTGATGTGTGTTTACTTGCCCCCACTGTTATGTGGCCTGGCTCACACTCACCCATTCATTCTTCCACTTCTCTTTATATAGACCTTAAATCCACACAGTGCTTTCTGGCATGTATAGGAAAGATAGAGAGGGAGGATGGTACTTCAGTAAAAAAAAACCTGAGCAGATGGGACTGTCCAGGCATGCCTCAGAAGAAACTGATTTAGACCATTAGGTGCTATAATAATAGCAGTTACTGAATTTTCAGACATATATGAGTTTCAGACTGAGGGTGTCACAACAATTTTTGGCCTACTCAAGTAAAACAATAGGAAGTAGCTTGACTGAGGAAACGTAAAAGAAGGACCACAGTCGGGTAAAATACCTAAAGTCACCTGTGCAAAGCTTAGTTGATGCTGACAAACGAACTATGGAGCCCATGTTTTATTGAGTTTTGTTCAGCTCTATAATGTATTAAAGTGACAGGAGGAAATGTATTAAACTTATACATATGGATGTGAAAGTCATGCATGAACATTCTAAACATAAAAAGCTACTTAATCATCTTACTCAGACAATAGTGTTTTATGTTTCTCTCAAAGCAGCTTTAAATACAAGCAGTCAGTATGAATAAAGACTGGGAACTAATTCTAACATTTTTTAATTAAAACTCATGAATATGCATCCAGGTATCTCCTAGCTCTGGACTAATTATCAGTGGTTCTCAGTGCCTGCATAGCATGACTACATTCCTTGGTTATCCATTCAAAAACCTATTACTCATAACATCACATTGGAATCAGCCACGAACTCTTATATAGCTACATGGCTATATTGTTTTAAGTAATATTTAATTTCTTGTAGTCAAAAATGAAATGAAAGTAATTGAGCAGTAATTATTTTGGGCATGAATTCTAATGGCAAAAGTTACAAATATGCTTATTTATTTATTTAGTTATTTTCACATTTCCTGTGACCTGATCGGGGTGTGCGATTTTGTTCTTTGCTTATCTGAACATGCCATTTTACGTTTCATTATATCAAAGTTTGATTCAAGTTTATATGTATATTATGTAAAATGATTTTGACAAGCAGTGAAAATATGTTTCTTTTAAAGAAACATTCACTGCTGTTATAAGCTTGTTTTGCAGCAAACAAAAGAAAAGAACATTCTACAATGAAAGAAATTCAAGAGCCCCTAATTTTTACCTGCTTGATGCAGCATAGCAAGAGGAGCTCCCTTACTTAGTACTCACATCATTCCTGAGAGAAATTACGTTAACTTATTCCAATTTCCAGTTGGAAGCTTACCAAATTAGTTCTATACTTAAGTATCCTCTGGGTACCCAGTTATTTGCTGCCATATTATACAGAGTACATATTGCTTTGAATTATGAAGGGCTCACCTTAGTTATTTAATAAAGCTACAGTTTACTTTTAAATATTCACTAAAACACTAAGGGTCAAAACCTACTCCACTTATTAGGTGCCTAAGTGCAGTCCTATTTCACCCTGAAATTCACTAACATATCTCCTTTTGTAAAAAGATGTCACCTTGGTGTTCAGGCACTGAGGATGAGGAGATACACCCACCTTTGTAACAATATTTTTCGTCCTGGTACTTCAAAGGGTAGTGTCAGATCCCACTTAACTACTAATAGGTGGAATAGGACCTGGCCTTAGATACTTATCTTGAAATCATATAGATCCTTTCATTGCAAAGTATTTTCACAAATGGAAATATATTCTTTATAGAAAATACAAAGGAATCATTTTGCCCATCATTAAAATGTGGCTATATATGGGGTGAAGCACATCAAGTGTTTAGTCAACTGCTCAAGTTAGAAAAAGAATACCTTTTTATATTGGAGCTACAGGAGGCATTCAGCTAAGCAAAATGCAACTGGTTATTATCATCCATGAAACACCAAACATTTAAGCCACAGTGCAAAGCACTAAGGAGTTCCAAATTCTGAAAAGTTTAAATATAACAAGTGGAAGACCATGAACGACAGGTACCCCCAGAGGCTGGGGGGCATGGCAACTGCCCGCAGGTATCGGCGGTGGGGGTGTGGCGGTGACGAGCAGGGAGCTCCCACAGGCAGCCACAGCAGTGTCAGCGCCCGGGGGGAGGGGGCTGGAGGTGGTGAGTGGCAACAGCCCGCAGGCACCACCGCAGCATTGGCAGCGCTTTTTGCATGGAGTGCACCCCCTACACATCACCAGTGATGAAGACTGAGCAACCAAACACTTTGCAAGTCTCACAGGATGTTAGGAAACAGTTTTAAGAACCTGTTTTATTTTATCATGGTCTAGTAATGGATTTTCATACATATGATTAGGGTCTGTCAATCTCACAGAAGGATCAAGTATTAAGGAGGTGTCTGAATGAAGAGAAAGTAGCACATTGGCATGTGGAAAGAAGTCCAGGTTTAAACGGAAGATACAAGGAAACTTAGATATAAGATATAGCTTTTACTTGGGGACCAGTACAGCCCTTTCCTTTTTCATGTCCTTGTGTGACAAGGCATTTAGCAGAATTTGCAGTTTTGTTGGAATCTGATAGGGCCAGGTTGTGAGTGCTTCTGTTATTGGCTGGAATTTGTGACTTCTGGGCTGTCAGAAGGAATAAAAACAAAGCTGTAGGCAGAATCAAACTTCTGCAGTGCTTGAAGATTGGGTTGAGACATTGGAACTTAATTCAGAAGATGTGTTGAAATTTGGAGAGAAGAGATGTATGTTGGACAATGGCATTTACAAAATTTTTACAAAAAGTGCAGTAAAGGATTTGGAACTGCCTCTGGTATCCTGTATGAAAGAAGGAACTTCCTAATACAGACATTCATTCTGTAGTGACTCACAGGAGTTAATATGACCATTAATTTTCTCATCTTTACAATTAATAAAAATCCACACTCCAGTGTTTTGAGTGTCATATATTTATTAAAGGTGTCCACAGTCAGTAGAACCTACTGAAGTCTAATATTTTAGGATCACTTATTTTTATACCAGAGAAAGAAAGTTACAATGTTAAATCATTACAAATACTAATACATTATTTAAAATGTAATTCCCAGAGGAACAGAGGTTTGCAAAACACAACATAGGTATTGCAATTTGAGCCTTTAGGCCCAACCAGAATATTACTATTACTAACAATAACAAACAGCAAAACGAGACTTACCAAAAAATTTTTAAATAAAGCCTGTGAGGGATTCCTAAAATTCTGATAATGTATGAGTATTACTGTATGCAACAGTCACAAACTTTCACAGTGTGCAATCTAAGGTTTTAATTTCAGATATAAACACCAAGCTGTTCCAGTGATCCATCCTGTCCTCAAAAAATCTTTATTAGAGCTCTAAGGATCCCACCATTTTTCTTCCCTTCTCTCAGCTCACTTAGAAGCCTTTCATCTGGCCACCATTCTTCAAGATGAGGAAAGCTGGACATGATTCACTTCAGAGATGATGAACAACTGTTCATTATTTACAAATGCTTCCCCTTGTGGGGATTTTTTTTGCTGCCAGCAAAATCCTCGTTTTTCACTATGTTGCATTTGTTTCAAGGTTTTCTGATTGTAACTGCTTGATCCACCCTATAGGGACGATACAATAAACATCCCTGAGGAGCTCCTGATAAAAAGCTTAATTCTGGGCAGATCCCCCATGAAGAACTCGTATCATGGGCAGGCCCAGAACAATTATAAATTCTTCAACTGATAAAGGAGGGTTTTTTCCCGGTAGTATTTAATTGGATGTTTTTACTGTTTTCCTTTTAATATACAATCTGCCTTGTCTCAGACTCATTTCCAACAATGTGCAGGGTTAGACACCTAGAAATCTAATGTCAGTACATGGAAAAGGATACTTAAAACTCAAAACTCACTCCTGATTAAAATGGAGCATTTGTCATATCTGTTTTCGTAATCTCAATCTATGCATAAAGTAATAAAAACTTTCTTAAAAACACCTGGATACTTTAATCTCTTGTAGCATTAAACTCTCTAGCTTCTAGCTTTAAACATAGATTATGCTTTGTTCTGTGATCTGAAAGCCTATTAAGTTTCTTGTCACTTCTTCTCTGACTATATTGTTATATTAAAAATCCACAATAAATTCATATTGTCACAAATAATCACCTCCTTATCCATCATTACAGCAAAACAAAGCTCGGATAACCTAGGGTTAAAGTAATGTGGATTCTTTTGAATCTACACATTACCATATGGTGACATTCCTAACGTGCCATGCTTTAGTAATTTCCTTTTGGAAGTATTAAAGTACAGCGCAGTATGGGCGGATACTGTGCCATACGGCTGGTGCACGCTTAAATCTCCCCCCTATTTCACCACTAGGGCAACATAGGGAATCACGTGTAGATCGGCATGATCACTATGTCACTGTAGTGCACCATATGGCAATGTGGCACATCGCCATGTCACCATAGGGCAATGTGTAGATGCACCGTGTGTGTACAAAAGCAAAGATGAAGTTTTTGTGTCAGGATTTTCTTAATATGAATTTTCTTATCATAAAACAAGGTCTATTCTTCATCAACTCAATTCCCTGCTTTTCTGACTGTGTCAAAATTGGGATTCATTGGTTTTTAACTATCATTTCAGAAATACAATAAATATATAACAAACACTAGGAATGTTCTGTCCAAAAAAAAATAATGCTTATTTGGAAAATCTGTGTTTTCAATCACAGTCAGAAAGATCTAAGCTTTTCTAGTCTCTTCTCCCATTTCTGAAGTGTCCACTTCTTCTAGAGCTCTTGGGATACAACAGGGCTATCTTATTCAATATATGACACATGAGACTTACAGAACAGAAATTATAAGATACTATTTTGGAGAGATAGCCATGGTGGGCAGAACAAAGAAAACAGCAGCTGGGAGACAGGGTCTCAATAAGCAGAGAGGGCCTTAGGTGTGGTTAGCCACCAAGTAAATGTACTCAGCTGGGTAAAGAACAGTAGTTGAGTATCACACAAAGCATAGAAGCTGTCTTAGACTGAACTCTCAGGTTCAACAGATTCCCCACGCTTAAACAAAGGACGTACTCACGGTTGTTTTCACTCTTGCAAAGCTTTATTTAAGGATACTCGCAGAAGCAGGCGATAGAACAGAGCAGAGAGGACAGTAGCTGCTGCCCCGCATGGTTCCCCTGGGCCCAGATTGTCTCATTCTCAGGGATGTGATAGCTTGTGCCGGGACTCCATGCAAGTTAGGACTTTTGCCAGAGTGGAGGAACTCATAGCAACTCAAGAATATACAGATTATCTCAAGCTAGGAAAATGGGGATGAGTCATGATTTAATGCACTTGGTGTTTGCCACATTCTACTGTATCACAACATTTTGCTATCTAGGTTCATGGCTTGGTCACATTTACAAAGCAGAAGACTGTGTTCTGCTTTACCGTCCTCCTATGGAATCAGCATGCAAAACTCTTGCTCTTAGCAAAGCTCTTACTATTACAGAAGCCTAAAAAGCAAAGGGATAGTCACTGGATGGGGAGCAAAGGAGAAGTAGCCAAATCTGTAACGACCTATATCTTAAGTAATAATTTCCAGGAGGACTGCAGGACTTTGATCTCTGAGTCAGGACACTGAGACTAAATGGCTATAGAGAACTGCACAGTGTGTAGGAAAATCATTGGTCTAGTCATAGAATCATAGACTCAATGAGTCGGAAGGGATCTAGATAGATTATCTAGTCCGACCCCCTGCCAGGAAGAAGCACTGGGGGTGGGAGGGGTCATAAGACCCCAGCCAGGTGCCTATCCAGTCCCCTCTTGCAGATTTCCAGGGAAGGTGAGAGCACCACCTCTCTGGGAAGCCTATTCCAGGCTCTGGCCACCCTTACCGTGAAGTAGTTCTTCCTAATATCCAACCTAAACCTATCCTCCCTCAGCTTGTGGCCATTGTTCCTGGTGACTCCA
>NW_017728913.1:24997287-25047511 GCF_001723895.1 Crocodylus porosus | reverse complement strand
CCCTCAACATCACTTCCCTTGCAGGGCTCTCACAAATGTGGCTCTCGATAATTTTTTCAAAGACCTTCCCCAGGATAGAAGTGAGGCTGACTGGCCTGTAGTTGCCAGGCTCTTCCTTCCTCCCCTTCTTGAAAATAGGGGCCACATTGGCCCTTTTCCAGTCCTCAGGAACTTGGCCCGAGCACCAGGGGTCCTCATAGAGCCATGCCAATGGCTCCGCAGTGACACCAGCCAATTCCCTCAGCACCCGCGAATGAACGTCATCCGGGCCCGCTGACTTGGACACATCTAAGTCCTCCAGGTAGTCCTTAACTAGGTCTGAACTAACAGTCGGGGGACTCGCGTCCTTCCTGGGCCTCTCTATGCTATCACTCAAGAGCACCCCATTGTCAGCAGACAGGAACACGGAGGCAAAGAACTTGTTGAAGAGGTCTGCCTTCTCTCGCATGCCCTGCCCTGCCTCATAGGGGTCCAATGTTACCCCGAGACTTCTTTTTGCTACCTATATACTTGAAAAAGGACTTTTTATTATCAATCCCAGAAGCTAATCTAAGCTCCAGTTCTGCTTTAGCCTTCCTCACCAAATCCCTACAAACTCGGGTCAAGGAGGTGTACTCCTCCTTTGTCCCTGCCCCCTAGTCAAGTTCTAGGTGTCACAGGTATGACTCAGATATAGGGACTCAGGGGTCACAAACCAATGGTCTACAGGACCATAGGTCCAGAAGCAAAGTTGAGTGTTCAGAGTACCAGGTGTCAGTCAAAGTCTGATGGATCATGCCAGGTTCAAATCAGTGTAACACACTTTCATCAGTGTGTTAGGTCAGGCCAGTGAATACAACATACAGGGTAAGATAGGCAGGAGTGGTATATGGAGATCCAAGGCAGAGATAGGATAGAAGCAAGATACAGTAGATGTGGTGTACCTTGACTTTAGCAAGGCTTTTTATATCGTCTTCCATAATATTCTTTCAGGTAGCCTAAGGGAATACAGGTTGAATGAATGGCCTGTAAGGTGTATAGAAAACTGGATGGATCATCAGGTTCAGAGCATAGCAGTCATAGCTCAATGTCTAGTTGGCAGCCAGTATCAAGTGGAGTGCCAGAGGGGTTTGTCCTGGGGCCGGTTTTGTTCAATATCATCAATGACCTGGAAGATGGCATAGAGTGAACCTGCAGAAAGTTTGCAGATAATACCAAGTTGTCTGTAGTAGCAGATACACTGGAAAGTAGGGTTATGATTCAGAGAAACCTAGACAAACTGGAGGATTGCACCAAAAGAAATATCATGAGGTTCAACAAGAACAGATGCAAAGTCCTACACCTGGATGAAACAATCTCATGGACTGATACAGGCTGGGGACTGATGGGCTAAGCAGCAGCTCTGCAGAGAAGGACCTGGGGGTTACAGTGGACAGTAAAAGGAAAATGAGCCAACAGTATGCCCTTGTTGCCAAGAAGGCTAATGGCATACTGGGCTGCATTGGTCAAAGTGCTTCCAGTAGATCAAGGGAAATGATTATTCCCTTCTATTCAGCACTGGTGAAGCCACATCTGGAGTACTATGTTCAGTTTTGGGTCCCCCACTACAGAAAGGATGTGGACAAATTGAGACAGTCCAGTGGAGGGCCAAAAAAATGGTAAGGGAGCTGGGTCACATGACTTCTGACGAGAATCTGAGGGCAGTTTGGAGAAGAGAAGACTGAGAGGGCATTTAATAGCAGCCTTCAGTTACCTGAAGAGTGAAGATGGAGCTAGACCTGTTCTCAGTGGTGGCAGATGACAGAACAAGGAGCAATGGTCTCAAGGAAAGCTTAGGCTAGATATTAGGAAAAACTTTCTAAGAGGGTAGTAAAACACTGGAACAGGTTACCCAGAGAGGTTATGGAATCTCCATTCTTGGAGGGTTTCAAGACCCTCCTGGACAAACCTTTGCCTGGGATGTTATCCTTGGGGCTGGTCCTGCTTTGAGCAGGGGGTTGGCCTAGATGACCTCCTGGGGTCCCTTCCAACCCTCATTTTCTATGGGTACTTGTACATGTGACAGGGGGTTAGTCCTCAGGGCTTTAGTCTATGCCCCCTAAATGAAATAGTGGGTTTTTATCTGAAACCCACTGTTTCAATTTTTCTGTCAGAGCTGGAGCCTGCCCATGGCTGGGGGATGAGCTGCTGTATGGCTGAGAGGCTCCTGAGCTATGAGAGGCCTTAGTTTTTCCCTTTGTGGTGGTGGCCACCCAGGCATAGTGCTAGTGGGCCAGGTCCTGCCCCAGCTTGTAGGCAGCACTCAGCCCGATCCAACTGTTCCCTAAGCCCACCCGCTGGAAGCCTGACAGGTGCTGCACCTCTGGGCAAGCTCGGGGAAGAGTTGGATCAGGCTGGGTGCTGCCTCCAAGCTGGGGCAGCACCCAGCCGGCTAGCAGCCCACTTTGGCAGCCTTGGGGGGTGCCACCACTGTGGAGGGAATGACTGAGGCCCACCAGCGGCTCACCCCCCAGCTGCAGGAGTGGTGGGCAGACTCCACTGAAAAAAAAGGATCAGGGCCCTCATGTTTTCTGCTGTTAGTAGGCATTTGCTCACAGCAGAAGGAGCAAGGGGCCTAAGCCTTCTTTTCTGCAGAGCCTGCCCAGCTCTCACGTGGCCGGAGGTGAGCTGACAGCTGAAACACATCATTGCAAACTACATCCAGATGTAGTTTAGTTTGCAACAATGAAAACTCCTTTAAAAACCCCAAAACTAGATCACTTGTAATGTATGATGCCATTAAACCACACAAATAACATTTTTGTCACATGCACATCATGACAACTGTCAAGTGTACAAGTGCCCCATGGTTCTATACTTGAAAGGAACACAACACCCTTTATGTGTCAATGCTTGCCAAAAAGGGCTTGAAAGCCTTAAAGCAGCCAAAGTCCTGAATCCTCATCAATGGCATTGGGCCCTTTTTCTCTCCTGCATTGTATTTATGTTAACCTGCTGGCCAGGGAGAAAAAATAGAAAAGTGGATGTGTTGTTTCAAGACAGGGAGCATTAGGCAGGAATGTAGCCACTGTTTGCCCAGTTCAAATGAAGGGAAAATGCAGAGGCAACCAACCAGGCTGACTGCTGCACTTACTTCCTATGGCTGAATATCCCCCCATGTTCCTTTGTGGCAGCTAATAACCAGGCAACAACTTGGCATTTATTGGATACCAATTAAGTACACATGACTGTCTGTATGTCAGCCTATAAAGAATATCCTGTAAGCTTAACAATTATAATAATTCATGTTAATTACTTAAACACCAGCAGGTCAAAATTATCCTTTCAAGAAAGTGATTATGTGTTTGTTTCCATCACCAAATCACTTACCCAGCGTCCAGAATCTGTATGTAGAGTTCAGCCTCTGCATAGAGTAGCTTGAGATAAGTCTTCATATATAGACTTTAATTTTGGTTTCCTGCTGACAATTTAGTCAAACATTGGCCAGTTTATAAATAAATTTACAGTCATTTGATTTGTTACTGTTAAATTTCGTCATTTTTTTTACCCTGTTTGAATAAGTTTGACACAAAAGGAACTTGTGTTTTAACCCGTGCTGTATTTTTTTTGTGGGTTGGCAGTTCAGAACCCCTTTCTCCTGAGTCTATAGTTGTAACAGCCATCTTGGAAAATTCTTTTTTCTTGCTAACATGTATAGTAAAAACAGCAGTTGAAAGATTCACTTTGCGAGTATGATAGCTTACACACAATACTTTGGGATACCTGTTGTTCTTCCAGTTCTTACAAGGAAAACCATGGGCAGTTCTGTCCTGGGGTGATCTGAGAGAAAGCTTGTGTTTTGGATAAAAGTCCTCCTTAGGCAGCATAACGCACACAATTAGTACACAGATTGCTTTGCTTTATGATTCATTTGTTCAGATTTCATTCCTAGATTGGACCATTAGATCTTCTAATCTGACCTGAAAGCAAGAAGAAAGAAAGAAGGGTAAAAAAGAAGGATGATTTTATTGCTCTGCTACAGGAACATTTCAACTAGAAGAGAGTCAAAGGCAATTAAGAGAGCAAGATATAGCAAGAAAAGGAATTTTTTTTCTGAAGATTTTCTTCCTATAAAGGAAAAAATAAACTTTTGTGTATGCTGTGGCTTGATCTGAAAGGCTCTTTGGCAGAGAAGCTAAGGACAAACTTTGCAAATGAGAAAAGGCTTTATCTTACTCCACTACCTAAAGTTTAAGAAGACAGCCGATAGATTCTAGGACTCTTGAAATATTGAAGAAAGTCGGATTCTCCCCACCATTTTTTTTCTATTTTAAAAAGACAAAATAGGAAAAGTAAGATGCGTAGGAGCATTATTGATGGTTTGAAAAATGTTCTGGGACTAGAACCAGACAAGAAAGAGATTATTTGAGGGAAATTAACAGAGAAAAGAGGAATAGTAATGTGTGGAGATATAATAGTACCAGACATAAATATATCTCCATCCGTAAGCCAGACTGCAAACAGGGCAATTTCAGGAAAGAAGATACCATTAAATCATGTAGTCTGACCTGTATATCAACAGGCACAGAATTTTGTGCATTTTCCCATGCACTGCATCTTCCTGAAATGTATCTTCCAAAAAGGCATCCAGCCTTGCTTTGAAACAACCAAAAATGGAGAACTCTTCACTCTTGTTGATAGTTTGTTCCAATGATTAACCACCTATACCAGTACAAATCTTGTGTGTCTTCTGGTTCTTGCCATTGCTCCTTGTTACTCCTTTTTTAATACCTGGTATACCACCTTAGGAAGAGACTGATAAGACAGATTTTGTAGTTTATACCTTGTGATGCATTTAGTCCATTTCATGGAGTGAAGGATAGCTGGAAAGGCTTCTCTGCTTTCTGTAAGACAATGTTTAGTTCTGTACATGTCACAGAACTCTGTCCTGTTACTGCCATGAAGATAGGGTCTGAAAATTTAACTTGGAGCATGGGCAGGCAAAGGAGTGAACATCAAGTGAAGGAGGGTGGAACTTCACAGTGCTGTGGTAGCTTTCTGCATGTGTGAACTTAGACACAAGAAACATCAACACTTTACAACACTCTAACCTCAGACTTGATGAAACTGAAAGTAGCAACCAACCCTCAAATATCATCAATCTTTCCACAAAAACACTTACCAAAACTGAAAAATCTGTCCTTTCTAAAGGCCTAAATTTCTGTCCAGAAAAATACCCTAATAAAATACTGCAATATGGAGAACTAGAAACATTCTTCCAATGCCTCCACCTCAATGAATATTTCCATAACCAAAATGAATCCACTTCCAACAACAACTCATCCTCTGACAACACTGAGGAAAAGATCAACCCCCACTTCCCTCCCCAGAATAAGATTGGACACCTCACAGTGGACAAAACTCTAACCTTTACTGCTACATTGACTGTTTCAGGGAAAGAATGAACAATGAAATAATCAGCAACACACACCATCATAACAATCTCTCTCTACCAGAGAGAAAGGCCATAGAATCTCTAAGATCTAACTACCAAATAGTAATAGAATCAGCAGCTAAAGGAGGAGCCATAGTCATCCTAAACCATGAAAACTACATAAAGGAAGCCAACAGACAACTCTCTGACACCATCTCCTACAAAGATCTACAAGAAGATCCTACTCCCCTTTTCACTATCAAACTCAAACATACCATCAAATCATTTCCATCAGAACTACAAGAAAAACTACAGACCTTGGTTCCTACCACTACCCAACCCAGGGACTTTTTACATGCTCCCTAAAATCCACAAACAAGGGAACCCTGGCAGACCTATCATATCCAGTCATGGAACCCTAACTGAGGAAATATCAGGTTTCGTTGACTCAATCCTAAAACCGGTCATCACCCACAGAGCAAGTTTTGTACAAGACACTACAGACTTTCTACGGACACTTAAAAACATAGACCACCTTTCCAGCAACATCCTCCTAGCCACCATGGATGTTACCAGCTTATATACCAACATCCCACACCAGGATGGCATCCAAACCTGCCTTACATATCTACGAGAGCAAGATGACAACTCAGGGTACAGACCCAAAGATATTACTGACCATATACACTTCATCCTCACACACAACAATTTCACTTTTAATAACCAACACTTCCTTCAGACTATGGGCACAGCTATGGGCACCAAAATGACCCCACAGTATGCCAACCTTTTTATAAGCCACTTGGAAGAAGAATTCCTCAAGGACTGCACCATCAAACCTTTGCTATACTTAAGATATATCAATGACATCTTCATCATTGGGACTGAAAACCTTTAATCTCTGATTGAGTTCCATCAGAAATTCAACAATCATCCTTTCATCTGACTATCTCTAGACTATTCCAGCACCAATATCTCCTTTTTAGACACGATGGTCAGTATCCAGAATGGTAAAATACAGACCACATTATACAAGAAACCCACAGACCAACGTACATATCTGCACAGAACCAGCAATCACCCTAAACACACCAAGAAAGCTGTGATATACAGCCAGGCCCTCAGATACCACTGAATTTGCACTGAGGAGAACACCCGGGATTGCCACCTCATCAATCTTAAAAAGGCTTCCACCCGGCAAGGGCAATCCTCCAGAGAGAGAGATCATCACCCAGATACCACATGAAGAACTGTTGCAGTACAGAAGAAAACCCCCCACTAATCGCACACCCCGCCCTTGAACCCATACAGAAAATCCTCAAACAATTGCAACCCGTACTAGAAGGAGACCCTGTTTTTAAAGAGATCTTCTCAGAACCACCCATCCTAGCCTTCAAACAAGCACTGACCCTTGCAAACTTCTTCAGGCAGAACACACCGAATGGATTCAGACCATGCCATGACAAGAAATGCAAAACCTGCCAACACATCTCCACCACCCCCACAATTATTACTATACCCCACAGCAGAGTCATCAGCATTCCTGCATCTTACAGCTGCACCTCCAGAAATGTAATACATCTCATCCAATGCACCAAATGCCCTGATGGAAAATACGTAGGAGAGACCAAACAACAACTGTGCAGCAGAATGAATGAACACCTGAAATCTATCAAAGACAAGAATACCCAATTACTGTGGGGGCACATTTCTCACAAGAAAACCACTCTCTCTCCAATCTCTCAATTCTAATCCTCAAAGGGAACTTACAAAACACTTCTCAGAGATGAGCCTACGAACTTGAAAGAGCATACACCAACTGCAGAGGCTTCCTCAGCCTGACAGAGTTTTTAAACTGGAAAGCTTGCTAAGAATTTTTTTTCCAACTATGTAAGTTGGTCTAATAAAAGATATCAGATTCACCCAAAGAACCTCGTCTGCCTATGTCCTTACACCAACACGGCTACAACTTACACCCCTGTAAAAATAATGGTAAATTTCCTTGTAAAATGTAATCATTATTTGGTGGTTTACTCTGTTTTGCATTACAGGTCTTCGTAGTTAGTAGAATTATTCCTGTCAAGTCAAAGAACTCCATTTTCAACTGGTCGGTTTGTTCTTGTCAGCGTTTCCTGACAACAAGCTGCATTTCTTTGTATTTGCATTTGTAAGAAATTCTGCTCTTGAAATTATCTTCAAAATTACTTCCTTAGTCAGGTTATTCATTAGGATTTTTGAATCACTTACAGTAATTGACATTTAGGGATAGCAATATTAGCCTGTTAAGGACGTTATCATCAGAATTAGTGGCACCTCTTAGATGTTAAACAATATATAAAATTAATATCCATTAATTAATGTTTAAAATCTAAGGACTGGATTATTTAAGGGCATTCTTGTTAATCAACATGCTTTGGATCGCACCTGGGTTTAGCCAAACATCCTAGCTGATATAGCAATGTAAGCAAGGGAAAAGAAGGGAGACAAGTTAACTTGATTTTACAAGCTACATAATGTATTCTCTTTAAAAATATGTTATGAGTTTATGTGTAAGTTCTAGGAGTAGGGGAACATAGTCTTTCTCATCCCCAGTTAGAGTCTAAGGCTGTGTCCACATGAGTGTGGATGTTTGTTTCCTCCAGGACAAGAAGCAGTGGCACACCTTGTGCTACTGCTACTTGTGCCCAGGGAAGACACATACCACATGTAGACACAACATGGGAACAAGTTTATTCCAGGACTACCCAATCACCAGGGTGCTGGCCTGAGGCCAGTCCCAGGGCAGCAAGCTAGGAGCCTGTCCTGCTCCAGGGCTGGGCTGCCTCTATGATAGCCCCTGTCTGCAGACTATAAAAGCCTGAAGACACTTTGTGCCCTGGGGCATGCAACCCAGGTAGTCTGTGGCACTCCAAGCCCTGTGTGTCCCTCTGGGTGGGTCACAGTCCTGGTGTGCCTGCCTGCCAGCACCCCAGCACTGCTGCTTGGCACTGCACTGCTGTGCAGCTGCCAGAGCAGTGCTGTTGGGGCAGCAGGGTGCTGCAGGCTGCTGCAGCCCCTGACCAGGCCTGCCAGTCCCCTGGGGCTGCCTACAGGCAGATTCTGGGCAGCAGGTCCACTGACACCTGCCTGCAGCACACCCCCAGCAGCCTGCTCTGCAACTGCCATGCAGCTGCCAGTCCTGTGCCATGCCCCTGCATTGGGCACTGCTGGCAGCTGCCCATGGCTGGCAACATTGGCCAAGCTGTATGGGGCCTAGAGAGCTGTATGAGCACAGGACCCAGCATGGCATCGTCCTTCTCATCCAGGCCTGAAAACACATGTTCCTGCATACCTGGGGTCCCAACTGGAGCCAGGAAGAGACTACTGATTTTGTGGTGCTTTGGGGTGAGACCAAGGTGCTATGCCAGTTTGCGGAGGGTAGACGCTCCAACGCCCACATTTATGAGGCCCTGTCAGGCCAGATGCAGGAGTGAGGGCATGACTCTCTTATGTAAGCATATAATCGTAGTAAATTAGGATTGGAAGAGACCTCTGGAGGTCATCTAGTCCAACCCCCTGCTCAAAGCTGGACCATCATCAATTAGATCATCCCTGCCAAACCTTCATCTAGCTGGGTCTTGAAAACTTCCAAGGATGGAGATTCCATAACCTCTCTGGGTAACCTGTTCTGGTGCTTTACTAATCTCCTAGTAAGAACATTTTTCATAATATCTAACCCAAACTTTCCTTGCTGCAACTTGAGACTGTTGCTCCTTGTTCTGTCATCTGCCACCATGGAGAAGTCAAGCTCCATTCTCTTTTGAACCTCCCTTCAGGTAGTTGAAGACTGCTGTTAAATCCCCTCTCAGTCTTACCTTCTCCAGACTAAGTAGACCATGTTCCGTCAGCCTCTCCTCATAAACCATGTGGCCTAATCCCCTCACCATTTTTGTTGCGCTCTGCTGGACTCTCTCTAATTTTTCCACATCCTTTCTGTAGTTGGGGGCCCAAAACTGAACACAGTACTCCAGATGTGGCCTCCTCAGTGCTGAAAAGAAGGGAATAATCACTTCCCTTGATCTGCTGGCAACACACCTACCAGGGCAGCCCAGTATGCCATTAGCCTTCTTGGCAACAAGGACAAGTCCAGGGCACCATGAGGATCAGCAATAGCAGGACGTAATGGGTCAGGCACCCCTTGGCCTGTGCAAACAGCTTATCATGCACTGCCCAGAGCATATGCAGCAGAGACATGGTTGGGATCCACTGGGGTGTAGTGTGGGGTTGGCCTGGGGCACCTCTCCAGAGAGGCTCCCAGTGGGGAGGAAGAGGGTGCAGCCAGCTCCTTGTCCCAGTTGTCTGGGAGCCCCACACCACCCAAGCCTGGGCACCATGGGCTGGGCAGCAGCACAGCAGAGTGATTGGCCTGCAGGAGTCAGGATGCAGCAGGGTCTGGAGCCAGCAGGTCCTGCCAAGAGCCTGGCCTATCCCACCCAGGGTATGGGGCAAGGAAGGCAGGCTGTCTGCAGCCAGCACCCAGCAGCCTACTGGTCCCAAGGAAGTATGTGGGGATGGGGGATTTGGCTGGAGGCTGCCTGGTCCCAGACCTACCTGGCCTGACTTACCATGGTCCCTGGGCACCCGTGTATGGCTGACCCCCAAACTGAGGCTGGGCAGCATGCGGCTCCTGGTGCAGAGCATCTATCTCCGAAATGTTGCAAAAGGCTTCTGTCTCCTGGCTCTGCATGTCCAGCATCTGGACATGGGGGAGACGCTGCAGTAGCCAATGGGGATGTTGGCTCAGGGTCAATGTTGCCCACCACTGAGGTCCTGCAGATCCACCAGCTCTGCCAGAGGTGCACCATGGACCAGACCCTCCAGGGGCAGGTGGCAATCGCAGAAGAGCAGGAGGAGAACTCATGGGCCTGGCAGGCAAAGGATGTGGCCCTCCAGGACAGGTGGTGGGCAGGGGATGTCACCCAGGAGGCAGCGTAGGACCAGGTCAACTAGGAGTTCCAAGCTGAGGTCCTGGCCCCGGAGCGTGAGCAGATCCAGGTCCTACAGGAGAAAACCACCATCCTGGGCTGGGCAGTGGAGGCCATGGCCAATGACTGTCAGGTCCTGGACACCATTCTAGGCCTGGCATTGTTGTTCATGGCTGCCACTGCCCGGCCCCCATCTCTAGCTCTGCAAGCCCCGTGGCAGCCACCTGCTGACCCACAGAAGGCCCCACCTGGGCCTAGACCAGGCTTTTGGTCAGTAAGCCTGAAATCAGTTGGAGTTTTTCAGGAATGAAGTCTATTCACTGGTTTTAACTGGAAACAGAAATGTTCATCACAGTGTGAATTTCCCTCCAAGTTTTGGAGCATTTGACTGAAGTGTAGGGCAATTTCTATTTTAGCTATCAATTGTGCAATCAAACGTGTTAAAAATGAGCATAATTCAGTAAAACCCCATTAGACTATACTTTGTGAATAATGATAATATAAGCCTTTATAATCATTTGTATGCACAGATTTTTCATCTGCTTTCATGGAACTGCAAGGGTATTAAATATAGTAAACAGAATAAATGTCAAGTACTGTCTATACCAGGATGCACTGGATACAATATCCAAGTGTTCAGAGAGACATCCAGAAGGCTGAAGAGACATGTAATACCAAGTCAATCTAAACCAAACCAAAGACAAACATTTCATGAATAGTCACTCCTTTTTCCCTTTTCATGAGGTTTTGGACCATCTGTTCCCAAAATAAACATTGGATTGACCTCACCCTTTTATTTGCTTCTGACAGTGATTAAATCTCTCATATAAATCTCTCATGCTGGTTTTTGTAATACTGCATGCACACATAAACACAAACAAGCTATGGAATAATAAAATCCCAGTATGTACTTATTCAGTTAAAGGTAACATTTTCCCCAAACTGTGCAGTGGTGACCTTAAAGGATGGGTAGTCAGGCCAGGATGGATTATGCCACACAATATCAGTCTCTATCATGAGACATTTTAATGATTCCATTTGGCATCAAGCAAGGCAAAAAGACATTGCTTTGCAGGGCTTAGATAGGTTTCAGTATCCTCTGTTATGGGGGATTATGCTAGAGCATTACCATTCAAAATATGCACTATTCCAGGAGCCAAACTACCCAGGAACAGCTGAGGAAGCTGGTATCAAAGAGAACACAAGGTAGAGATTATGTGAGTCACAGGGAACTGCAGACATTTGAGGTAAATATTTTACAAGAATTTTAACCTTACACAATATTATTAGTTCTTATTTCATTAATTATCAATAGGATTGAAATCTAGCTGTGGACAGAGTAAACATTGCTTTTGTCTCTGAGCTTCCTTGTCTTTAATTAGTTTACTGTGTGTGTTCACTGTAATTTAAATTTAAATTTATATTAATCTAAATGTAATATATCATAAGCCAAATTTCACTCACATCAGCATATTTCTGTACTAAGCTGCTATTTATAATAGGTTTGAATTAGGTCTTTGATTTTGTTCTTTCCATTTAAAATATGGGCTGTATATAAAAACTAACTTTGCAGTCATATCAAATTTTGCTCTAATTCTGGCACAAATTCAAAGCAACAATTTGTACGACACTAAATGAATTACACATTTTGAACTTTGATAAATAATACTTAAGAAATACAATCATCTATACTAAGTGCCCATTTGCTTACATAAAAAATCCATTACAGTTTGTCACAGTTTAAAATCCCTTTTCAGGGGCCTAAAATTGCCCTCTTGAAGTCTAGGAGTTTTGCCTCTGATGTTAGTGTGCATAGGATCACATCCATCTGTGGGGTTAAGGACTCAGAGAGGAATAGTGCTGAAGGTCAGCCACTGAACTCCTGGTCTGTCTGCTGCCACAGTCATCACCAACCTGACTTCTTGCCTCCCATATACCAGTTTCAGAAACAAAAATCAGTTTGATGGGATATGTCCACAGCTCATGCACAGATGACCTTCTGGAGGACAGAGGAAGCATATTTCATATTAAACAGGAAGACAGGGAAACTTGTGGTGTGTCTCTAATGAAGAGGAAAGAGGCTTTTGGTGAAACTTTGGCCCCATTCAAGTCAATGCAAGTTTGGGGACTAACTCTACTAGGATCAGAATTACATCCATCCTGATTCCTTCTGGGACTCATATCATTACTGTATAGTTCACAGTCATCACAAAGAAGCTTCAGACCACAAGGTGCAACAGCAGGAAATAGATCAGAGTTTTAATCCCATCACAGTGGGATGAAGACATAATTACCTGGGCCTTCTGCAGCTGCAGATCTGAAATTATAGCCTCTTAGTCTGTGTAGAATTTCCTTTCCACCTAATTCACTGTACCTCTGACAGAAACCAGGTATTTTATGGCCTGGTTGAAGTCAATGGAAAGATCCTTATTATTTCACTAATATTACCATTAAAAGTTAATCCCCAAAGTATTAAAAATGAAATTAATTTTGTAGACAAAATAGATTTAGCCATGATGCTTGCCATCTTTCATTTCTTTAGGCTTACTTGGATTTATAGTTCCATGCACAGCCAGCAATGGATGAACAGAGGATATCTGCCACTGGTAGTTAATGGCAAGTTTCCAAAAAAAGAGTCCTTTACAAGTGAAGCCTGTGGTTGGGACAACCTGCTGCACAGCAGTGATTAGCTCATTTTGTCATCGTGAAACACTATTTTTATGTTGAAAGAAGATAAATTGGATTTATAAATAGAAAAATCTTTTAGTTCTGAATGGGCTTGGCCCGATATTGCCAGATGTTTTCCTCCTTCACTGGTTTCGGAACAGTGTAGTGTTATTTTGTGATTCTGAACCATGAATCACAATCTTGTTTGAAGCAAACCTGCTATTTTTGGGGAGTACAATGCTTTGACTGACATGTTAATAGATAGCTTTACATGCTGGCTCTGTTGACCACTTAGACATTATTAAAATAAGGCAATTCACACTGAGATATATTTCATTCTAAGCAGATTATAAACAAACAGGAATATGGCTTCTAAAAATAAATTTTCTTTTATGTTTTAGGTTTCTATTTTTTTTCCTTTTTATTACTAAATGTTTGCTGAAATGCTCTAATTTAGCAGTATTCTGTAAGTGATAAAAAGCATGTAGAATTTCTTAAAATGGCTGCTTTAAAACATAAAAAGCTTTCATTATATTGTACAATTGTGATTTAATTCTGCTCTAGTTTGAATTCTTATCCTGACCTAGGACAAAATCCAAAGCTCTGTGCTAGACTAGAGACAAGGAAGATACACAAAAAAGAAATGAACCCTCATCTGCAGTCTTGGATGTTCATAGAGACATTCTCTGGAGGTTCTTTAAGTATGTATATGCATACAGGCAGAGGGCAGAATAATCTTCTGTGGTTGATCCCATATCACTGTTTGAATATTCAAATAAAAAAGGGAAAGCAGAGCAGCTGTTGTGAGAGCTGGGTGGGTCCTCCTCAGATGGCGGGGACTTCTGACATAGTCTATATGGGTGATGAGGGAAAACTATCACAAATCACTTCTATAGGGAAAGTCAGAAGCATCTGAAAGACTCCTGAAAGACAGAAGCATCTGACACCAGAAACCACAATGAAGTGAGGATTTTCTCTCATGTATACATTATTTTGTGTGTTTTGGGGCAAGTGACAAAGCATTGCAAGGCTGCAAGACAGATCGAAAAATATTATTTAACAAGGGGGTTGATGGTTCTTTTGCTGGGAATAATTAAGGTGATGGAGCTTGCTTGCTCCACAAAGTCCATTCCTTCACCCCGGCTGCCCTAACAAGACAGTGGAATGGTGCAGGACTTAAGTGCATACACCCATTACCTTCAGTGACATTAGGGTGCTACGAATATCACCGCATAAATGCCTATACATCTTTGGGTGCATTTCAACATCAATGGAGCTTCCACCCCACCTTGGATTACCCTTTCATTCACTCCCTCAATCAAGCTTTCCTTTTCTCTGCGGCAGGGGGAGTTAAAAAGAACAAGATGTAAACCTGAGAACAAGGCCTGTGATGGTATACCATCTTTGACATTTTTTGCAGCACCCGCATCTCTTCCACGTGTCAGAATGGAGCTTTATTTTGGTTGGGCCAGTGGACAATTTCTTGTTTTTTCCTGCTGCCTTCTGGTCTCTCTTCCCTCCCCCTCCTTCCTTTCCTTGCATCCTAACCTTCAACCTCTCTTCTGATGAAACGTTGATCAGAAGTAGAAAGGGAGGCCATCTGAAGGCACACTTCATCCTTCCCCACAACAGGTTGATGTAGTATATTTTTCTCCTCATCTGCCAGACTCTTTCACAGAGATCTGTACCATTCTCTAGAAAATATTTTTGGAAGAAATTTTTAGATGCAGTAACTACATCAAACTTTTTTTATTACAGAGCAATGTGCCAAAGCACTCTCTCTACACTGCCTCCTTAGACTTTGGTAGCCTCCCCCCATCACATAAACAAAAAAGGGTGGAGACAAAACAATATATGTTCATTGTAAAGCAGAAAGACCTCACAGCATTTTATAGGTTTATCAGTGCTTTAAAGCAGTGGTTCCCAATTTTTTTTGCTGTGACCCCAAATAGGCTACCAACAGCACCTCCTGACCTGGCGCTGTGGGGGCTGCTGGGAGTGGACTGCTGTGGCAGAGGCCTGGGGGGCAGGGGAGCTGCCATTGCCCACTTTGTCCATGGCAGCTCTGCCATGCCTGCCTGCCCACTGCTACCGGGCCACGCGTGTGAATGTGCATGTGTGTGGGCCCTTTGAGACGCTACTGAGGACCCCCCGCAACCTTGATTTGGGTTGCACCCCGAGGTTGGGAACCAATACCTTAAAGTGTGCCATCTATTTCTTTTAAGACATTAAGGCCTACTCTTATGGGATGCCTTAACCATCATATTCTACTTTCTGTCTCCAACCCCTCTTTCGTGGTGCAACCCATGTCACAGAGGATTAAGCTAATGAACATCACACACAAAGATAGAGCATATTTTAACTCCTTAAATTAGTGGTGCTCAACCTTCTGGTTCCATGGGCCAGATAAGTGGTATGGGGCCAGTCCCACACACCAGATCCAGACCATTGTGCCAGCACAATCCATTGTGCAGGGCTGCACCATCCAGCCCACTGGGCTCCCCATGGCACTGGAAGTTCAGCAGCAGGGGAGTAGTGGCAGCATTTATTGGAAGCCACAGCAATTAATGGTTCCACTGCCCTCCCCCTCATCAAATTTCCTGACCTGCGGGGTTTAACATGGACCCACAGGCTGGATTTGGCCCACAGGCTGGAGGTTGAGCACCACTGCTTTGGATCCTCCAAGCTATACCAAGGGACCAGTTAATTGGAAACTAGGACCAATGCTGGGTGGTTTTAAAGAACCTTCATCTACATCTATTAAGTTTTGCTGGCCACAAAGTACAATGTGTGTGTCCAATTTTCCCCTGTCCTAATAAACAGTTACAATACTATTTATTCAAACTCTGAACTGCAGCTAGTGGGACCTAAGGCAACAGTAAGCAAACTACTACAGAAGCAGATTGAACTCTAGACATTCATAACTTGCTAGACATCACTGTAATGGGAAATCACATGCTGTCTCTTCCCCTTGCACACGCCTAGTTCTAGAGGGCTGCTCCAATAAAGGATATTTTCAATGTTTCCAGTTAACTCTGACTGTCCAATTCAGAATGGAGATTCATTAGGACAATTGCCTCTGTGTTTTCATCCTCTGGAATACAGGACACTTCTGAGCAGTTGGCATAGGAAGAATTTATACCCAGTAGTGCTAGAATGTCTTGCTGTTCCTGGCATGGCTATAATTGCAATTCTTCTTCCAATCCCTTGTGTATTCAGTGAATGACAGCACGGTAGAGAAGGGTACATTGTTGGGAGAAATGCACTGATGTTATTGCTGGGTAACTAAAGTTTTGTTTTTTAAACAGGTAAACTTTGAGAAATTGGGAAAATTACTCAGCTCAGTATCCTGGCCCAAAAAGGTCCCCTGCTCTGGGAGAAGCCCTGGAATTACTTTACATCAAGGATACAAAACTATCTGGAACAGATATCCAAAGAAAAGGGGGAAAACTTTTAAAGAAGAGCTGTAGACCAAACTAGATGAGTATCCATCTCAAAAAATTGTAAATTGAAAGCAGAGAGCTTATCAGAACTAGAAAAAGGAACTAATCAGCAAATAGAGCTACATCATAAGCAGGGATCCAGGTTTCCCTTTTTCCACAGAAAAATGGAAAAAACCATGGATTTTGCTTTTTACCAGAGGCAAACATGGATTTCTTATTTTACCAGAGAAACCTGCAGATTTTGCAGTTTTGCAGCAAGTTCTCTGCACACTGCCTGAGTTCCAGCCTGAAGGGGGCTGGGAGAGAGCGGGAGGAGCAGTCAGGCAGGGGGTGCCACATGCATGTGCATCACATGGTTGCTATCTTGCATATTCTGAGGTCCACTGCTGGATGCCGTGGAATCTTCAAAACATACTGGACATGACTTGATATACATTAGCAACAGTACAGGAAAAAACGCACAGGAAACATTGCTGAACTCTGAAAAAATAGCAGAAGGTTTGTCTACTGAGGCAGAGAAGGCATCTCCAGTTTCCCTGCCTTTCACAAAACCAGGGCTTGAGCTATTCAAGAGGGAGCTTTTCAGCCCTGAATAACTACTGAAGTGCAGACAAGCTGTTGCACTGGTCATTGTGGGATGACTTGCCTTTGGTTTTATATGCACTGAGGAGGGCCCAGCCAACTACAACTATGTACATTGTATTGGAAACACTGGCACCCAGTTGATTCTGAAGGCAGTGTCAGCTAGCTTTTTACTGTCAAAATGCACTCAGAAACCATTCTGCAACTGCTCTGAGGATAAATAAACATGTGGGGTACCCTGTAATTGTCTGGGTATCGCTTCATTAGCCACAGCAGCAGTGGATAAGCCAGGGCCCCCAGAATGCAGATGAGTACACGCATCTCACTGATGACAATGCAATTTGAAAGAAACAAGGCTCCAGTCCGGCCTAGCATATAAATGCCTGATCTTCTCAGAAACTCTATCTTGTGCATCTTGCCTATTATGCCAACATTAGTACATCAGTGCTATCAAAGGACCAAGTTTGGGAAACTTGTTCTCTGCAGATCAGCTATAATTTCAGCTATATTCCAAGTTATAAGGCAACATGGGAGTAAAACTGCTTCCCATGGCATTACAACCCCCATGACCCTGACATTTGTCTTCTCAGCACTGGTTAGCTATTGACTTATAGCTTTAAGCTTGCCAGCTTTCAGATAGTGATGACTTTCCACTGTGTATTGGAACAGGCCCCCTCATCAGTTTTCCATTGCTAAAAAGCTGGGGTTAATGCCTTGTACTGGTCCACAAAGGTCTGCCTATTTGTACAGAAATTCTAGAGCTAGTACCAATCATCCTATGTCCATAAAACAATATTGTTCCATTGCCTCAGTACTGGTTTTCTTGGACCCAAACTGCCAATGAACATCAGGGGTTAGGTCAGAAATGGGAACATACCTAAGCTTGGATAAGCCAGCTATGCAACCCTTCACTTAAAAGATCACTATCTACCCTTCCGTTTTCCACCAGGGTGAGAAGTCCACAATGATGCTTACAATGTAGATGCTGAAGATGCTGGGTGTGAGCCATACAAGATGGTGAATTAAGTACATGCCTTTACTGCAGTTTAGGTAAGGCTTAAGAGTCCAGCTAAAACCACTACCGTTTTTCTTGTGTTTGCTAGTTGACATATAGCATGACTTATTACTACTCCAGCAGCAATACCCATACTATACAATATTATATGTAAATCTGAGTTGAAACAACTTTACTGACATGGACAAAGGGTACAGAGTGCAGATGAAAACAAACAAAAGATTGACCGGAAGGTGACTATGAGCCAGCAGTACGATGAGTTCTCTAGGAAAGTAAATAGAGCTCTGGCGTACATTAACCAATGTGTGTTCTGTCAATCCAGGGAAGTGCTCCTCCCTCTCTATTTGGCACTGGTGAGGCCTCAGTTGGAGTACTGTGTCCAGTTCTGGGCACGGTACTTCAAGAGGGACATGGATAAGCTTGAGAGGGTACAAAGAAGGGCCACCTGTATAGTCAAAGGCATGGAGGATAAGCCCTATGAGGAGAGACTCAAAAAACTGGACCTGTTCAGCCTGAGTAAGAGAAGGCTAAAAGGTGACCTGATGGCCACCTACAAGGGAGAACACAAAGATCTGGGGGAGTAACTCTTCAGGAGGGAGCCTCAAGGGAGGACAAGGACTAACGAACATAAGCTTCTAGAGGGTAAATTCAGGCTAGACGTAAGGAACAACTTTTTCTCTGTAAGGGTTGCTAGAATCTGGAACACACTCCCACCAGAGGTGGTGCAGTCACCATCATTGAATGTGTTCAAGAAGAGGCTGGACAGGCACCTTGCTGAGCTTGTCTAAGCCCAATATCTTCCTGCCCACAGCAGGGGACTGGACTTGATGATCCTATGGGTCCCTTCTGGTTCTACAATTCTCTGAAAAAGTTAAAGTCTGGTACTGTTTCCCAGTAGGAAAGCAAAAGCTAGAAACTACCCCATCAAGCTGAGATAAAGAAGACTGTAATCATGTCTGCCTGAAAGCTACTACATTGCTTGAGGAAAAATGAACTGATGAGGATATAACATCTGCTTAGAATGCTAACTGTGAAGCTACCAAAACTCAGAACAAAGAACTACTAGGTTGGAAGGGACAAACCAAAACCTACAAGGAGTCTGAGGCATCTGGCACTAGACCTGAATTATATGAAAGTTTAAAGGGATGGCTGGACTGGAGCCAGAGATAAAAATATCTGTAAGTAATGGAATCAAAAAGTGGAAGGTCCACTGTACACATTTAATGAGCAGAAGACCATAATCTGGTTTCCAACTGCAGAGGAAAGAAGAGAATGCAGATACAAATTCTTTTTTCAAATGTCATACAATGTGCTCTAAATATTTTTATAAACTAGCCTGATTAAGTCCTAGCTAATATAAAACAGTATGATATAATTATAATTCAAAGGGAATTTGTGGAAAAAAGGGTATAACAATTTATCTTAAAGGAAAAAAGAATTTAAAAAACTTACGTGGCATTAGAAGATATATATTGCTGCATCTATCAAGCACATGTAAATAAGTTTTATTATGTTTTAAGGTATGTGGCAAATAATTGCTTTTTCTGAGGCTGCAGTTCACACATAAAAGAGGAAATACTGGAAAGAAATCTCCACATACTTTATATGTTGTGATTTTCATAGCCTACTCAGGTCAAAAGGAATACAGGATTCTAATGAGAATGCGATTGGGTTGCTCTGTGAACATTTGTAACTTTGAAAGAGTAGGGCTCTGCTAAGAAATTATAAGGAACATTCTGGGAAGAGAAAATTGGAAGGAGTTTTGAAGGGCATGAAACAACTTTGGTTATTGCAGAACTTAGTAAAAGGAAGAAAACACACTTAGGAGCTTAGAATGTGTAGATTCAAATATTGACTTTGGGAAGATGTCACCATCCAGAAATATTTGAACAGTGTGTAAACCAGAAAGGAAAAAGGGGACAAGTGGGATTCCAAATACTAGGGCTGTATGACACAGCACAGTTTTGTTTAGACTTCCATTTCATTGTTTTGAAGGGACAGTATTTTATTTCATCATTTTGTGTTTCAAAGCACTGTTCCATTTCATTTCAGTGAAAATGTTTTGCTGTTTCGACATGTTTCGCCCACAGGCTATAATGAGGAATCATGAAAATGCCTATAACTTTGTCATTACTTGCCAGATTCAGATGAAACTTGCAGGGATGATAGCCTTTTCTGAGGGCATGAATCCTGCCAAACTTCAAGGAGATAAGTGCAGTGGTTTCTGGGAAACTGCACCTCAAACTGTTCAAAGCAAAACTCATGACACTTGCCAGAAGCAGCAGCCTCCTGTCATCCTGCCCACAGATCTGGGGGCCAACACCCCTGGGAGGACTGCAGGGCTGTGCCAGACTTCTCCCAGGGCTGTGTGTCCCCAGTTCTGTGCACTGGATGACAGGAGGCTGCCGCTGCTGGCTGGGTCCAGTTCTAAAGCCAAGTAAGCCAGGCTTAGAAACCCAAAACATTTCAAAACTTTCTAAATGGTCTGAGTGCCCTCATTTCATTTTGATGATGTTTTGAAGCCTTTTGTTTCATTTTGATTTCACTGTTTTAAGCTTGAAACATATTGAAACAGCTTCAAAACAAAACACCTGGCAAAATTTCACATAGCCGTACCAAATACCATCATGAAGTTATGAAGATAACACTTTTTGCTGACTATCAGGACAGCTTCCCTAATGCTGAGACCTATTAGATTGCAAAATGATGTCCTAAAGGCAGTGATAGTACTGTTACTGGAATTCATAACTGACTGGATAAAGTACTGGCAAATATACTGTAGGGAATGCTCCTGTACTATCATGGTGATGGATTACCTGCCCAAATCAACCTCTAGTATTCTATAACTCTTGAGAATTTGAAACCTAGTAAGAGCAAATAAACTTTAAAGCTCTAATTCAGCAAAGCATTAAAGCAGACAGCTTAATTTTAAACACATGCTTAAAGGAGACTTCAATTAACCAGTTACATTGAAGCCATGAGGTTTAATACATGCTTAAATGGAACATGGGCTAGAAAGGGAATGCCTGCAGTTACAGAGCTATGCAATCTGTTTGACCATCCTGAACATCCTATCACATTCTGCCTCCCATCCACCAAAAACCTTTCATCACTCAGCCTGTGCTCCCAACAAAACTCACTGCTGCATGTGGTTGGTTCCCTCATGATTCCTTGGATTACAAGGGAGGAACGCAGTGGTAAATAACACTGGGAGGTCATAACAAAGGTAAGGACTAACTAAGCTAGAACTGGCAATAGGCAAAAGAAAGAGAATGGGTGAGAGTCGTTCCCTCTGCCCCCCATCCCCAAGCACCTGCTTGGAACCTCTGGCCTTATCTGATTTTTCTCAGTACTCCCTGAAACTGCCCAGGTTTGACTTCTAGAACAGGGAGAAGCCCAAACTCCTTTTGAGTCCACGACCCCTTTCAAGTTCTGACTGTCCCTGGTCTTTTAAGGCCCTTGTTCAGGGAGCTACATTCCTGTTTACTACAAAAGAGATCTTTACCTCTTGATAGGGAAAAAAGATGCACCACAAGGTTTGAAGCAGCGAAACAGGCAGTTTCTTGTCAATAAAGGCAATATTGAAGTAAAACCACCCAACCAGAAAAGCCACCCACCCCGACAGTGTGGAGACACGGTCAAGAAGTCCAACTGTACCTTGTCATGCATCCACAGATGCATCTCAAGCAGGTCCAAGGAGGACCTCCCCCTCCCCCTCTATGCGGCACTGGTCAGGCTGCAGCTGAAGTACTGCGTCCAGTTCTGGACACTGCACTTCAAGAGGGATGTGGACAACATGGAGAGGGTCCAGAGGAGGGCCACTCACATGATCAGGGGGCAGCAGGGCAGGCCCTATGAGGAGAGGCTCAGGGACCTGAACCTGTTCAGCCTCCATAAGAGCAGGCTGAGGGGGGATCTAGTGGCCATTTACAAACTAGTCAGGGGGGACCAGCAGGCATTGGGAGAGTCCCTGTTTCCCCGAGCACTATCAAGACTGACTAGGAATAACAGTCATAAGCTGGCAGAGGGTAGATTCAGGCTAGATATCAGGAGGCGCTACTTCACTGTCAGGCAGCTAGGATCTGGAACTGACTTCCGAGAGAAGTGGTGCTGGCTCCTATCCTGGGAGTCTTTAAGAGAAGGCTAGATGAACACCTCACCAGGGTCGTTTGACCCCAGTACTCTTTCCTGCCATGGTCTAACTTGATGATCTGCTCGGGTCCCTTCCGACCCTACCAACTATGAAACTATGAAGAAAACCCTGGCACCTCCAAAGGGTTGATGATTATATTAGCCACAGGAATGCCAGATGACCCAGGAAGAGTAATTACTGAAGGACTCTGAGACTCATGAGGAATTGGGACAATTCTCCATGATCCTTCCCAGGCAAAGTGAAAAGCCTGGGCAGGAGCAGACACACCCTGTAAAACAATGCATGGCTGTGCAGACAGTGTCACCAGCAGGTCTTTGGCTTCTTTGACTGTGGGATGTTGTTCTAAGAACACGGATGCTAGGAACACATGGGATCTACTGGACAAAGAGAGGGAAGAGCAGTTTGAAGACAGGCTTGCTAACCCACTGAAGACAGTTTTAAATTACATTTGCCTGGGTATGGAGATCAAAACCCTGAAGTAAATGGGGAAGCACATGACCTGGAGGAAGTACAGCAGGAAGGAACAAGAGAAGAGGTCTTCTCATTCTTTTTGAGAAAGCAGAGTAATCAGCTAGTTACCTCAGGTGTCTGTAAATGAATGCACAGAGTCTGAGAAACAAGCAGAAAGAACTGGAAGTCCTTGCACAGTCATAGAGCTATGATGTGATTGGAATAACAGAGACCTGGTGGGTTAGCTTTCATGATTGGAGTACTGTCATAGACGGGTATAAACTGCTCAGGAAAGAGAGGCAGGGAAGAAGAGGAGGAGAAGAGGAGTTGCGCTTTATGTAAAAAAGCTGTATGATTTTTCAGTGCCACATTATGAAACTGGAACCAGGCCTGTTGAAAGTCCCTGGGTTAGAGCCAGAGGGGACAACAGCAAATGTGACATGGCGATGGATGTCTGTTACCAACCTCCAAACTAGGATTTCTTCAAACAATACCTGGCTGTATTTTAAAGAAACCTTACTAAGGGTGCAGGACTGAACCATCCTGATGTGCAGGAAGACTACCAAGCATGTTGGAAGACCAGCTTGGCTTAGCAGGGCCCTTTAGTGAGCTAAAATAAAAAAAGGAAGCTTACAAGAAGTGGGAATTTTGACAAATGACTAGGAAGAAGTATAAAAGTATTGGTCAGGTATGCCGGGATGAAATCAGGAAGGCTAAAGCAGAATTGGAGTTGTAGCTAGCAAGGGACATGAAAGGTAACAAGAGGGGTTTCTACAAGTATGTCAGCAACAAAAGGAAGACCAGCAGCTCTGGGAGCCCAGGCTGGGGCCTGCCCCAACAGCTCTGCAGCCTCAGCCCCAACCACAAGGCATGGCCAGCCATGCTGACCACCAGTAGTGCCAGCTCCTTCCTGGTGGCGGGTGGGGCTTAGCTGGGCACCCACATGTCATGCCCTGCCACCCAATGAGTCCACCAGGAGCCACACACCATTGCCACCAGCCAGGACTGACCAGAGCCACCAGGCATGACAGCCCTACCTACATGGCAAGTCCCACACTCGGGGATGGGTCCTCCCTGCCCAGCCAAGCAAAGCTCCGCTGGCTGCCAGGTTCCTCCTCGCAGCATGTAGGGAGGTGGGAGACAGTGCAAAACTTTACTGAGCAGCTTGTGCCTCCTCAGCTAGGAGGGCTGGGACTCATATGCCAAGGAATGTGTTGATGCTGGTGGTGATGTCCTCCTCAGCTGCGGGGGGCAGGGATGTGCAGTACAGCCACAGGTAGCCCTCCAGGCAGCAGTGGAAGTTGCAGGGCAGCCTGGGCTTGTCCCCTGTACTATTGAAGCTTAGGGTCCCCTGTCAGGTTCACCTGGAGCACCATGGCAATCATCAGCAGCAAGGCATAGTGGGTCAGGCACCCCTTGTCTATACAAACAGCTCTTCACTCAGAACCTGGGACATGCACAGCAGGGGCACACTTGGGGCACAGTGCTAGCACCTCCCTGGAGAGGCCCCCTGTGGGGAAGGCAGGGGTGATGGCAGCTCCTCATCCCAGTCATCTGGGAACCCAACACCCCCCAAAGATTGGGCACCATGGCTAGGTGGCAGTACAGGAGACTGGCAGACCTGCAAGAGGAGAAGTGGGGGCAGTGGGGTCTGGAGCTATGGGGATACGGAGATTCATGGGGGCTCAAGGGGAGGGTTGGAAGGGCCCTTTCCAGCTGGAATTGGGAATCAACAGCTGTGGTTTATGCCCCCGTGCAGGCATGGCCAGAAGCCAGGGTGCTAGCTACCTGTCCCCAGGCTCCATCCCCTAGGTGCCCCCACCCCAGGCTGCCTACCCTAGGAGGACACACACACAAACCACATTGTAAACAATTTGTATTGGGAAGACGATGTTTTATTGTTGGTGGGTGGGGTGGGTGGTGGAAGGGCTCTGGTGTTGGGAAGGGAGGGGGATGGGATCTGTTGTTGTGGAGGGGTCTGTTGCCCTGGCCCCCATTGGCAGGTATGTGGCTTAGCCAGGGCCTCAGTGGGAGGGGCCAGCTGCTGTCATGGCACTGCAGCTGGTTCTCCCACTTCCAGGAATCCTCTGAACACTGTGCCTTCTCTGCCCAGGCTTCGCAGAGGAGTTCTCCCTGGGCCTTGCAAATGTTATGTAGCATGCAGTTTGTGATGATGGCCTGGGGGGTGTTGTCCACAACAAACTCGAGGCGAGTGGTGAGGGTGCACCAGTGTCCCTTGAGGTGGCTGCCAAGGTGTGGGTCTGGCTTAGACACCAGTCGAAGTAGGTCTTGGTGGGGTCCATCTGGCTGGTGTAGGGCTGCATGAGCCAGAGCAGGAGCAGCTGTTGGGGTCCCTGATGACGAGGATTGAGATCACCCCAAGGCACAGCTAGGGAGCAAAGTGCCTGCTCTGCACCAGGGCTGGCAGGTTGGAGTTCCAAGACACATGGGAGTCATGGGCAAGGTTCCCTTTAAGGTGTGTGTGTGCGAGGCTGTGCACAACTAAAAGTGTGGCTGCACACAACCTTTTCAAGGCTGCACACCAGGAGAGGCTGGGGCGGGAGCCTGGCATGGGCTGTACTGGCTGCGGGGAAGTGCTCTGCTCCTCCGCATCAGGGCCAGGGAGTAAAGCACTTCCATAGAGCTGGGGAGCCCACGCCAGGCTTCCACCCCAGCCCCTGGTCCCCAGCTCCAGCCCCTGCTCCTGGCTTCAGTCCCTGGCCCCAGCCTCCAGCCACCGGCCCCCGGCTCCAGCCCCTGGCCCCTGGCCCCAGCCGCTGGCTCCCAGCTTCTGGCTCCAGCCTCCAGCCCCTGACCCCAGCCTTTGGCCCCAGCCTCCAGCCCCCTTTGGTAAGTGTCCCATGCCAGACCGAGGTGGTGCACTCATGATCCAAGGTGGCGCGCTCCTCCTTGGAGCTTGACCCACAGGGTCTCAGTTAAGCCTTCCCTTCCTCTGGTCCCATTTGGAAGGTAGAACTGGTTTACTGTTCCCTAACATAGAGCGCAACCCCCCCACCTTTTTTCCCCTTCCTAGCTCTTCTAAACAACCTATAGCCCTCTTTGTCTACTGCCCAATCAAAAGTTTCATTCCACCATGTCTCCACTAGGCCAAACAGGTCGATTTTACTACTTGCAAGCAGGAGAGCAAGCTCCTCCTGCTTGTTCCCCATGCTTCTTGCATCAGTGAAGAGACGCCTTAATCCCCCTGTGGGAGCCCTGGCCTGAGAGACAACTGGTTCCTTGGTATATACCTAAGCTGGAGAGATGGAGACCATCACGCCCCAAGACGCCCTCTGCTCTGAAGTGTGGGTCATGGTCCAGGAAGCCAAATCCGGCGTGACGACACCAACTCTGGAGGAGCCAGTTCACCTCACAGATGCAGGCACTCTGCCTCTGCTAACCAGGAGGAGTGATGAAAAGACCACCTGGGTCCCCAACTCTTTAAGCTTGGCCCCCAGAACCATGTAGTTATCCATGATCTGGTTCGGACTACTCCAGGCCACATCATTGGTTCCCACATGGATGAGGACCATAGGATAGTAGTCAGAAGGCCAGATGAGGTCAGTGATCTTCTTTGTGACATCCCCAATCTTGGCTCCTGGGAGACAGTACACTCTCTCACATTGGGGTCCATGCGGCAGATGGGTCCCTCCATTCCTCTGAAGAGGGAGTCACCTATGAGGATGACCCGACGTCTCTTGCTCTGGGTCACTGGATGATGCTCAGGGGGTACGGATGCCGGCTTATTGGTTGAGAGTGTGGCTTCCTCCCTTCCTCCTTCCTGATGCCCAGTCTCCTCCAGTGCTGCCAGGGCCACATACCTGTTCCCCAGTTGTACTGGGGTGACAGTTGATGCAGCTGTGCGCCGCCTGCGATGCCGCCTGGTCCTGGAGATGACCGTCCTCCATTCGCCTCCTGCAGACTCCAGGGTGGTGACAGCTTGAGGGGACAGGCCCTGCAGAGAGAGAAAGTACCCGTCAATCTCATCCTCCATGGCCCTGATCCCCCGCAGCCTGCTCACCTCTGGCTGGAGCTCTCTCACCTGCCCCTCCAGCGCCGCAATCTTGGCACAGGTGGGACAGGTGAGAGAAGCCCCCACTCCCACATCCCCCCCAGCCCCAGGGACCAAGCCAGGCAGTCCCCACAGGCAGGTGGCCCCACCTGTGTGGAAGCCTCACTGGTCCCTGGGCCAGGAGGCAGCCATGGGGCAGGAGCCCTGGCTGCACTCTGAGTGACAACTCCCATGCTGTCACCCCCACTCACATACCTGGAGATGACTGCTGCTGCTGCCGCCATTGGTTCTTCTTCTGCCTGTGGCCTCTTGCACACCTCCCTGCGTAAAACCCAGTGCAAACTCTGGCGCGCCCCTAAAGAGTGTGCCTGTTTGCACTCCCTGTTTGTGCAGCTCCCGCCCGGCATGGCTAAATGGTGTCAGGTGGGGAAAGAATCCCCTGCCCCATCGCCCTCACCTGGCCAAAACTCATTCCCTTCCCCTTCCCCAGCTTACCTCCTCATTGCCGCAGGTGTCCCTCAGCTGCGGATCGTTGTTGCTGCTGCTGTTGGTGCTGCTGCTGTTGCCGCCGCCTCAAGGGTCAGGGGACACCAGGGGCACATGCACTCCCTCTGGCATCCTCAACACAACTGCCATGGCCAGCCAATTAGCCCGGGTTCAAATTTCCCAGGCCAATCAGCAGGGCCAATCAGACAATCAGCTAACCCAGTCAATCAGCTGTGTCTGCCTGGAGCCCCGCCCCCTGTGGGAACCCTGCTTGTCTGCTGGAGCTTCATCCCACCAGGGGCTTCCTGGTAAGCTGACTCTTGGGCTTCTAAGGCCCTAGCCTTCACCCACCCGGCTCCTAACCCTCTCTCACCCTGGTGCAAACTCCGGCGCACCCCTAAAGAGCATGCCTGTTTGCACTCCCTGTTCACACGGCTCCCGCCTGGCATGGCTAAATGGGGTCAGGTGGGGAAAGAATCCCCTGCCCGATCACCCTCATCTGGCCCCACTCACTCCCTTCCCCTTCCCCAGCTTACCTCCTCGTTGCCACAGCTGTCCCTCAGCTGCGGATCGTTGCTGCTGCTGCTGTTGCCGCCACCTCAAAGGTCGGAGGACACTGGGGGCACGTGCGCTCCCTCCAGTGTCCTCAGCACAACACGGGCAGCTTCAGCAGGGAAATGGCCAACTGGATGTCTGCGGGGAGAGGTGACTGCATTTTGGTGTCCTGCCACTCCAGGTGCGAGCAGGGCTGCTCCAAGAGGTCTAGGAAGGTGGCCCGGGTCATCCTGAACTCCTCCTGTTACTTGTTGTCATCCCAGATGTGCTGGATGATATGCAGCCACCAATCTTGGCTGGCATGGTGGGTCCAGAGGCAGCAGGGCTGGAGGCCCAGGAGCACGAGGGTGGCCCTGGAGGTGGCATCCTGCAGTCCATCGTCGGCATCTCAGCCGGGGTCCAGCCAGCTGGATAGGCAGCAGCCGCACAGTGGCAGCCATGAGACAGCTGAATGTCCCTGGGAAGCTGGTCACTGCACACAAGGGAATTGGCAGGGTCAATTGGCAGGGGGACAGCAGGTCAAGTGCAGTGGCCAGCCAAAACAGGCATGCTGCGAGAAGCTGCAGCACAATAGCTTCCACATGCTGCCCCCTCATGCTCTGCATGCTGCTCCTGACCAGAAACGCAGCTGGCCAGGGAGTGGGGATGCCTTTTATAGATGGCCTTTGGCTTCCAGTTGCCCCTGGTGGTGCCAGGGGACCATTGTAAGGCCCCAGGAAATGGGAGGAGTTTGCTGCTAGGAACATCAAATCTGGTCCCATGTCCCTGCATGTTTGCCCAAGAGCGTTAATCACAAGTAGTTTGCTCACAAGTAAACTGGTCCTGCATCAAATGCACTTATAGACACACCCTATGTTTATTTTTTTGCAGGAATTAAAGGGCATTTCAGGGCAACAAATGTAACATTGTCCATGGCCTAAGAGTTTCTTAATGGCACATTGATGTGAATTACAAACCTGGCAGAGAAATGAACGTTTGCTAACAACAAATATTATTACTGAAACATAAATAAAAAAGTCATGGTAACATTTTGGTCTTAAAACTTATACGCAAAAAGCAATGCTTTCATGTGATCTGCTCTGCATAGTATAGGTGATGTTGATTATGTGCAGTAATAAAATAAGATAGCTTGCTAGAAATGTTAAAAAGAATTAATATGACAGAGCTTATTGCACTAAAACTGACCAAAACAGACATGTACAGGAGGGATTGCTTTGACCGAGATATACACATACTTGATAAATAGATATATGCACACACATTTCCCTAGTGATGTAATAAATTATATGTATATGTACATACGTATATGTGTGTGTGTATACACAACACACACACACACACACACACACACACACACAATTTCCTCAAAGCCTGCAGCCATTTGAGCTCCATCCCTAAGGATAAAGGAAAACATATCTTTACCTCCCAGTCTGAATATTTTATTGCATTTCTTAATTCAAACTACAAAATTTCTGTCAAAGATAACTATTTCTAATTAAGCTCTGGAAGTGATTTCTGCAGAGACTGAGTTTATCTGCTGGAATGTTATGGATATTTTACATGGTTCTTGGGTTCCTTTGGGCTATGACTTTATATAAACGGATTGAATTTCTTTTCCAAGTGATCATTGCTAACTGCTATTGCTGCATGACATAACAAGGTATGCTTGTAATGGTTTAATTTCAAAGGTTATATTCTTTGCAACACCATGAGAGTGTGTGCACTTCTACAGAAAATATAAAAACCAAACTACAATTAAAAAAAACTTTAGCTCCCCCCAATGATTTAACATTTACATTCATTAAGAAATAAGCAGCCCAGCTTAATGTACAGTTAAACAATGTTTCTTTAGCAGAGAAATCTACTTGTTTGTCCTGCATGATATAATCAGAAGGATCAATTATTTCCAATAGCCCTGCAATGCTTGAAACATAGCCATTTACTGGACCCTAATAAAAAGATTGTTTTACCTGTTATCTGTTGTTTATCTGTATTTATTATTACAATATATTTCATGCAAGGGATTTCTTAATCAGAGTTCTTATCATAATAATTAAGCAAGATGTACATAAACACTGAACATGTTTATTAATGCTGAAAAACAGTTCAGGGGAAAATGTGAAGTTTTATTTTCCAGGTGTATTAACAGATACATCTTTAAATCATATCAATTACTTTTCTTGACATATTTTTAAATATAATTTTAGTATTATATTTGAAACATATCAGAACAGTCTCATTTACAGAAAACATTTTTGGTTAAAAAGAATCTTGTTCAAAACCATCAAATGTGTGTGATTTCTTAAAAATGATTTTGATAAAAATGTCAGTGAAAAAAAATATTGTGGACAGTTTCTTGAAAAACGGAGAATCCCTAAAATTTAATTTTGTTGTGAGAAGCTCAATAAATGATAAAAGAACATTTTTCAAAAGAAGAAAAAACAGGATTTTTTTATTAACTATAGGTTTTATAGTTTCGTAGATGCTAGGGTTGGAAGGGACCTCAACAGATCACCGAGTCTGAGTCCCTGCCTAGGCAGGAAAGAGTGCTGGGGTCAGATGACTCCAGCCAGATGCCTACACAGCCTTTTTAAGGCTATTATTACAATATGCAATATCAACATTTTAAATAAATGGCAAATACTCATTTTTGTCATCACGAGGGAAATTCAAATTCAGGTAAATGTGATATTTTTATTAGACCAACTAAATAGTTGGAAAAATTGTTCTTTGCAAGTTTCAGGCACAAACACCGTTCTTCAGGCATAGGGAAAATCTGCTGGTGTTATGTGTTGTCCTTCATGGAAGAGAACCAATATGCAAAATGCAGATCTGTAAAAATACAAACTCAGGGCAGTGAAGATCATAGGGAATGGGAGACAACAGGTGTGAAACAGGTAGGTGGGGAAGGGATGTGGGAATGTTGAACTGGTGTTAGAACGTAGCTGGTAAAATGCAGACAGGTCACCAGGGGTTCTCAGATGGTAGGCAGTTTATAATGTGCCATAAATCCACTTTCTATAGTTAGTCCATTATGTTTAGTATTCAGTAGATTTATGAAGTGAAGTTTGTAGGCTTATCTACAAAAGGTGTTTTGTAAATTTCCTTTGAGGATTATAGCTGAGAGACTGGAGAGAGAGTGGTTGTCTTGTGAGAAGTGGGCACCCACAGAAATTGGGTATTTTTGTCTTTGATGGATTTTCAGTGTGCATTCATTCTGGTCCACAGTTGTTGTTGGTTTCTCCTACATATTTTTCATCAAGGCATTTAGTGTATTGGATGAGATGTATTACATTTCTGGAGGTGCAGGTGTAAGATCCAGGAATGATGATGGTTCTGCTGTGGTATGTAGTTATTGTAGGAGTGGTGGAGATGTGTTGGCAGGTTTTTACATTTCCTGTCCCCCCACACCTACCTGTCTCCCATTCCATCTGACCCTCACTGCATTTTCTGCATTTTCACAGATCTTCATTTTGCATATTGGCTCCACTTCCACCATAGAGAACACATAACACCAGCAGATTCCCTCTATGCCTAATGAAGGGTGTTTGTGCCTGAAAGCTTGCAACGAACAATTTTTCCAACTACTGAGCTGGTCTAATAAAAGATATAATATTTACCCAAAAAACCTTGTCTGCCTATGTCCTTAGACCAACATGGCTACAACCAACAACTTTAAGGGAAATTCATACACTTAAGTTGATAAAACTTAAGAAGTTTATTTTTGCTATGTCATGCTTTAAACAGAGAATGTTTCACCTCTCTTTCCAATTAAAAGTGATTTATAAGAACCTATACGATGTCTTGAAATTATTCAAGAATATAAAATTTTTTATTATAATTAGAATTATTAGTAAAGTAATTTCAGTGATCTGCCTAGTGGAAGAAAATGTGTCTTATGATTCAGTAAAAAGAACTAATGAAACAGATCTAGTAGAGCACATATAATATATGCAATAATGCACAAATTGTAGACATCTGGTAAAACAGGCATTATACCTTGTCTGATCTTTGTCTTTCCAGGGACAGGAGAGAGGTTTTAACAGATTTCCACACCAGAAAGATCTTTTAGTTGTAAGAGGTTTCATCCATGGCAATCCAAAACAATAGCATCTATTTATTTGCAAAAAAAAATAGTATTTTATTTTAAAAGTTAGTTTCTGATCAAGTGAGCTTCAGCTCATGAAAGGTTGTTTCTTTCTCTTTATAGTATATAAAGCACAATCCTTTTTTAACCAAAGAAATTGTGCGTGTGTGTGCGTGTGTGTGTAAAGTGAAACCGGAAGTGCCCCAGAAGGACACCCCAGATGTGGCGGGAGAAGCGGCAGCTTGAGCCGCTCAATTAACCAGCATACACACACACACACACAATAAAAGCATACAGTTGTTATCCATCATCCCCTGGGAGAGATATATATATATATAGATACATTTATTAGGTAGTCTATAAGGTGTGTATCTGCCCTGCCTTCCTATAGGAGGGGCAAGAGAAAGGGAGATTCACAGAATTTAGGATAATGATTTTGAACACCTTTGAACAGAGAAGTCAGTGGGACTATGCATCCCATCTCCTATCATTTCCCATATTTTTAATATCTTTACTACTTAATATCTGTCCAATGTTCAATACCTTTTTAAACCAAAGCAGTTTATTGTGGTGTTAGATAACCTGATGTATGTTGGGCCTTTAAGCATGGGTAATTACTAGGGCTGTGCAAAACAGGCTACATTCAGTTTGCATTTGGATTCAGCCTGGATTGGGGACAGCGATTCGATTTGTTGATTTGGATGACTGTCCCAATTCAATTTGGCCAAATCTGAATCTGAAGATTCAGTACTGATTCAGAGAATCAGCAATTCAGCCATAGACATAGCTTTAAATGTTTTTTCTACATACCTCGAGGTACCAGGCATGGCTTATGAAAGCTGTGATGGTGGGGCAGATGGAGAGTCCCACCGGAGCATGGGGAGGGGGCCCATATGCTCATCAGCAAACCCAGAAGTGAACCAGAAGTACTTCCGGTCTACCTCTGGGTCCACCACCAAATGCATGGGGGATCCCCCCCACACTCCCCTGGCTCAGTGATAGGACATGGGGGGACCATAGAAGCCACCCCCATACCCAGAAGGCCAGTCACTGAGCTGGGGGGAGTCCCCTGCGTGCTCCCTGGTAGACCCGGAAGTGGACAAGAAGTACTTCTGATCCATTTCTGGGTCCTCTGTGGAGCATGCTGGGGACCCCCCCATGCTTCAGTGGGATGTTCCATCTGTCCCAGCATCTCAGCATTCATGAGCCACCTGGTACCTTGAGGTATGTAGAAAAAACATTTAAAGCTGCATCTGTTGAATCATCGACTCTTCATATCTCTCTGAATCAATTCAGAGGGTTCCGATTTGATTCGGAGAGATTAAAGGGTCTCCTGACTTGATACAGATTCAGAAATTTGGCCGCTGAATCTCCACCGAATTGAATTCGTGACCCAAACTTTGCACAGCCCTAGTAATTACAGCATTTAGAAAACCACTTTATCTTCTTTACACCCTTACGGACCCATGAAGTCATATTCACATTACAGATGTCCATGGGTTTGCTGGGAGAAAAGGGCATATATTGCATTTTCCTATCTCTCAAGCATTGAGAGCCTCTTCTCTGTCCTGCATATTTTTTCTCCCCTCCCACTCCCTTTCCCTCTCCCCACGTTTTTAATACCACATGGCAGGATCATACCCTAAACTAAGTATAGATAACAGTGCCTGTTTTGTTCATTCAGAAGACTTGATAACACACTTTTACCATAGTTCAACAGGAACAGAAGACATGTTCTAAATGTACTAAATTACTGCTGCTTCTTGCGACATGTCACTTCTAAAAAGGTCTTTTATTCCAAACAGTGGCTCAGACCAAACTTGCCTAGTTTGTGATTCTTGACAGTATCAGAACACACCAGCATACCACTCTTTATCTTGGTCTCTAGCCATTTCTCTTAAGGCATTTTTACACATTTGGGGGTTTTATTTTGCTGTTTCATGGTGAATTTTTATTTTTGTTGGATCACAACCAGCTAAAAGTTCAAATAAATATGTGGATAAAGAATCTTGCATTTGTGCCATTGGGAAAAAGAAAGAGACTGTAAAGAATGTGAAAACCACAGATAAGGCAATACTTACGACTTTTTAAAACGTAAATATTGCTGATGAGTTCACATAAAGTAACCGATATATAATATCTTAGTGAAATGAACCCATATTTTTTAAGATATATGGTTTACACTAATATTTTGTTTGACACACAGGATAATAACATAAGATACGAAGATAAATTATTTTCCTACAGTGTGCAATATATTTCACAATGCTGTAAATTTCAATAAACTGAAACATACCTTTTCTCCTGTATATTATGAAATGCAGTATTATTTCCATGTAGTTCAATTTTATACAGGTTGATCCAAATAAATTGATTAAATCAACATCTCTGCTGTGAATAAAAAGTGAACCAAAATATATTTACAGTTAAGCTGTGTACATCAACAGTTCCTGTTACTACTAGTTTTCCCTAGAAAATTCAGCATGCAGTACAATGTTCAAGCTAGCAGTCGAAATCCTATAGTTATGTTTGTTCTTGGCAATCTTGGATTTGCAGATAATTGTTGCTAAACATTTACATAATTTATTTTGGGTGCCTGAATTGATCATATTAGGTAAAAATACATTTCAGAAAAATATCATTTACGCTCAACCTCATACCTTGATCTGGAACTTTAACAAAAAACTCAGACTTTTGCACTATTGGAATAAAATAATCATAAGATTTTATTTTTACAGCAGACCTGGACATATCTTTTATTCAGTGTTTGTATAGTATCTTGCATAATGAGCTTCCATTCCTGATTGGAGGTTCTATGTGCTACTAATAGAAATAACAGTAATAACCCCACTAACTGTCACTTTATCATTCCAAGAATCCAACAGTTCTTACCAAACAATTGGAATTTTCCCTCCACTTCTCAGGAAAAATTAGATAGAAAAGCAATGAAATGAGGTATTAGGTCATTTCAATGCAGCATCATTGCATTTGCAAAATGTACTTCTGCTTGTATAACATAACACTTTTTTTATAAACAACTGCAACTAAACTATGCCTGAGTAAAATCAATGAACAAAATACTTTTTGTAACACATGGGCCAAATGCCAGATATTTGCTATCATATGCTGCATCCTGACAAAAGTGGATGTGCGCTATGTGGTGCCAAAGACACATCTGTAGCACCACATAGCAAACATGCAGGTGTTCCCCGTATTGCTACCTTGCAGTGCCGGGGAGGCAGGGGAAGGGAAGGGGGGGAGGTGGAAAGAGATCCCGGAATCAAAAAAAATCCACACCAAAAAAGTGGGGCAGAGCATGTGGTGGCAGTGTGCACTGACCAAAACCAGAGCCTGGCTGGCCAGAGCCATGCTCCAGCTGCTGGCCAGGCTTTCTGCTGCTGCATACTCCCAGGAGGCCTATAGGACCTCAAGCAAGATTGCTGGGGCCCACACTGTTGCTGGCCCCAGCCTTCCCTACCCTACCTGGGATAAGCTGTTGTGCGCTGGAGCACTCATGGCGCAGGCATTCCCTGGGGACAAGTAGCAGTGGCACAAGTTGTGCTGCTACTATTTGTCCCTGGGGAAACAAATATCTGCGCTCATCTGGATGTACCCATACTTGCTAATTCTGTAAACTGTGAAACATCATTTTGCCTTAAGGAACAGCACACGGCTGTATTATACTCGAAAAGTCCCTACACATCCCTACACCCATTCCAGCCTCTTATTCACCTGCTCTGGTTCTAAAGTGGCTCTATAAAACTCTCTTCTACCCCCAATATGCTATCTACAATGCAGGTTGCCAGGTATCCTCTTAAACCTCTGTTGCTAAACTAGCTGAGAAAAAAGTTGGCCTGATATTCCACAAAGCTTTCTACAGTCATTGATATAATTGGCAAGATTCTTCTAGTATATACCGATTCACTCCAATGATCTCAAAGTAAAAATTGTTCCTTGAACCAAAAGAGGTATGTAGTAGATTGGCAGGAAGATGATTATCTCTCCAGGGTTCCTTCTATTTTTATGGTACTGTTGTTTCTTCGTTGTTTAATCTTTAAAATATTAATGTTACAGTTTCCCCTGAGTTGCTAAACAATAACAATCTCATCATTAGGAATGTCACATCAGAACCATTTCTTTACAAATTTCTATCAGTCTTTCATCCTGCTTTTCCAGAAGTCCTTTATGAGGTCTACTTTCATTATCGGGTGAAAAAGTCTTTCCATTTATGTTTCTTTCTTTTTTTACGGAAGTTGGTTGTTCTCACTCAGTGGGCACATGATTTTACCTAGACGGGTAATCTTCTGTTCACAGGATCATAGGAAAACAAGGCTAGACGCTTGTTAACAGAAGTCATCTATTTCAACCTGTGGTTCAAAGTAGAATTGTCCCTGACTAAACTATCTCAGTCAAATATCTGGATATAAATAGACATTTCCAGATGAAGCAGATCATCTCTGCCTGGATGTGTCCCAGCACAACTGATCTGAATAAATGGACAAAACATGGGTTGCCTGTTGATCCTATGGTCAATGTGTTTTCTGCTTGCAGATACATGCCATGGATATTTTCCAGGGTACATCTCTGTGAATAGAGAAAACTGGGTTTCCCTGCTTACGGAAGTATGCCATGGAAATTCCCTGAGGTGTCTAAGAGGAGAAAGCTGGCAGCCGCTCCCAGAGCTTGAGGGTCCTTATCCTGTGTGGGAATTCCCAGGGCATGCAGAAGCATGGCCCTCAAGAAAGGAGAGTTCCTGCCCAGTATGGCTGGATAGTGCAGGTAGCTCCATGTTGCCACTCCCTTATGCCATAAAGATAAGACATCTGTTGCAATAAAATGGCAGAAACTAATATTACCTTTTGTCATGCAACACATTTGGGCATTTGTGGCATAACAAATGTATAGACATTTGTTTTCTTTCTGCTTGTTCAACCACAAAAATTGTTCCGTCAGTACAAACGTGACATGTCTTTATGCCTCTGTCTAACCTGCTCTTTAAAACTTCCAAGGATGGAGATTCCACAATTCTTCCAGGAAGCTCATTCCAGACTGTTATCAAGTCATCGTCCCCTGTCCCCCGCAGTGAATTTGCATACTGCCACAAGATCCCCCCTCAGCCTTCTCTTGTTCGAACTAAATAATCCTTGTTCCTTCAGACTTTCCTCATAAGTCATGTTTCCCAGGATTCCAATAATTTTTGTTGCTCTGTGCTAGGCTGTTTCCGATCTGCCCACATCTTCCTTGAAGTGTGGGTCCCAAACCTGGATGCAGTATTCCTTTTGAGCCTCAGTAGACCCAAATAATGTGGAAGAATCACTTCTTTTGATTTGCAAGTGATGCTCCTGTTAATTCAACACAGAATGCTGTCAGTTTTCTCAGCAACATGAACACACTGTTGGCTCATATTTGGCTTATCATTTACTTTAACCCACAGGTCCTCCTCTGCAGTACTGCAGCCTTACCAGTCCTTCCCCGGTCTATAATTATGCATGCCATTATTCTGTCCAAGTGAAGGACTTCACACTTGTTTTGGCTGAATCTCATCTGGTTGACTGTTGACCATTTCTCTGGTCTATCCAGATAATTTTGTATCTTATCCCTACATTGTGGAGGATCTGAAATTCTTTCTAACTTGGTGTCATCCATTAAGCATATACTTAATTCCATTGTCTAAATCATTAATAACAATATTAATTGACCTTGTACAACCTCTACACCTATGTTCTGCCAAAATCCTTGTCATGGAAGTTCATCTGTGCTCATGACATCTGCTGTGGATTTCAGGCCCAGACTTTTTCTGACCTAGAACATACTCTGAACAGTAACCTCACAAAGCTGGATGACTACTGCAAGGCTTGGCACCGCCAACCAAAGTGTCAATAAGACATTTTCCATCATTTTCCACCTACACAATGCCAAATGCTATCCAGGAGCTGAACATCTACCTGAATGGTCAAAGGCTGAGGCACAAAACACAACCTGTCTACCTGGGCTAATGCTAGACTAGAGATTGAGCTACCATGAACACATGAAAAAGACAGCAATGAAAGTTAAGACATGCAACAACCTCCTTAAGTTAGCTGGGTCATCGTGGGGTGCAAGACCTCCTTGCCATCTCATTTCAGCTCTTGCCATCTCATTCTGTGACAGAGTACTGCGTACCGGTCTGGAGCTGGTCATCACAAAAGAAACTCATTGATATACAGTTACACTTGACAATGCACGTCTTAGGAACTCTTTGACTGGCTCCCAGTCCTGAGCAACAGCATTCCCCCTAATAGATGATAAGTTGCAAGTAGCAAGCTACTGCAGAAGACCTATGCCAATGCCCATCTGTTGCAGTGCACTCAGGTGCCCTGTGCCTGAAAGCGGATACAGCTCAGGAGAGACCTTTAGTGGTAGGAAGGGGGAGGCTCAGCTGCCAGTCACCGGGGCTTCACAGGTGCTGGTTGCCGAGGCAACCAGTAAAACCAGCTGACAGGAAGGGGCACGGCTTAGCCCTTCTTAAGCCCAGGTAGGAGGCCAGGAGAGCCGTTCCTCTCCAGTGGCTGTGGGAGTAGGAACTCAGCTAGAACAGGCAAAGGGGAGAACTGTAGTGGTGTGAACATCCCCTGGTTACTGCTGGGGTTTGGGGAGCCCTCCCTCCCTCACTCTCTAGTAGGGAGTGAATCTGGTTTGACTGGACAGTCTAGTTTTATGTTGTAGCCCAGGGGCTTTGTGTTTTTATGTTCATTTTTTTGACCGGAGGACCGGGTGAGGCTATTAGGATTGCAGGAGGCCTCATAGGGACCCCCCAGTAGCGTGGGGGTTCCTGGCACCAGAGATGGGGCAGCAAGGAGCCCCAGAGTGAGAGGGGGGCAGCGAAGAGCCCCAGAGTGAGAGGGGGGCAGTGGTCTTGGGTTTTTGGCAGGCGGGACACGAAGCACAGAAACTTGCGACTTCCTGCACTAGACCTGGCCAATAGAACCTTGGCTGAATGCGCACTTCTGTTTTGTCCTGGCCCAGGTGTCCGCCCATGGGGAGCTCATGAGCCACCTTCAATAAGGCCCGTCGATACCACCGCGGGACCAGCTGCTGCGTGACCTCCCCTCCTTCTGACTTCCTTTGCTCAATCCGGTAGAGGAGGCTGTTTCTTACTTCAAACCTCGGAGTAGTCCTCATCAGTTCTGACCTCAGCACCTCATTTTCTCTTCAGGCTAGGTGTTCCTGCAGCGCTACCCGAAAGTTGGTCTCTCGGCTTTGTTTGAGCTGAAAGTGTTCATCTTCCCCCAAATGGGCGACATCAATCCTTTGTCCCGCTTCCTCTTCGGAGGGGGGCTGTTTGGTTTCCCCCACAAAACCGTCCATGGTCTCTGCATCCCTCACACCAGCTATCTCTTCCAGCAGCTCAGGCCAGTCACAGCCCAATACTACTGGGTACGGTAGGTGTTCTGCGACCCCCGCTAACATCCAGCGGATCTTGTTGCCTACCCGTAGGTCGACCCTCACTCTGTCAAAGTCGAGGGGGTCCCCGCACCAACACTGCACCCTCGTATGATCCGCTCTCCTCTTCTCCCATGCTGGTAGCATGTCACTCTACACCATGATCTGCACTGAGCCTGAGTCCAGCATCACCACTATGCTTTTTCCCTCTATTATTACTTCTGTCAGCAATGGCGGTGGCACCTTTCCCGCCCCAGGGTCAACTCGGGCTCCGTAACCACACAGTCCTACCTGCATCATCTGTCGGAGCTGGGTGTTCTTGATCACAGCAGCCAACTGGGTCTGTTGTCGCATGGCTTGGTCCAGCAGCCCTTGCATCTTTCAATATAACTGGTCCACAGGTTGTTCCTTTTTCCCAAGGGCTCTCTTCTTTACTCAGGTAAACCAACGTCTTATGATGCATACTGCCCTGTAAAAACTCCCTGGCCAATGCACCATTGTGACAGGAGTATCAATATCGGAGCTTTTCCAGGAGTAGCTCGGTCCTCCTGTAATGGGCCAACCGCCTGCTTACTCACCTGCCATGCCTTGATCTTACTTGATTAGTAGATTGTTGTAATCAGCGGGAGGCTGCCCATTTTCATGCCCCGGTGACAGAGGGCGCTACCTGCGGCTCCTTTTCCTCCCCTACACTGCAGCCCAAGCCTCGCAGATGGTGTTGACTTGGTTTGACCTGGGCCCTGTTATGTCTAGGCCCTCCTTTTTACTCCTGGGTCTCCTAATAGCCTCACCCGGTCCTCCGGTCAAAAAAATGAACATAAAAACACAAAGCCCCTGGGCTACAACATAAAACTAGACCATCCAGTCAAACCAGATTCACTCCCTACTAGAGAGTGAGGGAGAGAGGGAGGGAGGGCTCCCCAACCCCCAGCAGTAACCAAGGGATGTTCACACCATCACAGTTCTCCCCTTCGCCTGTCCTAGCTGAGTTCCTACTCCCACAGCCACTGGAGAGGAACGGCTCTCCTGGCCTCCTACCTGGGCTTAAGAAGGGCTAAGCCGTGCCCCTTCCTGTCAGCTGGTTTTACTGGTTGCCTCGGCAACCAGCGCCTGTGCAGCCCTGGTGACTGGCAGCTGAGCCTCCCCCTTCCTACCACTAGAGGTCTCTCCTGAGCCATATCCGCTTTCAGGCACAGGGCACCTGAGTGCACTGCGACACCATCGAAGCCTGCCACTGTATGATGATCTCTTAAATCCACCTGTTGCATGTCTACCATAACAATAACCAATGTCAGGACCACACAACAGAGACCCTTTGGTGTGAGGAATGGAAGTCGACATCACCAACAAAGAAGTTCCTTACCACAGATTCTACAGTTTGCCCACCTGGCTTCAACCTGCCATGCCATCAGTGGGCATTGCTGAATAGGTTCTGGACAGGGCAAAGTCTGTATGCAACCAACCTCCACCGTTGAGGTCTTCATGAAAATCTAGACCGTAGCTGTGGCAAAACACACACCACGTCTGTTCTGTTTAACACCAGGAAACAAGCATGTACTCTTAAGGATCGTGCTATTTAGGGTACCTGCTATAGCAGGAACTGCAGAAGAACTCAATAGACAATACCAGGAAGGCCCTATAATGTTTCCTGCTTCCTTTGCATGACTATGCATCTACATGTGCATTAACATGCTTTAGTTAATGTTCATTAAATCTAGTACCTCCGTTGTGAGGTACTGGAAAATGTGCATTAGCCTGTCTTAATTAACTAAAGAGCATGGTTTTTAAGTGATGCTTAAATGCACATTAGCTTGTTTTAATGCACATTAACTAAATAGCACTTTTTAGTGATGCTTTAATGTGCATTAAAATAAGCTAATGCACCCGTCCTGTGGGTGACATATGTGCTCCATTGAGGATGAGATATTGCAAATATATTTGGCATTATGCATCTGATGGTGAAGGGCTATCAGACAAGTGGAAGTGTCCTTTCATCCTGTCATATTTAGATGCCATATAAAGGCTAGTTACAGTCTGCATCTGTACATATACATAGTTAAAAATATATTAGCATTTAAAAAATAAATGCAGAAGATTCTCAGTTATCTTCACCATATTTCATGTTGCCAATTTCTTTGTTCTACTCTTTCTGCAGGTTCACCTTTTAAGTTGAAATAGTCTATTCTGTGCCCTAGCTCATAGGTGGATTTTGGTAGAAGTATAACTGAAATGTTTCAGATCATTGGAAATTCTGCCAAAGTGAAAACACCTGAAATCTCTTTTTTAAAAAATGATGTAACAGCTTCAATATAAGATCTATGGGCAGCATGTCTTGGAAATCAGAAATGACTACTCCCCTATTGCCCATCCTGCTTCAGGTGTCACTAGGAATTATTATGGAACTGTCAAATAAAAATCCCTGAACCAAAATTATTATAGTCTTCTGTAAACAAGCAGAAACAAAATACTAACAGAAAAACCAGTGTAATGGACTGTAATGTTGAATATCATGTACTGTAATGTTGTACAGTGAGCTACAACTCCCAGAAGCCTCCATGGGACTGGAGGGAGGAACTGTAACATGCACTATAATTCCCAGAAGGCTGCAGTGGACAGAGGAAGTAGAAATGCAGGATGGAGTGCAGATGTCATGGCAGAAAGAGATGCATGGGGACTGGAGAAGAGACTGGAAAGGAGTGGCAAAGCCAGGATTGCGAGTTGCAGCAGTGGAGTTTAGATGTGGCAGCCCTGGCAGATGACAGTGAAGCATTTTTGGGCTCGGAGGCTGATTGAGAGTCCCTTTAGAGTTGTGCAAGGGCTTAAGGTTTCTCAAGTATATATACCACAGTATTAGTGTTCCCTACGTTACCTGTTCTTGGGTGATTTCACTACTGTGCGTTTATTACCTGTAACCTGGATCCTAAGTGTGTGTACCTTAATGTTAATATGTTTATTCACCTGTCCCTTTCTCTGTAGCCAGTGGCCTTGTGATCCTAATCCCCAGTATTCCCTATAAAAGTCAGAATTTTCCTTGCCAACTCTCTGTGCCCGTTCTTGGGGGTGTGGAGTTTGGTACACTAGAAAACCATTTCAATGAACATTACCTTCTTTGAAGTGATCTCATCCTCTATAGTTACTCATATTATAGGTCTCACCAATTCCACATTTAAGTGACTTCATCACTTGGAAGAGGTTCTCTGGAAGTGTTTGGTTGCTTTCTTGTGAAAGTCTTGGTGCTGTCATTAAAGCTTGCAAATGGAAGCTCTATTGTGAACTGGAATAATTTACTACTACTCCCTAGTAAATAAACAGTGATATATTGGAGAGGGATTTCATGTTAAAAATGTAAACAAATGATTGGGCAACTATTTTTCAGAATCAATAGAGCAGCCAAAGCGAAGAACCAGAAAAATTTGTACTTGAATGCATGGTTCTTGATACATGATTGGATCACCCTAGAGGCAACTAAAGAAAACTAGTTTCGTTTTCTGCCCTTCCAACTTTTAATTGCTGACTCCCTGTATTATTTACATACTGTGTAGATACTCTAGAACTACAGGATATGTCAGCCATGATGATGCATAAGTGGCAAATGAGGACAGAAGATTTAATCCACTGCATCAATACTTGGGGAAAAAACAAAATTAATGGCCTACTGGAATATGAACAGGGAAGCAACTTTCTCTCTCATGGAAATCTGAAACTCTCCTTTATGTATGGGTAGATTGCTTTGTGTAATGGAAAATGCTTTAAGTTTTTTTGCTGATCTTGCCATATTTTCTATCTCTCTCATATATCTTCAAAAAACAGCATGAGTTAGCTGAACTGGCAGTATAATGAATTATATAAGTATCCATTTAGAATAATCTATATGCTTTCTTGGGTTAGGGTGAAATGACAGCTTGTGGAGAAGAACCTGAAATGTACTGGGGCCCTGAAGGGTGTAATACACATGCTGCCTCCTAAACTTGCACAGTTATCCCTGAGTCATAGCTTTCATTTAGTTGGTTATGAAAAGCAAAAGTAGATCCTGGTCTGGTTTGAAGTATCTGAGCACATATCTGGCGGGCACACTATAGCACCAAAGAAAACAACAAACAACATATATCACTGTCACTAAATATGTAAAAACATACTCTAAGTATAATGGACATGGACTTTTTGAATAATTTTGCAAACTCCATTTGACTTTAGCAAACCTATAAACATTACAGTTTGGGAATATTGTGAAGCAAAAATCACCTTCAAAGCTTGGCAAAGCAGACATGGGTAAAATAATTCCATTTTTAAATGTTGTCAAAACTCATCTTTAATTGTTCTATCTGAAGATTTCTTTTTAATCTCCTTGCCTCTTGATTATTTTCTCCTAGTCCTTTCTAAATTGAATCCTGCTGTTAGAATTATTCACTAGCTTCCGCTGAAGGGTCTCCGAGCTTAGCAATTTGAAATATTGGGCTTTGAACAAGATTAATCTTTGTTTTTAAATAAAATTATGAGTATCACGCTTTTCACTTTTAAATCTCTTTGGAAAGCTCTAAAAGTAACTTTTCTCTTTAGTTAATCCTTTTCTTTCATGCACTAAGAGAACTTAAATCACATATGCTGTTAAAAACTCAATCATTAATGATTTAGGTGTTGGGTTCAAGTGCACGCTTAACTATTTTGTAGATGATACCACACTGTGTGGAGTTGCAGACATTCTGGAGGACAGGGCTAGGTTCTAGAATGACCTGGATGGACGAGAGAAATTGTCAGCTGTATCAGATGAAATTCAACAACCACCAGTACAAAGTCCTTCATTACCTAGAGAGGTTGTGGAATCTCCACCCCTAGAAATTTTCAAGGCCAGATTAGACAGACACTTGGCTGGGATGGTTTAGGCAGGGATCATCCTGCCAGGAGACTGGACTAGATGAAGGACGTTCCAGTCCTACTTCTCTATGATTCTAAATACACTATTAAATAAGCAATGGCACAATTTTGTAGCAAACTCATAAGTTTGGTTGGGTTAAATTTGTCTCAAAGTCTGTAAATGCATTTTCCACTTCTCATAGCAATTTTAATATTCCCAAATGATAAGTGCTAGGTGCCAACTGCAGTCCTACTATAGGTGAAATTCCTATTCAAGATGACATCTTGAATGCGAGATTTAGCTGAATGTATTCAGGATTCTACATTTAATACTATAACTTCACTGAAACTACTTCATTGTCTTCTTTCAAATCCTTCCCTAAGACTTTTTTTGCTGTGAAACTTGGTTAGGTCATTAATTATGTTGACCAGCATTTGTTGTTATCTTGTATTTCCCTTTTTTTTCTATATAGCCCATATATCAGCTGTTTAGAGTACAGACTATATTTTCGTTCTGTTTCTATAACAGAAACCACAATGGGTTCCTTGTCCATTACTGGGGCTCCCAGGCATTATGGTAATATAAATAATAAGGACAAATAATAAAAAAATAAAAATACTACAGGGTTAATGAAGAGTGAAATCCTTGACTTTGGCACATCCTTGCTTCCTAAAAGCACTGAACCATCATTTCTAAAACTCTTGCCTTTTGTATGGCATTATGAAGTTTAGTCACTCACATGTTCTATGATAGGATGGTAAAGTAATATAGACCTAAAAGTACAGTACTTAAAACTAGTTTGGAAGACCATTTGTGGGATTATACAAACAATAAAAGGAACAGAAATACTAGCATTAGTCTTGATTTTATATTTTTTAGGTTGCACACAAGTCATCCTATTTCATGTAACTAGTCCTATTGAAACCACTGAGCCAAAACACAAATAAAGACCTGCAGGATTGGGTCCAGTCTTAGTCAATTGAATTGTATAACCCCCTTAATTCACCACATCAACAACTGTTTTCTTAACCACTGTTTTCACTTGATTTCACTGGTCCTTATCGGACTAGGACAAGTTTTTGCATGGTCAGAAACTGAATCAACTGAAGAAGTCATTGCAAAAATCCCCTTAGGTTCATATGTTTTTTTGAAGGACAGATTTTACCATAGACATTCAGTTCACATGACTGAATAGCATCTATTCCCTAGGTTAACCAGAGGCAGAAACTGACTACTAATGTTCTGTGGGTATTGCTTCATGAACATTAATTTTATACAGCACTTGTTGGAGTTTTATTTCAAGTCAAAACTTTTACTATGGAAGCCTATGTTTATTGAAGTGAGCAGTATTGTTAATTTTAGATTTATATCCTACCCATGGAGAAATATATTAATATGACCATTCACGTGATCATATATTTTTATCCAAGAGATGGTTCTGTTTCACTTTTTTAGAAGGCTTAACAAAAATTAGACTGAAGCATTTATATAAGGAGTGTTAAATGTTAATGATCACTGATTAAACATTTAGGGCATCATGTCAAATTCTTGGCTGAGTCTAGAATTGCTCCAATTTTCCAATAAGGACTGGCATACACATAATATAATCATTTATTACAAAGATGATGAGCTGCATTTTTAATAAAGGGAAAGATCTTTCACTATGGTCATTCCATAATGTACATATTTATACTGTATTCAAATAGAGAATAAATTAAAAATGTAAATCATCTATATGACAAATTAATAAGCACAAGTGTCCTAGTTAGCATGTAATACAATGTTGTAATCTTATATAAATCAACCATTCAGACAAGTAAAGACAGTTCACCATTTATAAATCTAGGAACTAAAGATAAAGATTCCTTCCACACAACTTCTATGACATCACCTGGCATGATAATGACAGTTCTATTAGAGGTAACATGGCCAGTTCCACTTTAGCCCTTTCAGCTACTAATAACTTTCCCAAACATTCACCTATTAGGCTGTTATTTTTGGGGGCAGGTATCTGCTCAGGGTTGAATTCTTCTTTCCTTCTCAACTTTCCCACCTCCCTCCTTTTTCTTTTTTTTACATTGGAAGTAAATATAATTAGTTCTGGAGTGCATCAAATTCATAAAATTTTCAAATACTTAAGAGAGCTCTTATACACATTATTTAAAAAATATTCTTGTAACTAAAGTGTCTACTGTTAGAATTCAGGTATGGAAATATATCTTACTAAATAAATCAATTATAGTTGTGAAGAATCGAAAAACAGCATGTGATTTAGTCATTAATAATAATTTTCAGTAACAGACGTTAGTCTTTATGGAAGTGAGAAGACTATTTTATGAATAATAATTCATTCACTTTTTCATGCAAAAAAGAATTTGCAACACAACTCTGAATCAAATTACGTATCAAATCAGGTAGACCTATTTTGTGTTGTCATTTGAGACTGCAAATCTGAGAGTATTTCTTTTCCACTTATATCCATGTGAAATGCCAAGCCTTTGGCATGCAGATGCAGATTTTGTTTTCAAAGTACATTAGCTGTTTTGGTCAGGATTATGTATAATTAACAAGTGATCAAGTCTCCTGATATCTAAAGTTTATAGTGACTGTATGCTTAAAAATAGTAGTGCAATATGTAGACACACTTAATTGCACATTTATGGTAACAGTGTCTGCATCCACACTTTCAAATAATCTGGGAGAATTCTCCCAGGTTTGTTCTCCTGGTAGAGAAACTTACCCAGAGCCATCTGTACAGATATTCCAAAGATATTCCAGTACAGAAGCCCTAAAGAGAGGAGAGCTTTCAGTGCTGACACCATGCACCCATGGAAGAGAAGAGATCCTGTCAACATTTTGGCATGCTCTGCAGGTGTTCTTAGTAAACTTGGCAACAGATGACAGTGTGGCACAGGGAAACCCTGATTGGCTGACCCAGATTGCCTATGGCCAGCTTGTGTTTCCCTGCAGCATAATGTGGGGGTTGTGAAGGAGGCCTGGTCTGCTCCCTGCTGGAGCAGCAGAGTCCAGCAAATGGCATACTATCTCCCTGTGGGGAGGGAAAGGGGATGTTGGAGGATAATCTTCTCTTCCAGGAAGCCAAACCATATACAGACATTTACTTTCCCAGGAGAAATTCTCCTGATTTAACACTGATTATTCCCCTGTTACAATAAGAAATGACTATCCTATGAAAAACAAAATGTCTGTGTGAGGCCCATGTGACATCTCTTGCACACAAATCATGTACTGAGAAATTCAGAGTATTCCGGCACAGCATAATTGCAAATTGTTTCAATCTTAGTTGCTCTTTCATTTTGTGGGCTTGAATTCAATTACTCTGTCTTTTCTTTTGATGTAGTTTTTTTATAAGCATTTAGGACCAAGTGCTGGGAAGAGGTGCTGGGAAAGATGAGGGAGGCCACCACCTTAGGCCAGTTGTACTTCTTATGTACTCTAGGAAGCACAGGGACTACACTTACTCCTACTACCTTGGGGTATAAGATATTCTGATGGTGCCTTCAGGCCTGCCTAGCCTATAGCTTGGTGGATGTGCATTCAAATTCACTCAAAGCTGATGTGGACCTCTCTTACAGATCCTCCACTTCCTAGGGCCTGCCTGAACCACTATGGAAAAAGCTAATGATTTAAGGTTAAGAAGAAGGCATGTTACAAAAGTAGCCTTTATCAACAGTTTTCAGAAATTTGGACAGTAGAATAGAATAATAATTGGAGGCTTATACCCCTAATGCCCCCCTAAAATAGAATCTGGCCCTCAGAGTCAAAACTCACTTGTTTATAATTGATAAAAGTAATCCAAATGTATTGAGGAGGAAACTTCACCTCACTATTACAAGCCAAATTTGAACCTAACAACTAAAAACAGTTTACCTCATTAGTGACGTGAAGACATACTGAAGTCTTTTTCAACAGACATTTTGTACAGCAGTTGCAGCTCAAACTGAAAAGCCAGGTGGTTTTAAGATACCACTTAGTCTGGAATTGTTTAAAAAAATGGTGTTGAAAAAGATGATGATGGAAAGGTAACAATGAAGGGGAAACAGAAGCAGAAAAGGAGAATAGGTTACTTGCTTACATAAAATGGGCAAGCCAACCAAACCCATGACCCTCTACTGTGTGGTGGCTATGGCAAATCTGAAATATTCTACCTTTTATGGAGGAAAAACAAACAAACCCATAAACATCTATTTTAAAACTCTACAAACCATGTTTTAATCATTCTTTTCTAACTCACCACAGCAACTTTTTTGTTGTTGCTAATATTCTAAATGAAATATGTGAACCATATTTGTGTAATACATTTCAACCTTCTGATCCATGATTTAACATAGCAGTTAAATATATAAACAGTTAAATATGTACATTGTGATTTTAATAGGTCCCAGTAGGACTCTCCAGTGGCAGAGAGGTAACATATATACTTCTATGGTCATGGTATTTTCTGCTAGCACAGTGTTGTGCCTGAGAGATCCCCAGTAGCAGTTAGGCTTTTATCAGCTAAAATTCCCAGTTCTCCTCCATGAAACGTGCTCTCTAGCTAGATTACAACACTATTTATGTTATAAACTCAGCTCTGGTAGAATTGCTTTAGTGCCTTCTCTGAGTCAAATGATGATGTTGATGATGATGTTCTATCATATACAGCTCAGCCCCAAAAGTGGACCTACTGAGAGTTCCATTACTCATACTACTATTACCTTCCATTGTTCCATTACCTTACATACAACGTCCATGAGATGCTGAGATGATGACACCATGAATCATGAACCAAACCAAAACAAATCTTCTCAAGTGAAACTTTTCAGAACTATTTCCTTGAAAAGGTTGAGATATTCTGACATTTCACCCAAATCAAACACAAATACAAATGTTAAAAATATTGGGGTTTCAGTTTTTCAATTCCTTGGGAAATCCCAATTTTTTACCCCTTTGAAAGGCAAACTTTTCCTAATCAGACATTTAGTGAGCATTACTTTAACTAACATCCTTTGTATCAGCTGGAAAATAGACCCCCAACTGTTCAATTATCATTTCCTAAAATCCTCATTGTTAATACTAAAAGACTTTTACTAGCAATTTTATTCTGATTGTAATTTTCATCCACACAATTCCATCTTATAATATGGGCCGTTACTGAGGAAAGAGGCCCTCTGGTACAATATACTTGACAAAAAGTAATATGGCTAATGCATTTGTTCTAGCAGGCAAGGGTTTCTAATAATTTATCCAGAAAGATTAGGAAGTATCTTTAATTATACTACTGTACAGCTGCTGTATGAATATTATAGATCTTAGGAATGATTCTAGCGTACTATATATTTTTGCAGTGAGAAAATAAAATATTTTGTTTTTAAAAGAGCAAAAACTGATTTATGACAAAAATGATTTTTCTTATTTTTTCTTCTTTAAAAAAAGAGCCATATGATGCAAAAAATACTAGAAAAAAATTAATTAAACTAACTCCCATGTTATGAAGATTGAAGTTGTGCAGGCTGCACAACTATATTTGAGTTTAGCAGTTCTTAGTTAAAAGACAAAGAAGTCTGTTTATTAGGTCACTACAGTTTCCTTTAATACCTCTTTTGGTAGGAAGGATCATTTGGCCTTTGTTCTAGTTCAGGGCTTTTTGCTCTCCTTTTCACTACTGATGAGAATCTGGGCTCAACTGAATATTTTTTTAATATGCTATAGAATTCATGCTTGAAGGAGTAAAGCAGAAGGAGAGGGAAAAAAACCCTCTATAAAAAAAATAAAAAAAATAAAAGAGCAGTCCTTTCTTTCTGTTGTTTTCGGCATCTGAAATACAGACATACCTCGTTTTATTGCGCTTTGCAGATATTGCGTTTTTTACAAATTGAAGGTTTGTGGCAACCCTGCATCGAGCAAGTCTATTGGCGCCATTTTTCAATTGGCGCCATTTTTCCAATAGCATTTGCTCACTTCGTGTCTCTGTGTAACATTTTGGTAATTCTCGCAATATTTCAAACTTTTTCATTATTATTATATTTGTTATGGTGATCTGTGATCTTTGATGTTACTATTGTAATTGTTTTGGGGCTCCACAAAGTGGTTTCTTGAGATGGAATCTACTCCTGGTGAAGATGCTGTGAACATTGTTGAAAT
>NW_017728913.1:24961595-24996904 GCF_001723895.1 Crocodylus porosus | reverse complement strand
AGACATAATGCTATTGCACACTTAATAGACTACAGTATAGTGTAAACATAACTTTTATGTTTTGGGAAACCAAAAAATTTGTGTGACTCGCTTTATTGCGATATTTGCTTTATTGCGGTGGTCTGGAACCGAACCCGCAATATCTCCGAGGTATGCCTGTATTTATGGTTTTGCAAGTCATTGGAACCAAAACAGCTCAAGTCGTAAAATTATTGCAGTAGGTTAAGGAAAACAACTGAAATTGGGTTAGAGGGTTCAAACACATGTCATCAGTTTAATCAACCTTGCTTAATCTCACTAAGTTCTGGTTTCACTCTTCTAGTTTTGCAACACTTCTAATAATAACTATCATTTACATAAATTTACAAGGAACTTTGCAAACAGATGCATGTGATCTCTGACCTCACTGCTTTACAGTGCAAGAATGCCTCACAGGTCCTATAGGTGTAAGGAATGCATCCTATAGAGCAGTGATTGATAATATACTGGATCTGACCCATGGAGCGAAGGGCTTTGGCAGTGTGTCAGTGAAAGTGTTCCAGCAGCAGGGAGCTTCATTTACACCCACATCAGGGTTGGATGGCTGAGAGCTATGCCTGTACCACACTTGGGGAGGGAGGTGGGAGAATCAGTGGCATGGGAAACTGGCAGCAGCCAAGCTGGAACACTAGCCTGCCTTGGACCAGAGCTGGGTTGTTCCTGCCCATGGCTCTGAAATGTTGGTGGTTGCTACTACAGGATACAGGTGAGATTGTGAAAGAGAATTCCTGAGACTCCACTAGAGATGCTCAGCTTATTCTCTAGCACAGTTAGTAAGGTGAAGTTAACTGAAGGAAGGGTGTTGCAAAGCTTGTTAGAACATTATATCCTGTACATGCTATGAAATATCAAAAAGGTAGGTGTGAGTTATATTGGTCTTTGAGCTGTTACCTCCGCCCTCTGCCCTAACTCCTTTGGAAGATCAATGTCCAAGTATATTCATAAGTAAGCAGTACTACTGATCATGGGCAACTGGTGCCACCATAGGTAGGGGGGGCATGTGCCCTCCCCCAGCAACCAGTCAGTGACCGGGGGTCCCCCACGGCTGATCACACCAGCAGTCTCACTCTCTGGGCAGTGCTTACAGGGGGGGTGCCAGTGCTCCCACTGGTCCCCCTGCCTGTTGCTTAAGCAAGGAGCACAGCCTGTCAGGGGGTGCACCAGTGCTTTCAGGTGCATTGCCATTGCTGCAGATTGGTCCAAACAGCACTGAAAATCCCACTCTTGACAGTTTCAGGTACTGGACCACATTCTCATATTGTTATCACCAGAATTATGTCAGGAAAGAATTTCGCCCAGCTTTTATTGAGACAGCTACATGGTACTCTGAGCTGGGTGCACCAAACCAGTACTTGCTACTTGCTGATATAAGGGGAGCCCATGATCATGAACCAAGCTCCCCTTTCATTGACAGTAGGGCGTGATTTGGATCTGATCTGCAACATGTGCATGTAGCAGGGCAGGAGGCTTGATTGCTGGGCTGGGGGATTAGATCCTACAGCTCCTGAGACATGAATACATACACAACAAGGAACAAAATTATAAGGAAAGGAAAGCTGCAAATGGGAAGTATATGGAAGTTTGCACAAAATCAGATCATAGGAAATTTTGAGGGAACTGTTTCTTAAGGAAGAATTTTAAGTAGGAACTAGGTAACTGAGGAAGGGGACTTTGTGTGAAAGAGTTTACCTAACATCTTTCCCATACCATTGAGCAAATAAAAAAATATTACAAACAACCTTACTTCTCATTTATTTTCAGGACCATCACAGCTACAGCAACACTCCATGCCTACTACAGAATAAAACAATGTGATAAACAAACCAAGGGGGAAATAAAGAAGAGAGACTCGGGGAAATGCTGGTGAATCAAATAACTAGGTGGAGTACACCTTTGTACTTGAAAATGTGGATCAAAAGGAAGCCTGAATATGATCTGCCAAGAGCCAGAAAGCCAATGAAGAAAGCTGAAAAGGATGAGACAAAAATGAAGTGGAAGAAAATTTGAGAAGCAAGCTTTTAGATACAAAAGGAGATTTATAAGAAAAGAAGAATTTTCCAGTCATTAAGATGAGGCAAAACAAATCTGAAAAAGAGGGTAAACAGAAACAGAGTGGAGGGAAATGGTAAATTTTTGATGATGATGACAGAGAGAGAGCTTACTAGGAAACTTTGTGCACGAAGAAAAGAGAAAAATCAAGAATAATTTTAAGATCATCAGCCTAAAGAGGACACAGTAGAGCACCCAACAGTGATAAAAAGTGCCGTATTTATATATTTATTCCTAATCTCCTTATTTAATGATCCTTCAAGCACAACAGCAGAACTGCAGCCTTACTAGGAGTTATTCTCAAATTAAGAAAAAAGGTTATCTTTGATTTCTTGCATTTTCAACAGCATGCACAGGAAGGAGGTGGTTGCTAATAATCCCTTTAAAAAACACTGAAGCTGAAGAAGTATAAACTAAGAATTTTTTTTCTAATGGCAATTTTGGATAGATGTTTGCAATAGGATTTTTTATGGAATGATCTCCATTTCTCTGGCATAAAAATATTAGTGAATGCATTTATTTCCTAAAACTATAACTAAATCATGTATAAATGATTCTTGATGAATCTTATAGATCCTCTACTATCTTTTTTCGTGATTCATCAAAATTATTATGTTTGTCCGCACTCTAACAATTGAACCATTGTAAGAATGTTACTAATTGGGAACAAATTCACAATTGTCATGGTTCAGAGCAGTCTGCATGTACACTGCCATAAATGCCAAGTAGAACAGTCACCTTTTAGGCAATTGCAGTGCTGTCAAACCACCACCAGGGACGTGGGAGTAAGTTCCCAGGCCAGCAGTTCCCTGTGTTGAGTCCTTGGAGTTGCCCCAGGTTTTCCCAATTGGTGGGGCAACAACTTGGATTTACTGGATTAAGGGAACAGGGGAGATGGCTGGGTATTCTGAGAGCTCTAGAAGGTCTCTGCCTCAGGCTGCAAGTTTAAAAAAGACATGTTTAGAAAGCGGTTCTATTAATTTCAATTCACAACATATACTATGAGGTTGGGGGGGGGGTGGATGGGTGTACCCTTAATTGTAAATGCCTGTCAATTGCTAAATGAGGGAAAATGAGCCACTACACTGAACACCATAGAATCACTGTAATCCATGCTCTATCAATGTGAATTGGTTCATTAATTGTTAATTAGTCCCTTCCTAGAAGAAGGGGCACCGTCCCTGCTGACCTGAGCACTGAGAAGTACTAGGGCAGCCAGCTGCCATGCTAGGGTGATGGTGGAGGATGGGCTGTATGTGAGGAGTGGTAAACTGTGGGATGCCTAGGGGACAAACAAGATAATAGTCACAGAAAGCTTTTTCTTGGGTTACCTGTACATGAGCCCCTTACTCCCAACCCGCAGGCTCCCTGGCCCTGCTAAATCCCCTCACTCTTAACCCACAGCCCCCCTGACCCTGCCAGTGCCTCCAATTTCCACCCACAGCTCCCCCACCTGCCAGTGCCCCTCACCCCCCACCCAAAGTCCTCCAGGCCATGCTGGTGCCCCTCATTCCTTATCCACAGCCCCCCCAACCCCTACTGGTGCCCCTCACACCACACCCACAGCCACCCCACCCCTGCTGGTGCTCCTCATTCCCCACCACAGCCCCCCACTCCTCCAGCTCTGCCAGAGAGGGCTCCCAGCTGCCAGAGTTACGGGTCCAGGGACCTGGGTCTGCAGCCCCCTGCCCCCTCCCATAGTGCCCAAGCCCCAACTGCAGCCCATGGGAGGTGGTAGCTGCTGCGGCCCAAGTGGAGTGCAAAGCCCAGCTCCTCCTTCCCCACGGGTGGTGGATGCAGGCTAGTGGCTGTGGGCTTGGGGCTCCCCACCCTGTTGCTCTCCCCCACAGGGCCTCTGTGGCCCACTGGGTGACGTAGTGTTGTAGGGTACAAAAGGGCAGGGAGGCTTGGTACCACTTCTGGGAGCCCTGCACCCCTATGGTGTGGTATTCCTTGCCCACCCAGCAGCAGCAGGGAGCACAACTCCATGCCACTACTCTGCTGCTCACCAGTAGTGACACTAAAACTCTCCACCCCACCCTGCTCTGCCCTACTGGGCTGTAGAGGCCCCAGGGGGAAGGCAGCAGAGCAGGGAGCCCCAAGCCTGCACCGGTCAATCCACATTAGCCCCTACCCTGGGCACAAATCCCCAGCACTCCCGCCCGCCCCCAGGAGTGCATTCAGCAATGGGGAACTGTCCCTCCCGCCCCGAATGCGCTGCCTGCAGCTCCATCCTGCTCTCCAGCTGGGCCCTGAATCCATGTATTTGGGCCTCAGGCCCCAAGCCCCATGCACCACCCCAGCTGGGCAGCAGCCCAAATCCCTCCCTCACTATTGAAGCCTCACTTGTGCACCCCAGACTTACCTGTGGGGAACTGTGGAAGCTGTTCTCCAGGCTGTCTGGCTGCAATATGCATGTGTCTGTGTGCACCTGCACGTGGTGTCCCCTGAATGCTGGCCCTCCTCCTGCTCCCCCCATCCCCTTTAAGGCTGGCAGTGTTCCAGCCTGCATGGGGAAACTCACCATCTCCCATGTTTTTCTCCTTAAAATGAGGAAAACTGCATTTTTTGGTATCAAATGGAAAACCCGGATCCCTGCTGATTATTATTAATCATTTTATTTTATTAATCACATTATTATTATTATATACTTTTTTAATGTTCTAGGAGCTTTAAACTGTTCCAGGCTGGCTTATATGTCTGGACACTTGTGTTTTAAACTGTATTTAAAACTGTCTAAGTGTTATGTATGTCTGGAATATTACAAAGCACCATCTCATTTTTAAAGTAACATAAAATGCAACAAAAAATACCATCCCTTGCAAAAGGCCAAACATCTAAGCTCAAAGAAAGATTACTTCTACTGATATATGAAAACATTATTTGTTTTTACCTGACAACAACATTCTGGGCTAAGAAATCTTTGCCAAATTTTGAGAACAGCCTCATATTTTTTTCAGTAGATGAAAAACTTGAAAAACTGATTTAACTAGTGTTACTGGAACATCTGTTTTTTTCTTAAGAGAATTCTGAATACCAAATTTACATATTAGTTTATTCAGGACACATTTTAATTTGAGACAAGGGCAGAGTTCCCATTGAATGCAGTGTCTTTCTATTGTTTTCACTATGCAATTTAATAGAATAATTTTAATATAAAATTCATACACTTTTTTTTACTAAATATTAAAAAAGGCATAAAAATTAAAGGTAGCCAGAATTTCTTAACATCCAATTAGCAGCATGTAAGTTGGAATAAGTGTCTCACTGTGGAAGTCAGTAAAAATGTTATTTTCCTAGCAATATAAAAATATTAAAACCACCTTTTCCAAACATCAGTTTTATATTTTGATTCAAGTTCTTCATTCATTCACATGATTGTTCAAAATGCAATTCACTTTTATACTTACATCTTGTATATGGCTTTTCTACTGGCCTTAAACTGAGCGCTGAAGAGTTAAAATGAGAGTTAGGTAGTATATCATGTTGTTAACACAATGATTAGCTTTACCCCTGGGTACCATATTTTCCTCATCTAATCTTCCTCCCAGTATTTCATGCACATTAAAATGGACATCCTAACTTGAATATATACACTGTATAGAATATAGAAAAACTAGAAAAAATAAGGAAATTATTTGTTGCCATCACATTTGGTTACATGGAAATGGGAAGGCCCTGGTTACTTTGCTGACTCACATATTATGGCAGGAAATCTTTGAGTATGTACACACACAAGTAAGCATACCTGCACAAGACTGATAAAATTCTCTGAACATCAATTAATTGTTGTACTACAAGATTGCTCCAGTTCAAAACACCAAGTAAGAACATCAGTAAGACAGCTGCTTCTTAATTTAAATGAACGTGGGCAACATTTGGGCTCAAAAGGTTTTCTTTGCTGCCTCTATTCCTTAACTCCTCTGCATAACTTTCATACTTGCATTCACTGGTTATAGAAAGCCCTGAGATTTTTCAGGTAGGTATTAGGTAGGTATAGAAAGGATGTGTTTCATGGACTTCCAAGAGCAACCCAACCCTGTTCTCCAGTTTAATTCCTATTAATCGGTTAATTTTAGGTGAAGGGGAAATTAAATTACCGTGTCTTGGAAATTCATTTTGGCACTTTCCTATGGCACTCAGATCCTGAAATTAATAATGGAGGCTTCAAACTATTCAAATGGTCTCATTTATTTATTATGAAAAAGTAGCACTTGCCACATTCTCAATGAGAATTTTGCTCCAAATAAAAGCTGCAAGATTTAGTATATAGAGAACATACTGGCTATCTGATTATCAAGCTTGCAATCAAAATAATGTACAATCAAAGAACAAACATATTATATGATGTTTTATCTGAGATTTAAGCCCAGGAAAAAAAATAACCTAAGCCTCCCCATATTGTGTTGCTTTAGAGGAAATGGGTGCTTGGAACTTATGAGTTAAAGACTTTTTGGCTTGGTGACCCAACCAAACAAACAAAAAATTAAAAATTCAGTTCTTGTCAATTTGAACTAATTTTTGGCCTTTTCAGATAGACAAAGCCAAACAAAACAATAGGGAAGGTGTTGTTTGATAGAAATGAATAATTTGATTAACCCAAAATTAAACATTTAATTTTTTTTGCAGTTTATTTGACCCTTTTTTATCCTTTAAAGAAGTTCATTCTGAAACAAACATGTAATTTTGAAATGAAAATGTGGAACCATTACAGTGAAAACATTGAGCTTTTTGTGTAATATACATCCAAAAATAGCTGTGGAAGTGAAGTGCATTTAATTTTAGGCTTGATACAGAGCTATGAGATATACTGCTCTCATAGCTATAAACTGTTTTTTGGGGGGGTTTTTGCATGCTAATAAGGCCCTTGGTGTCGATACCCTGCAAAATCACATTCAATTATTATATATCCTGCTGGTGAATGTCTGGTCTAGCTATTTTATATATTTGATATGTCTTTTCACTTTTAATGAAAAACAGACTACAGATGAAGTTCAGACAACTTGATGAGCAAGCTCTGAGGCTCTTGACAGTGTCTGTATACAAGAAGTTAGTGGTTATGGCTTTTCCTAGGATGGTTGGCAACACATCAGCTTCTAAATGGTGCCCAGTAGTCTTTTCTGAGCTCTTTGCAACAAAAATGTAAAAAAACAGCAAGATTTTGATTTAGGGCCTAGCTCCAAGGAAAGTAAGAGAGTTTGACTGAACTAATAAGCGTTTCAAATAAATAAACAAGTCCAGCTCATAAGAGTGTAGGTGGTGATTTATGGCTCAAATAACTGCCCTCAGATTATAAGTGACCAATTAAAGACCTGATTAATGATGATACCAAAAAAAATTACATTTAATTCTCAGCTGCACAGTAATTTGGGACTCTGACCTAGGGGAAATGAAAGAGATCTGAGATTCCCTTTGTTTTGATGGAAACAGTCAGAATCTAATTTGCGACTTTATTATGGGCCTGATCCAAGCCCATTAAGTATCTTTGCATTGATTTCATTACACTTTCATTAGATACTGTAATATGCCCTAATTACTATCTGCCGTCTATTATGTTAGGGGTCAATTGCATCTTTTCATGAAGTTGCCTAACATATCCCATATAAATAACTGAAAACAAGGTCTTATGATCGTGTAAAAGTTTAGCCACTTGAGGCAAAAATGTCTATGCCCCCTTATGTGCAGCCAGACTTTTTTCTTTTTTCTTAATTTTAGCAAAAACAGTCTGTGACCAAAGATGCTAAGTGGGCCAACTTCTACCCTACAGTTTTGGTAAAGAACACTTAGCGAGGCTCAGTGTAAGGACCTTTTGCTGTAAATTGTTTATGCAAATAGTTTCTTAGTTAAAACATCTAGATGCCCTTCTCTGCCCTTTCAGACTGAGCCTGGAAGCATCTCTCTGATTGGTTCTCCATAGCATTATGTTTTATTTGAGTGCATAAGTGTTAGTCCTAAGTCAATACTATAGCTTTGTAAAACTTTTATTGTGAGTGTGACTGACAGTGTTTGATGAAAAGGTAAAAGACTGAGGGAGCTGGAGAGAGAAAGGGAGAATCCAGTGGAGGAGCTTTCTGAATTGGGGGTGATATGGATAGCTTGCAACATAGGAATAAAAAAGAGCCAGGGCCTCAAAGCCCTCAAGAAGTTCCTCAAGAAGCCATGCCAGGGCTGCCTTCATGTGGTTCCTTGGGCAGGAAACCGGAGAAGGCTTTCTGAGGAGTCCCAAGGCAGAAGTTCCTCTGGAAAGATAGTGATACATAACATAGTTTAACCATTTTTGAGCAAAGCTAGGGAAAACGTGTCAATACATGGTTCCCCTTGTTAAAGAATTGCTGCTGACCTTGTTTTCAAAGGATCTAATGCTCTTTTGCTTTGGAACTGGGAGTTGAAACTTGACACAGTGACCTCTGTCGCTATGAGAATTCAATCAACACAAAAATGCATTTGAAAAACTGCAACTTGCACATGCTCAGTTGAAATTTCTTAGATGTTAACACCTAATTTCCCCAAAGAGTTAATCTTTATTGATTATGGGACATCCTTGAACACAGCAAAACTTCCTTTACAATTGCTGCAAGGCCATGAAAAACAGATATCTGGCCACTAGAACCCAGATCAGCATCATTTCTCTGCAATGAGCCAGATCTGGAGAGCATATGGGAATGGTCTGGAACAAGGATTCTGGATCATGGAGGGACTGGGTCTGAAGCCAGCAGGTGGGAGAGGAAGGGGTAGAAAGAAGAAATAAAAAACAGTGTTTATAGATGTGCTCTGGGAGGTGTGTGTGTGTTAGGATTAGGAGCAAAGGGATGTAGACAGTGGAGACCTGTCTAGTTAAGGCTAAGGTAGGGTAAGAAAGAGAGTGATCACAAGAGGGAATAGGATAGGTGGAAGGGACTGCAACTGGAAGTCCATAGGGGAGAAACTAAAACTTCCTGGGACCAGGACGATAAGGCTGACAGTGGTGACTGTGAGTAGGAAAAGAGAATGTGACTGAAACAAAAAAAAACGAGCCTCGAGACTGGCTAACGCAAATGCAGGATAAAATGGAAGGAGCCTGCAATGGACTGGGTCATAGGCAGTCTCGTCTAATGGTTAGTTTACTGAGGGAAGACAGGGACCTGGGGCTGAGTTAGAGTTTGGGAGCCAAATTACCAGGTCTGGAGGCAAATCTAGCCACGCCAATGTCAGGACATGGCAAAGCCAGACAGACAGCGCAGGAACGGAGAAGCTTTCAAAAGCAGACAGGGATCAGTATTGTTGGCTAGCTTGGAGCCATAGAGTTATAGAGAAGTAGGGCTGGAAGGAACTCCAGAGGTCATCTAGTCCAAGCCCCTGCCTTAAGCAGGACCCTCAGGTCTGCTTGCACAGCTTGGACTAAATGGGTAGATAGTACTTCAACAGTCAGTTAGGAAGCCAGCCAGTTACTTTGCTGGGGTATAGCTGGTCACCCAGAGCCTCAAAGCAGATGTGGCTGCCTAGGCAATTAGCCCAGGCTGAGTTGCAAGCTAGGTCCCTGACAGAGTCATCTGTGAGGTGGATGGTTCAAAGTATGTAAATCCCATTTTCCTCCAGAACCAGGACTGGAACTCCAGTTTCCCCAAGTCTGACAATTTCTCTGCTGATGGCACTTATCTGTGAAACCTAACAGTAAAACATCCCATTTTCATCTATTGCTACAGAGAGGATGACAGCCTCTACTCTTGCCAGTTATTCTCTTAGTCCAAGTAGCAGCAGTACGAGTAGTAAATCAACAGCTTCCAACTGAGCTGATAACTCATATGGCCATCAAAATGATACCACATAATGGGGTGTTTTTGCTGTGTGGAACAGGAGAGTTGCTACAGCCTGCAGCTCAGACACTACTCCCTGCTGAGCTAGGGAAGGGGGTCAAAAGCAGGGGAAGGCTATCTTGCAGGGACTGCAGAGGAGGAGCCGCTGCCTGATGCCTGGAGACCCTTGCTGCCCAGAGACCCCGGGAGCACAGAGACGGACATCAGCACCAGGGAGCATCCACAAACCACGTGAAGGGACACAGACAGTTCCACTCCGAGACACCCCGCCAAGAGCAATGCACACAGGATCCCCAGTACACCATGTGCAAGTGAGAGACTGTAAATAATTTCTTGAGGGTTTATTAGTTGGTATATCAATGTGTTTATTTAATGGTCATTTGTTATGTTGTAAATAATTAAATCTTGTAAATATTTTGAGAATTGTCTGCGAGGGTGCTTGATTGTAAGGGGAGGCTTTCCGCTCAGGGGCACTGCAGCAGCTTCCCAGGAGGGCTGAGCGGGGCTACTGGCTACCGGGTACCCCAGAATCCCACTATTCAGGGGAGGGTGCGTGTTGTGTCATGCCCAGGGTTACACTAGTTTGTTTGGGTTTTTTTGTTTCAGAGTATGCAAGTAGTCAATGGTACATCTAAAAGGTAACCCAGACATTCATTCCCTTACAAAAGGCTCCATACCTGCTCTCATTGAAATGAATGGCAAACCTCTTCTTGAAGCCCATGGTGGAGGATCTGATTCTCGTCAGTAGGCATGACCTTTCCAGGGATGGAAATAATATAGTGACAAAAGGAATGAATACTGAAAAGTCATAAAGAAAATAAAAGTAAAAAAAAATTTTAAAAACCCCACTTTACTATTACCTAATATCTGCCATCTCGGATGCTTTTTATGAGAAATATAACAAAAACCTGAAACTTGGAACTACAATGCTAATAACATTTAAGCAGAAACAAGATTACATCTATTAAGGAGAAAGATTTTTCTCCACTTTTTTCCCTATTCTTTACAGCTGGCATACCTTGTTATTTGAACTTTGCACAGACTGCATCATTACTCCCCTGTCATGCACATTTTCATCAATTGAATTCAACCCCTTCCTAAACTTTCAACCCCCTGTAGGCACAGCAACAAAGACTGGCATTTGCATAATGGGAAGATGGTTTCAATGACTAGTAACCTTGGAAATAATTTTCTTATACTTGGCACATTTCATGGATGAACCTTAGGAAAAAAGCCTATGCAATTGAAGCACAAGTAACAGAAAACTCATTTTGGGTTGGACTTCCAAATACATGGTAGATGGTAAAAAGAATTGATTTTTTTTACTTTTTCCAGGACTTTCCTATGGTATCAATGTGTAGAAGGAAATATCTTTGAAATTAAATATATTTATTTAGCAACTACTTATTCATTGTTTAAGACAATATAAATGACTGATATGTTAATTAAAATAGAGGAATTTATTCTTATTTGTTAATCTAATCATTCTTACTGCTTTGGTTGTAAGTTTTTAAATATTCAACAGAGTTAAATGTGCCACTTAAAATGTCATTTTTCTTTCTGCAAATAATTAAAGGGAATTAATCATACTGCATTCACTTGAAATAATACTGTTTACTTTAAAGTTTTCAGTTTAGGTTTGTTTTAAATGAAAACCTTATTCCACTAACACCTTTCTTTGCCCTGAAACAATAGAAATTTAACACAGTCCTCAGGTCTTCTCACCCATAACACCCTTTCAGCATGCTGTTTTGCCCTGTCTCCCATTATTGCTTCACCCACAAACAACTGTGACTATGCTACCTTACATTTCTTTCTTCAAGACTCCTTAGGAACTGTCATTAATGCTCCTTATTAGATCAGATGTCAAGATCAATAAGTTCGCAGCCTCACAGATTCCTTCTAAGTTAAAATAAGACCAGACTAAAACTCAACAACTTAGATTCAGGGGAACCTGTGCAAATTTCTTTTCTTGGTTTTAATCTCCTGGGGTTGTACCCCTCTCAAGTATAGCTATAATTTACAGTTCAAACAAACCACCAAATGAAATGAAATTACATCAGAACTATTGTCCTATGCCCATTCTTGTTGCTAAGCCATCTATCAAGCCCAGATACGTTTGGAAAAGCTGGCAAACCTTTTGACACAGACAGTAAAGCTTGAATGTCAAGTTAATATGAAAACATGAAATTGCCTGAATTTGACGTGTTTGCAGATGTATTAATGAAGAAGTGGATTTCCAGATCAGGAAGCCCTTATTTCGATATTCTGTGTCGACCTCAATGGTTCTGCAAGTTGGGCTCTGACAAAGTTTTGAGGTTCCAGTAGTAGAGTGTGCAACTGATAGATAGGCTTCTGGCATAAAATAAATGATCAAGTTAGAAATTAATCAGGAATTAACGGGCACGTTAATTAGCAGTCCCTCTGATGGACATTTGTTTGGCCAGTGCATAACAGGAAACCTTGTTGCTGTTCACACAAGTATAAGTGTGGCAGAAAGCAAGGTAACTTTATAGACTAACCAAATGAGAGCTGTATAAGCTTTCATGAGCCACAGCTCACTTTATCAGATGCTGTTAGAGCAGAAATCGGCAATTATTTGGGCTAGAGGGACACTTAGGGAGTTTTGGTGAGCTGTTGTTGGGGGATGGAGTGGGGGGGAGCGAAGGCAGTGCTTCTGACCTGGCCCACAACAGATCACCAAAACTCCCTAAGTAGCTCTGCCTGGGACCTGGCCCTGCACTGTCGCCACCTGGCAATCCTGGTAATCCTGGCCCTGGGGGCTCCATAGGGACTGTCCTGGGACCTATGCAGTAAGGGTGCAATCACTTCGGCAGATAGGATGGACTCACAGGTGGGTTGAGAGCAGCACTTGGGAGCAGGATGGGCAGGCTGGGCTGGGCTGGGATCATGAGGCAGGATCACAGGATAGTGAGAGTGTGGGGCCAGTGCCTGGGGCAGAGCTGTGATCCGCTCCCCACACACCCTTGCCTACAGAATTGGTGCCTGCCATAGGGGAAGATAATGGCTCTGCCCTAGGCCCTGGCTCTGTGCTGTCACCACCCCACCATCCCAGTCATACCCCCACCCACCTGTGCTGTTCCTGGATGCTGCTCCTTGGCCACCCGTGGTCCCATCTCATCCCCCCATGTGAGCATTTCCTTTCTGTGTGGGTCCCCACATGTTCTCTAGGTAGACCCTGCCTGCCCACAGTCCAGTGCCCCTAGTGGTGAGTGCAAGGTGGACATGGTGCCCAAGCAGTGGGGCCAAGTGACAGAACTGCCACTGCCAAGAAGCAGAGTTTAGCCGCTGTACTGCTCCTGTCCTGCTGCCCCTGTGACTGGGCTGGGCCAGGCCAAAGGACTTGCTGCAGGCTGGATAATGTCCCTTGGCAGGCCAGATCTGGCCTGTGGGCCGTATTTTGCCCACCCTTGTGTTAGAGAGTATAACTAAATTAAGGGGCCCAGACTATATATGGTCTTTGATAATTTGCATTGGTTTCCACTCATTTTTCATATCACATTCTCAGTTTGAAGATCTTTGTTGCTGGTAGCTGCTAGGTCCTCAGAGCATTGATTTCTTTCTCAATAAGTAGGTGGGTTGAGGAGGTGTTATGAATACCTCTTTCTGCCCCTCCCTGGTGTTGTCTTCTTTCCTGCTATGACTTTGATGTTTCTTATTTAAGTTTTTGGAGTTGGTTCTGCCCAGGAAAAATTACCTCAGACCACTGGATGGGGCTGCCTTGTGGGGCTCCTCTTCTCCTGCATCCCAATTTTACCACACCCTGTCTCTGACTTGAGAGCAAGTCCCTTGAGCTGTTTCTCTCTGGGCAGGGCTGTTTTTATCCCCTGTCCCTGGACTGAAAAAAAAGAAAAGAAAGGGGAAAAAAGTAAAGACAGGGCCGAGCCCATAGCTCTTTACTTGTCCTGAGAACAGTCTTTCACAGGAGTCACCACCACCCCTTAAGTTCATGAGAGTTCCCTTATCCTGGCCTTCTAATGGTGGGACACCAAGCCGGAAGTCTAACACAAGAGAATAACCTCAGCAGAGGCAAACCCTCCCCCAAAAAACCTAAGGTATCAGCAAAGGGGAAAAAAATAAGAAAACCAAGCACTGTCAAGTGGCTCTGGAGCAGTTCTGCCCGTAGAAAGAACTGGCCGCATTGGATCTCCCTCTTTTCCCTTCCTGGCACCTACTGCTTGGTGGCATCTTCTGACCAGCCACTCTTCTTTAACCTGGGTTCCCATGTCAGATTTCATCCAGCAGTGGTCCTTCGACCTCCTGAGCCTTCCTCTTTGTTCCTCTGCTCTGCTGAATGCTCCGCAGGCTAATGTCACAGAGAGAGCGCATCCTGGCATCTCCAGGCTACTGGCACTGGGGGCTCTCCCTGGCTGCCCCTCTCCACGGCTGGAAGTACTCGGTGCAGTTCCTCTTCCTCCAATCCAAAGTGAGCATTCACTCTAGAAGTGTGACATGCTGCCACACGCATTGGCGGTGATCTTTTCATTCCCCTAAGGTGAGTGTGAGGGGATGACTTTTCTTGTAAGGGGATACTTTTGCCATAAAAGGCTTCCCCTGACAATCCTAATGAAGTTTTTCCTTGTCAACATTTTAAGTAAAATCTAACCTGGCTAAAACTTGTTTTCAACTGTATTGTGTTCAGAATGATTTTGTCCCATCATCTTTAGATGACTTCTGATCTCAAATGTATGGCCTAGGCTTTATTTCAATTCATTTTCATGCACCCTTTTATTTCCTTCTGCTATCCACAACCAGTGCTTTCTGTGCATCTTTTCTCATGCCCTCTGTATTGTATGGTACTCAAAGCCATAGAATCTCTCTGTTCTTTCATTCCTTTCTCAAGATTCATTTTCTATCATTAGCATTCATCTAACCTTATAGTATAATAATAATAAATATTAATGTATTACATTTGTATGCTTTTTCATTAACTTCCTGTTAACTTGATAGTCAGATAATAAAACCTTGATAACTTTTTTCTGTCCATGATACAATTATTTAAAAAACAGCATGTGCTTGTTGTTGTCTATGTTATCATTAGAGTAAATATAAGCTGTATGCACAGCAAACATACATAGGCTAAAGTTTTCAGGATAAATCTATAGGAGTATTTACTGTTGATATCCAAGTAAATATTTTGCTTTTCAGAAGTTTCTACAACTACTGTGTGCACTGTGGGAGAGTGAAGGAAAATCAAAAGGCAATGCTGGGGCTGAAGGTTAAATATGGACTAAACTGCTCAAGTTTAGGCACCAGGGCTTTAAAATTGTCATCATTCTACATTTTACATATTCACTATAATGAAACGTGTGCCTGTCATTTATTTTTTGATAATTTATGCAATGCAACAGAATAATAATCTCAAGGATATCAGCCTGTATAAAAAGATTATTATTTGCAATAATGTACACAAAGGGTATTTTGAATTAATATATTAGTATTATCGTTTGTAGTTTATTGTACTGAAATAAAAAGGGAGGGTAAAAAAAAAAAAAGAATAGTTTGTTTTCACCTGAGATGAAATGTTATGAAAAAATAATCAAGCTGGAACTCATTTGAGCTTTTCTGTCTAAATCAATACAGTAGTAGTCTGTCTTCACAGTGATAAAACAGGAGCATATGGCCTTCTATCTGGGCTCGAGGCAGAAGAAGTCACAGGTTGAAGTGTAATCAAAAATTATCTCCTACCTTGTTTTTTTGCTGGAATGTAGCTTCAATCGATGGTCTCAGAGCTTCAGATTATCTATCAAACTGAGAAAAGCTGTCTCAGGCAGCTAGGACCTCTAATCAAATATTGACAGATGAGATCTTCTGGGTGATAAAAATAGATTTAAAACCCAGACTGACATTATTTGATGAGAATCTTAGCCTACTTGTTAATGTCATGACATAAGATATATGATACAGTCTAAGCCTAAGGATCAATTTATTCCTTTCCTAAATATAATAGGTATGAGATTCTTATTTAAAGCCAAGGTCAAGACCCAACAAATTAGCTTAACTAGATTCACATAGCATTTTCCCTCCAGAGTGGTCAAAGAGGGCAGACACATCAATGACACAAACTTTTACCCAAGATTTCTAACAATTTTTTTAAAAATACTGGTTTTACATACATACATACATACATACATACATACATACATACATACATACATACATAATCTATTCATAGAACATGAACTATTGCTGGAAGTGGTAAAACCAGTTGATCCTTTTTAAAGGAGTCCACTATACATATATGGTATTTAATAACATGTGTAAGCATGTTTACTTATTACACTACTCATTGGCAAGTTCGGGGTCCAATCCATTAGCAGCCAAGATAACTTATTCACGCATTGAACTGTGCTATTGACAGGAATATCTTGGGTAGGGAACGAGAGGTGAAGATTATGGGGTATTTTAACTGAAAAGCTGACCAAACAACCAAATCAAACCAACACACACTTCTAGTCATACAAGGAATGGATTAAATTTAAGTCCAGGTTTGAATTAAAGGTGTTATTTCATGCTCCTACCACCACTACTCCAATTCTATTTTTCCTGAAGGGGAGTGACCCACATTTCAGTCTCAGGGTATAGACAGATAATAATATTATTATTCAGACTATTATTCAGTCTATTATTATTATTATTCAGACTATTATTCAATCTCAGGGTATAGGCAGATACATAATAATGATAATAAATAACTATATTATCAAATTAAAATAATATAGGCTGTATGTATAATGTAATTGTCAGCCCTGTGTGTTTCTGTAATGATAAAAGTGTGAGAAAACCATTGCAACTTTAACCGTGTTTCATTCAGGGTTAAAATTTCAGGGTGCTAGTACACATGATGGTCGTCGTGGTGTTCATGCGACTAAAATGTAATTTGTGTAGCTTATTTGCATCACATATTACACGTGCACCAGTTTTGGGAGTTTTAAATTACTCTGCATCATTGCAAACTAAATCACATCTGAATATAGTTTAGTTTGCAAGGCTGCAAAATAAACTACATCTGGATGTAGTTTAGTTTGCAATGTTGCAAAATGCAATGATGTAGCTGTCAGCTGCAGAAGAGGTGGGCAGGCTCCGCAGAAAAAAAAAAGTGTTGGGACCCTTGCTGCTTCTACCTTCAGCAGGCATTTGGGTGAAGGAATAAATGGCAAGGGGCCAATCCTTTTTTTTTTTGGAGGAGGAGGAGTTTGCCCACCCCATCCCCCACGCCCCATGCCCAGGGCGGCGGGGAGCGGAGATAGCTGCTGGAAGGCTGAGTGGCCTTAGATGTGAGGTGTCCCAGTCACTCCCTTCATAGTGGCAGCACCTCCCAGGGCTGCCCAGGTAGGCTGCTAGCAGGCCATGGGGTATCCCATCTAAGAGGCAGCATCTGGCCAGATTCAACACTTCCCTGATCCCACCTGGGCTTCCCACACCCCATGCACTATCCCTATTGCCTTCCCACTGCCTGGGACCACCTGAGGATGGTCTGGCATGCCCCCGGGGCAGCATGGGGAAGTGGCAGGAGGGTGGCTGGGTGTGCTGGTGGCCAGAGGAAGCGGTGAGGACAGTGCACAGGGCACTGGAAGCCCATGTGGGCTCGGGGAAGCTCAGGCTTGGCAGGGCTCCAGCACTCCGTACTCCATCCTTACCACCTTCCCCAGTGCCAGCACACCCAGCTGCCCTCTTGCCACTTCCCTGTGCTGCCCCAGGGGCAAGCCAGCCCATTCCCAGGTGGTCTCAGGCAGTGGGAAGGCAGCAGGGACAGTGCACGTGACACTGGACTTGGGAAGAGTTGGATCTGACCAGGTGCTGCCTCTGAGCTGGGGCAGCACTGAGCCCACCAGCAGCCCACCCAGGCAGCCCTGGGGGGGCACTGCCACCACAGAGGAAAGGACAGGGACCCTTCACAGCTCAGGGACCACTCAGCCCTCCAGCAGCTCACCCCCCGCCCCCCCCAGCTGTGGGGAGGGCAGGCAGGCTCTGCAAAAGGACTGGGTCTCTCACCACTTCTGCCTTCAGCCAGGTGCCTGTTGGCACCATACCATGAGGGAAAAATTGAAGTGGCATGCTTCAAGTTAGGGGGCATAAAATAAAACTTTGGGGATTAAACCCTCGTCACATGTGCCTACAAGTGCCCACAGTGATTGCCTAATATAGTGTGCAGATGTAACAGTTACATTGTAACAGCTAATGTATACTCTTGAGTTGCAGCTCCTTTTCTTCATGTAAAACAGTTACAAGGTACTGTTTTCCACAGCCTCATTCTCCATAAGCTTTTGTCCATTGCTGTCTCTTCTAAAATGCTGCGTTTTATATTTTATATACCTGAGCCCTAGCTTTTTGCATGTTGCCCACTTTCTCCTGCCCCTGACTCTCATACCCTGAACTTTCTTTCCCATATATGTTTCCAGATTATGGTGACCTGCCAAAAGTACCTCAGTCTGCTGTTGCTCAGCTTTTTCCCTGATGGCACAAACAAAATGGAATTCATGTTGACCCTCAGTCGGCCCCTGGCCGTGATCGGGAAACCCTTGGTCTGATCACACGTGCTTCAAACTCATGTTGTTGCCTTACACAGACTTCCAATACCAGTTCTTCTCTCCCTCACATAACCACGTACATGTCATTTTTTCCGTGTCATAAAATACCAGGTAAAGACATAGGCTGTTTTCTCTTTGCTTTTCCATCAAGTGTCTTACTGCAGACTGCATCAATTGTTGATGTATCTGGCATTAATGCAAACTGAATCTCTCCTCAGTTTTGACTTCTCTCCTCAGTCTTTATTTGACAACCCTTTCGTAAGTTTTATCCCCCTGTAATTACCAGTCTTTGATAAAGATCCTTTTTTTACATATTAGGCATTTCTTGTATAGTATGATTTTATTAATGCACTCAGTGAGGACAGTTAAACCTTTGCATACCAGTGCTTCCTGTGCCTCTCTTGGTATTTTATCCAGCCCCACAGCTGTCTGATTTTTCATTTTATCAAGGGCATCTGCTACTTTTTTCTCAGTTATTGATTTGTCCAAAGCTTGATTTACCAGATTTTCTATACCCTTGCCTTGGGTTCTCTTCAAACTAACTGAGGTAACTGGGGAAGAAAAAAAGGGGATAATCTGGAAAAGAAGAATTTGAAAAGGAAACTTTTCACTTAAGATCAAATAGTTTCCAATTTGAATGTCTTTTGAAAGAAGATTTTTGTGTTGAACAGAAAGTTTTATTAGCCTTAGCAGAATAATGCTGACCTTCATTTTTTTTTGTTATCAATATTGTGTAAGTTCATAGTAACCTGTTACAATCAATAAATCATGGTCCAATGAGCTTCTAGCAATAATGGTTTTCAGAGTCCACATATTTTTCTACGAAAATAAGTTAAATAAATTGGACTTGATATTGATCTCAGTGAAGGTCACTAGTTGCTAGATGAAGAAAATGTCACACTTTCCTACTTTTAACAGAGCTTGGTTTTTATCACACTTATCCCTGCCGGACTGTCTTTAAAGTATTTGTTGGTACGACTCTAGGGAAATGGTGATAGAATATAAAGGATATATTTTCCAAACACACTTAAAGCACCACATTCTCTCTAAAAACCTTTTATGAAAAGGAAAGATATTAGCAGTTTTATATTGGATATGGTGGTTACTGATGAACAGACAGCATTGACAAGAGGTGCCATTTAAGGTAGCTAAGATACCAGAGATTTTAGCTTTGCTGCTTTTTCAGAAATAACACAGGAAAATGTTGACTCTTTAAATGGTGACCATTCTGTGTGCACTATCCAAGTAGTGCTTAGAGCAGGTGTTTGCATCCCCAGTCACTTATAAAAGGTTTTGCACACAAGAAGCCTGGCATATATGCCCCATTGTAGTCACTCTACCAGAGGAATTAAGCATTTTTTCTGCACAGTGTGCTCCTAACCCACATAGCTGTTGTTCTAAGAGCATATTTAATATCAAATCCTTTACAGTATCTTTATGGACTTGATACTTTCAGATACAAAGATTGGTTTCTTTCTATAGAAAGTATGTCAGGTGTTGTATCATACTAAAAACTAAAGAGCTAAAGACTATAAAAATTAAAACTACATGCATACACATACAGACAATATAATTTTATATACATATATGAAGTTCATATATATGTATATATAATATTTACAATAGATATTTATACACATTCATATTATATATGATGTGAAATTATATATTTATATAACATATATAGTGTTGATATATTTATATTTTCTGTTTAAATATATATTTCAATTTATAATCTTTCGGGTCCTTAATAACAGTTTTCAGTATGACACACCACCTCACATACATACATGTAAATACATTACACACCAATATGTATACCAATATACCATTTACATTGAATGCATATATAGGGAGTGGGAGAGAGTGTTTTTGTCCAGAATGTAAGCCATAAGGAATGATGCTTACTTCTACTAGTACAGAATTAAATTTATTCTTGAACAGAGGTCCAGTCTCAAAGTAAAACTCTTGAGGGATGCACAAAACTTAAAAGGTATGGTAGAGAAATCCCGCGGAGGTCTGTGGAGATTGTATTTTGGAGCTGTTTTAATTTTTGACTGATTATTAACATGAATTTAGCATGCCATTGAAGAATGGTTACACCTTTGGGGACAACTATTTACCTCATGCCAAACACAAGTAATGGTGTAATTCATGCTGCTACTGTAAAATGGAAACAGAGCCCCTATTAAGTTTATTCTGAAATATGTCATTGTAGCAGACCCTCTTAGGACATAGGCTGAATACATCAGAAGCAGCGCACAGTATGTCACTTCTTGGGCCACAGTGAGAAAGCTTATGAGAAAGCTGATCAAATAATAATTTCCTACCGTCTCCATGCTTTCTTCACCCAGGAAATCAATTATGTTGACATAAGAATACTGAAGTTTAAAATGACAAAAAATATAGGCTTAAAACAAACAACACGTTGGTACCCAAAGTTACAGTCTGAAGACCCCACCAACATATCCTCTCCCTGCAGACATTGTCTAAGTGTACTTCAGGGGTTCCCAACTTTTTCCAGAAGCATCAAGCATTGATCAGACTTGACAGAGTAAGAGACTCATGTTTTGCATGCACTGAAATATAACACACACGAAGTCTTTTGCTTCATTCTCAAGAGTGTAGCTTGTACGGCAAGTCACCTAAGGTTTCCACTTTCCTTTGCAGTTCTCATACAGAAGATTACCCCTTAAAAAATTATTGACTTATCTAAAAGATAGGTTTTTATTGATTTCTCTCTCCAGTGTGAAACTAGTGAGCCAATTATTTCATTACACATTACTTTTCACTGGTTAGACTTCAGCTAATATATTGAATTCAATTTGGTTTTGGGCAGTACATTTTAGAAGCCAAATAAAGAGACAATTCAGAGGACAACAACAACAATATAAATGGTTGGGTAAATAAGAGATATGAAGAAGTATTAAGGGAAATTCAAACCATTTCCCATAATAAACAAGGAAAATCTAAGTTATTTAAAACATTTATCAACAAAGGCCAGGAGGTAAAGAAAAGATTTCTTAAGGAAACTGTAGAGGTATCATTAGTATTAGTAGTTGAAGAAGTAGTAAAGGACAGGGGAAAAAACTTATTCCAGGCAGAAATTTCAAAAACTGGAAGAATGGCTCTCTCAGCCCTACCCTTGTTTTTACTCTGATTCTTTTTGTTTTAGTTATTAGTCATCTTTCTGTCTGACCATAAAATATAATGAATCTTCTACAATCCCTTGTAAGATTATCATTCATCAGCCTTATGTTTCCTGCTTAAAAACAGGTGAAACTCCCAGACTCTACAGCTTTGGTTCCTACTGCAAGAAAAATGAGTCAGGGCATAATGCAGTTATCATGTGCCAGCCACTCAGTACTTTACCTGCTGCACTGAAAAGGATAAATAGCATCATGCCTAGTTCTGATATCTGCAGAACTCCATTAGAAACAACCTGTTCACTGGCTCCTATTGACATGCTCTTTTCAATACCTGTCACTCAGCCAGTTCTTAATTAATTCGACATATGCGTTGTACACTGTTTATTTTTTTTAAACTGAATGTTTGCACTACCAAGCTAAACTCTTTATAAAATCTCATTGTTAGAACTGTGCAGTTTCTATACCAAACAAACTTGTAATCTTAAAGAATGAAAGCAGCTTTTCTTTATAAGACCCATTTTCTATAAAGTCATGCTGACAACATCAATTATATTCATCAGTAATTTCATTATGTTGCCTAGGACTGATGTCAAGTTAACAGACTAGATCATCCTGTTTGCTTTTCTTTTGATATTGCCATAATATTAGCCCTCTTCCACTCCAGTATACTGAGACATCCCTCAGATTCCAAAATTTATTGAAAACACCAACTGGACAGAAATCTCTTCAGCTAGCTCTTTTAAGACTCTTCCCTGAATGTTATCTGGACTTGCTATTTTTAAAAAATATTTATCCTTGATAAAATGCTGATTAAAAACAGCATTTAAAAATGCTGCCTTGAAAACTCACAATATGAAGGAAACTTCATCTTCATAGTGTCAAGATGACCTAAAACACAGGGCAGAAATATTGATTGAAAACTTCTACATTTTCTATATGCTTAAAATTTTTGCCATCTCTCTCCAGTAATGGGCTTGCGCCACTGATCATTTTAATATTATTTAACATTTTCCTTCTTATCATCATTATCTATACCACTGATATCTAGCTGCCACCTCAACATGTTACAGCTTTTGGCATCTTGCTTAAGGTACAAGCAGGTTTGCAACCTTCTTTCGAAGCTGCATTGTAATCTGCCCTTTCCACACACACACACAATGTGCCCTGCTATTACAACAATAAATGTGGCAGCCAACTGTGCCAGGATGACTTGTATAGCAGGCTTTTTGCCAGTGCTTTAATAATTAATCAAACATAAACGCTGTCTATCTGCATCTGTAAATTTGGCACACACATGCGTGCGCACACACACACACACGAAGATAGAGAGAGAGAGAGAGAGAAAAGTTACCAGTATTGTTACTATGTTTGAAAAAAGGTCTTATAGATAAGCCTTAATATACCCAGGGTTCTAGGTAAAATCTCTTCTATTTCAGATTCACTCCTCTACTCTTCTCTCTGAAATGAAGCAGATCAGCCATTTAACTCACTCACTGGGCTCTTCCAGCCCTGGTAGGATAAAGTCTTGTTGGTACCAGAGTCTCAGTGGATTTTCTTGCTATGAGGATGTCAGGGGTCTGACTCTGGCAAGGAGCAGACAGTTAATCCTCTCACAGGAAATTAGAAATGTGCTAATTAACTGAATGGTATCATATCTGCCAAAAATACTTGTTTCATTGTTAATAAAATGCAGATTAAAATTAAATGAGTGAAGTTCTTTCTTATTATTTTATCAAGTGGAAGAGCTCTTTCTTATTTCCATCTTGCTATGTGTTTTAATTTAATGCATTAATAAGGTGAGCTACAAATCCCAGTATACTTTTAGTTGAACACCTGCTTTTTCTTTTCTTCTTGAAATGTAATGAAAAGTACTCTGAAATAATAGTTAAAGGTAAGATGATACGCCTTGCCTGTTACTAACAGTAACATTTGAAGCACATGCATTTTTTATAATCCATCCAGGGTTTCTCATGTCAATAGACTTAAAGAAGATTTGTGAGCAGGACATGGCTTTTGAGAAATCTTCTCTCTCTTTGGGTTCTGTGGACAACTGCTGTGTACTGCTGAGTCTTGTTAATGTGTATAAATGTATGTTGGATTTGAGGTCTTATTGGAAGCTTAAATTTCAAGGTGAGGCAAGCAGAATCTGGACAGAAAAGAATTACTGGTGAGAAAATTCAGGTAAAAAGTGGCTTATATCCAAATATATAAATTCCTTCCTTTGGGGAAAAAAAGTCCAAATAGCTACTGAAGCCCAAATTCTTGTGGATATTAGGAACACACAGTACTGATGGAAAGGGATTTGTTAAACGATGTCTTCAAGGAAACGATGTCTTCAAGGAAAAGATTTAAAGCCCTCAAGCCTAAAATTTTGCAGTTATTTCTCCTGAACACTGGGCTCATTTGAGTGCCCTGCTGATTTTGAACAGATGTAAAAATGAAACAGTACTTGTGTATCCATCAGACAAAATAGGAAATCGGGCTTTAACATTCCATTTATGGAAGCTTTTTTTTTGGTTAAAAAAGCAAAGAAAGATAAACCGGATAAAAGGTAAGAAGGAGACTCTGTGATGATAAACCTAGAAACTGTGAATAAAGAAATGTTCCTATTGCCGTGTAATTTGTGTAGTTATTTACCACAGTGCTAAATGAATGCAGAGTGAATACAAAATGTTATCATTATGGTTTGAGAGTTCTTCACTTAACATTAGCACCAGAACCCCACAGTTTTCATTTCAGTGAATAGCTTCACTTGATCTCAACAGCTTCCGTTCTGGGCGTTTTGATTAACCAAAAAATAGAGGATGAGGAGATGAATTGACAAAACTGAGAAGGTGTTAGTAGGCTCCTCCATATCCTGGTTAGAACACTCCCCTAGGATGAGGGACACAAGGAGTCCAATCCTCCATTTACCTACAGCTCTAAATAGGGGCTCCCACTTCACTGTCAAATGCCCTGAATTCCAGGCTACTGTCTGTTTTAGGGTGCATTGCCATATGTCCCTCTTTTAAAGCTTAAATATTCAATTGTGAGGGCAGAATGAGAGCCTATAGGTACCTATAACCTAGTGGTCATGACAGTTAGAGGTGTTCTTTGTTAAAATATCTAGTCCAATGAATGAAGTATTATATATATAACAAACATTTTCAATGCGAGAGACTAAGATACTCACCTACCTCAGCATACCATATAGTCCTCCAGGTAGGAAAACTCTCCTGAGAGGGTGAAGAATTTTATTCAAATGCCTGTTTTGAATGTAACACAGAAACTGTTTAAACCCAGGACTTTCAGATCCCTGGTGATCATTCTAGCCACAGAACTGTAAGGTATAGCAAGGTGAGGAAGACATAGGACATCCTCTTTCCTGGTTTTATGAATGATGAGTAAATTGGATTATGGGGCTAATCTTAAACTGTTTTGTTGATATTTCTCACATTTTCTTCATTTTTATTTGAATAAATAAATAAATAAATGTTGAATAAATTTGTTGTGAATTGGTGCATAGTTTCAGGTCAAGCAAAAATGTATTTCTGGCATATAGCTAATTCACAAGAAAAAAATCACTCAGTCCCACTTGCCTCCTTTGTGAAGCACTTTAAAATATATTGAGGAAAAACCACACAGGCTTATTATTATTATAATACCATATAGGTACTTACTTATTAATATATATAGCTATTTACTACTGTAGCTTTTCAGTGTAAAAATGAAACTGATTATTATAACTTTCAAGTATTTATTAGTAATAGGAATTATCCATATTAAAGCATCAATTATCTTTATGTTATAAATGCTTCACATACAGGCATATTTTTTGAGTCTCTCCCCAAGGTAACCTGTATCTTATGCATAGGAAGCTTTTGTATTTGCATTGTATGTGAGATCTATCACTCTGATGAAGTTATATGCAGTAATATTCTCTTAACTCATGAATTTTGCATCTAGAGGTTCATATACCTGATGACTGTTCTAAAGAAAAAGTCTCCTTACCTACTATATCAGAGTCAACATTAAAACAGAAATGTTTATATTGAAGGTGTAGTATTGGCTGGCATACAGCTCTCAGTTGTGAATTGTTTAAATGGTTTGAAGCTTAGAGTAAAAGTCATGCAAAAAATGGACTCACAAGGCAGGATTCTCATCAGATGTAAATTAACAGACACCTATTGAAACCCATGGAGTTCTGCTGACTTACATCAGCTGAGAATCTGGTCTATAAATTCTGCTCTCTCAGAAACTTAAACCTTAGTGTTTACTATGGCTGAGGATCTGTTCCTGAATTAAAAATGAATGGACCCACTCTGTGGTGGCCCCATAACCTTTTATACTGTGGAAAATAAGTAAGATATCATCCATAATATTTAAGGAATATTATATATTCCTTAAATATATAATATTCCAATTATATATATATATTCCATCTTCTTGCTATGGTTTTGTTATATGATTACCATGAGTGATTTCTGACAGCAGGGTAAACATTCCTCATTATCACCCATTTACTGATACTTACTAATAGGGTTGTGCGAAGCTTCAGTAGCTGATTCAATTCAGCGGCCAAATCTCCGAATCCAAATTGAGTTGAGAGATGCATTAAAAGCTCCAAATCAAATCAAAGTCTCTGAATTGATTCAGAAAATATTCAGAAAAGATTTGGAGATTTGGAAGGCAAACATGAAGGAAACAGAAACTGAGAAGTGGGGGAAGAGGGAGGAAGGGGTGGAAAGACTGCTCTGATATGGACATCTGTAGCTGGCCAGTGACTGTGATCTTTCTCTGAGTTTCCTTCCAATCACAGTGCTTTGGGGGAAGGACATAGAAATAACATATAAGGCTGTGTGTGAACTCACCTGTGTGCCTTTTGTGAGCTGTCTGTCTCTCTGTTACAGCAGCAGCATCTGAAGGGCTCTGGCTTGGTAGTAGGTAGTCTCTTGCCACCAAGTTCTATCCAGTCCTTTCCTAGTTTCCTAGTTGGTAGGGTTGGAAGGGACCTGAGCAGATCATCAAGTCCGACCCCCTGCCATGGCAGGAAAGAGTACTGGGGTCGAACAACCCCAGCAAGCTGTTCATCCTACCTCCAGGGTAGGAGCCAGCACCACTTCTCTTGGAAGTTGGTTCCAGATCCTAGGTGCCCTGACAATGAAATAGCACCTCCTGATTTCCTGTTTACCATTGCCTACAATCCCTATTTTTCTCCATTCCTTTCAGCTTATTTTCCCTGCAAAATCCTCTTATTTGTTCTTGTTAGCCTGTCTTCCCCACCCCTCCCCACAAAAATAAATCTGTGTTTTCTTTGGCAGTGCATCATCACTGTGCAGGAAAGCACAACATATATTACATATATTACACACAGACACACACATATTTTGCAGCACTCCAAACATCATGAAGCATGCTGGAAAGGCAGGTGCCAGGTCTTCTGGCAGGGGAGGGAGAGGGGACAGCAGGAGAGCTGCAAGTTCCCCAACCCCAAACATAGACGTATCCTCTTTCTTGGCAGCAAGGAGTCTTCTGCTGCTAGTGGGGGCAAGGAGGTGGGATCTGTGTCTGTACCTACAGCACCGCCAGTAATACCAGTAACCACAACCAGCAGCAGCATGACATTCTCCACTCCAATTTCAGTTGCCAGCGTGAGACTTCCAGTACCAGAGGAGGAACTGGATCTGGAAGCAGGGAAACTGAGTGCCATAGCCAATGAAATTCTGGGGAAGAAGGGGGAATCTGAGTTTGTGCTCCACACCCCTCAAAGTTCCCCTAGAGGAAGGTCTCCTTCTCTGGAAGGCACCTTGGAGGAGGTTGTGGGGGCAGGTGGCTCAGCTTCTTCTGTTGCTGTGCCCCTGCCTGCTGAGGAGGCGGACAAGTCAGGATCCCCACCCACAGCCCAGAAGCAGATGGGTAGTGTAGTGTGGGATCATTTTGAGGTGGCAGATTCTCCCAGGTATGGTACCTGCCAACACTGCCAAAAGCAGATCAGTTGCTGCATCTCAGAAGGCAGCACCTCCTTGCCCATGTTCCTACTCAGCCTGGCACTGGTGGGAAGATGCCCCAAAAGAAGTCCCCCTATCACTCCAAAGCCACCGTCCCCAAGAAGCAGAGGCAGGCCACCCTTGACCAGTGGGGGAAAGGCAGGGACAAAAGGGGGGGCACATTCCCAAGGCAAGTGAGGTAACCCAGAGCACTAGGGAGCTGCTTGCTCTGGATGGCCAGCCCTTCTCCTTTGTTGAGCATCCAGGGTTCAGGGGGCTTATGATGCTCGAGGCCTCATCCTACCAGGTGACCACATGCACCACCTTTAGCAAGATAGTGCCTCCCTCCCTGGATGAAGCATGCTGGGAGTACTTGAGGGAAGAGCTGTGGAAGGCAGGGCCACCTCAGACATCTGGAGCAGCCAGACTGGAGATCATGCCAACCTCTCCCTCACAGGGCACTGGTGATACCAGGCACTGGTGATACCAAGCTGAAGTGCTGGATCAGCTCCCCATGGCAAGGGAGATCATAGTGGCCATGAACCACATGGTGCAGGGATGCCTCATTGGGCAGGCTGAGCTCACCTGTGGGTTCATGGTCACTGATAACGAGGTCATGGTTGACCAGTATGGTCAAGGCAGTTCATGATAACAACTTTGTTGGCATCTCCTGTGTGGCACACAAGTTCCATCTCATAATCAGGGACATCTTGAAATGGAGCAAGGCTCCCGGTGACAGTGATGTCACTACCACAACCAGTAGGGCTGTGCAAAGCTTCGGATTGCGATTTGGATTTGGAGATGATCTGGATGATTCAGAGGCTGAATCTACAAATCCATATCATATCACTAGAAGCTTTAGGTTTTCCAAATCAATTCAGAGCTTCTGAATCAATTCGGAAAAGTTTCAGAAAAGATTTGGAGATTCAGCCATAGAGCATAATGGGGAATCAATGAAATATATATAACTTTGTTGTTTTTTGGCTGATTCAGATGAAACTTCCAGGGGTGTTAGCCTCTGCTGACAGCATGAAGACTGCCATGTTTCAAGGTGATAGGTGTAGAGGTCTCTGGGAAACTGCACCTCAAAATCCTGAAAGCAAAACTCATGTTACATGTGTGTGTTAAGCCACAGTGGGGTGAAAACTGCAGGGGTGGTAGCACTTGCTGAAGCCACAAATACTGCCAAGTTTCAAGGAGCTAGGTACAGGGGTTTCTGGGAAACTGTACCTCAGACAAGCAAAACTCATGACACAGGTAATACTGTGTGTATATGTTAAGGCACAGGGGGTTGAAAACTACAGGCCTGCTAGGGCATGCTGCATCCACAAAGCCTGCCATCTGTCAAGCAGATAGGTACAAGGAGGAGTTTGGATTCTGGGGCACTGCACCTCTGGCCGCAGGCAGGCAAAACTCACGACATGAAAATGTAAACTAGGTGTCAGGGTGTGAGAGACAGGCTGGGTTCTCAGACAAGCCTATGAACTTCATTTCATCAACCTCCTCAATACAAAAGCTCATGGACTCAATATGGACATTGGGTTTATGACACACTGTAACCTGCCTGACATCTGACTCCCCAGGTACCTCTTCACTTTTACCTGCAGCGTTCCCCCTCCCCCCACCCTCCCAGCCTGTCCCTCACCCCTGACACCTCAATTTACATTTTCATGGACTAGATTTTTTGCCTGCATACCAACCTCTGGCTTCTTTAACTATTCATTCCACCCAGGAAGAGCACACACACAAACTACAGATGCTTCCTTAGTCTGAAGAAGGGTTTTTAAACCCAAAAGCTTGCTAAGATATATTTTTCCAACTATTCAGTTAGTCACATCTACTCAAAAAACCTTGTCTGCCTGTTCTTTAGACCAACACAGCTACAACCAGAAACCCACTTAATATACACAAGTGACACAAGTTTTCCTTTCAACAGTTTGAGGAAACTTTCACAGAATCCCCTTTACCTACCTCCTTGAAACCTCACAGGTTTCATGCCCTCAGAAGGGGCTGCCATCCCTGCTGTTTTCATCCAAATCTGCAAAACAATGACAAAGTTATAGGTATTTTAGTGATTTCCCATTATAGTCTATAGCCAAATCATTGAATTGACTGATGTCGCGGTCAAATCTCTGAATCTGGTCCAGCTGAATCAAATCAGGATAGTGATTCGAATCACCAAATCGAATGACCGTCCCTCTGAATCAGCAGAATCCAAATCCGAATCAAATACTTGCTGCTTCACACAGGCCTACTTATTAAGACACAGTGGATGTTATGACAATGAAACTTGGACTCTCTTGAAATCAACTACGTGTTGGCAACCCAGTCTGTTTGGAGGTCCAAACTTGTAATCCAGGTGATAGGTCTTACCTCATTACTTCAGACAGTGTGACTTTGTGGGGTGAAAGTGAGAAAACCCTCAAACCACTGATAAATAGTGAGGGGAGACATAAAAGCTTGGGAGTGAAAAACTGAATCCCCAGACTGGAAAAGTGGGAGTGTCTGGACAGACTGGATCTACTTCAGCTTCCAGTAATATGGATTTTATGATGTCTAAAACCTTTGCTTTTGTTATTCTTTATTCCCACTAATGATACAGAAGAATGCAATGTTTTTGAAAATAAATCCTTTTTATTCCTATACCAGTCAAAACTACAAAAAGGAACATTTGTAGGGTTTGGACTCCATCAAGGAGTCAAGACTAAGGAGTCAAGGATGCTCTGGTTAGTTATGTATCCTAGTTTAGCTATGGGTCCAGTCAGGGGAAAATTGCAAGATTCCACTGGGGGGCTGGGCAGGATCACTTGGTGGGATCAAAGATGCAGAGTTACAAATTGTGACATAATTTATCTATACACATTTCCCTCTTCAGTCAGAATCCTTAAATACAATATTTCTTCCTGGTGACATAAGAGTCATGGATCTTTTCCTCCCATTGCATTTACAAAATGGATAGCAGCATTCCTAATTAAAGCCATCAAACCAAAAAGCCTTAAAATAATGGGAATCTATAGCTGAATAATTAGTTACTCCTCTGGGAAGACTGATTAAAGTCTGTTGCGGTACTGAAAAATGAATACTAAGTTTCAACAGTGCAGTTTAAGAAAAAATAAAGAAATAAGAAAAGTAAAGCATACTTTCTTTCCAATTTAGTATTTAGTTTTCATTTTCCAACCTCTTGACAGAACTGCTAAATTTCCACTGTGCTGCAGTATTGGATTCTCCCTAAAGATCTGCACTTTGATTTTCAATAATCAATTGCTTAATAATGAGGGGTATTGAATGCTGATCTGTGAAACCTTTAAAGGAAACCTCAATTATCTCATCATCAATGATGACAGTGAAAAAAATTTGCAAACATGGATGGCAAAAGTTAAATTTACTAAATCCACCTTTAAATTTTTAAATAACACTTTAAAATTGAAAGTTACAGTTTGGAAAATAGGTGGTGTTACTACCATCAACAAAAAGGGACTCCATGATATTATAGCTTCAATAAAAGCACTTTGTTAGCAAATGAGAAGAAAAGACACATTGCTATAGTTGCTGTGAATATAAAGTTTTAGGCAGATTTGCCGGATTTGTGAGCTAATTGTCTGCATTGGAGCATTCTACCCATCCTAACAGGGTCATGACAGGGAGCCTGTACTTAAAAATTGTCATGGAGATTGTCTGGTAAAAAATCTCCTCCAACATATCTCACCAAACTGGACAGGTGATTATCTTGTTCCAGAAGCAAATGTCATGCTTCTGGTAATGCTATTGTGAAATGAAACCCATTCTGATGGTACTTAAGCTTAACCTGAAACATGTTTCAGTGCAACTATAATACAAGCATCAAAATGTGGAAGGAGCTGTGTATAAACAGAAATATATACATAGCAATTATATATTTATATAGTGTAAACATTTTAATCCAAGTTAAAAAAAAAGATTTAGTCAGTTTGCTGCTGAAACTTTATGGGTGTGTCCAGATGGGCATGGGCGTTTGGTTCCCCAGGGACAACTAGCAGTGGTGCACCTTGCACCACAGTTAGTTGTCCTCGGGGAACGCCCATGCCACGTGTGTTTTGGCATTCAGGGCTGGCCCCGGCATCCTTAGCTGGGTTCCTGGGTGGCCCCTGGTGCTCCAGTAGTGTTGATTCTGTCACACAGAGCCTGGCCAGCAGCCTCAGTGTGGCTCCAGGCATCCCAGCTTCACCTCTGAGCAGTGTGTGCTGCCTGTGTGTGCACTGCTCCACTTTTTTTTCCTGCAGGTTTTTTTGACCTGTGGATATCCAATGCATGGGTACAATAGAAACATGGATAACACTCCCTTGTAGCACAGAGAACATCTAAATTTGCAGTATGTGGCACCACAGACATGTTTGTGGCACTATATACCACATGGCCATGCTTGTCTGTCGCGGGCCATATGTCCATTTGATTTATTTCTAGTCAATCTCTTGTTTTGATAAAAGATTTAAAATTATATAGATCCTTGTTGTAGTATAGAGCCTTTGTGCATTTTTGTTGAAATATGTTATATAGTAAAGAGTACCCATGAAAAATTCAAGGATCTGATTATCACAGTGTCTGTCTGGTAGGATTTTATACATGAGTACAATGATCTGATGAGTATGAAGGTTTCATTTTGTTGCCAATCTCAAAATGTGTTCTTCATCTTGCATTCCATCCAACAACAATCTGTAAATTCAGCTTTTTTTAACCCAAGCTTTTAAGAGCTAAGTGAATGTATAGCAGTCAAGGATGTAAAGTCTTTTGTCAAAACAGAAACATGGTTAGAAATATTTCAAATCTACTTGTGAAAAGTTCAATAGCAGAATGACTAAATCTTTTTTGCTAAGATAAAAATCTTGACACTATATAAATACTTCATGTACTATGTAGGTCTGTGTATGTAAAAATTCAGTCCAGCATTTTGATGCAAACTCTGTTGGCTGCCATCTGATCTGTGAACTTAGTGAACAGTGGTTGTTCTCCTACTGTGGCAGGGTAAACATGACTCATGCAATTATATCAAGGAAAAAAACCACTTCTGCTACTAATGTTTTGTTGGCAACTGCACATTTACTTTCATAAACCCAAAGTAGGGCTTTCTTCAGATCCCTATTTTAAAAGCTATCAGAGAAAATACAACTATATACTGGAATACTAATTTAGTCTTTTTATGGGCTAATGTTCAGTCAAAAGAAGTTAGTAGAGGGGCAATGCTGAGGAGGAAAGAAAAACGAATAGTTACGTTTTGAGTAGCTATGGAGAAACCAAAGTATCTGAATGTGGGGAAGCAGGATGGAACAGTCTTGCAGAAGCTGAGTTCCCTTCTCCCCACCACTCTTACCTTTCCCACAAAGGCAAAAGTCTCAAGGAGAGGAGATCCTACATCCAACATAAATATAGGGGAATGATTTTTCTATTTTCTCAATGTTTTGCTGATATGTTCCACAAGAGCTCCTGAATAGATTCAAATAATAATTTTAACAAGCTGTAATACACTATATCCACAGAACAAGAAGAATTTTCCACATCTAAAGCAGTGTATGGTCAAGGACATATGAAACTTTAACTAAGAAAGTGCTTGCCTGTTGTATTCGTTTCATGAAAACCTAAAACTTTATAACACTTTGTCAGGGGAAAATCTCAGCATCCCTTATGAGGATTTATGAATTGAGCCACAACATGTCTTTGATAATCAGTAAAATTTCCATTTTACAAATGGGAAAATTCAAAGGCATAACCGGGCAGTTCTGTGCCCTGGGTGGTAACGGAATGCAAGACAGAAGTTGCAGCTGGACTGTTCGGCTAAGTAGAGACATTTGGGGGCATTAGGAGGAGGCTAAATTGGTTCAAAATGGCTGCCCAATAACAGGTAAGTTGGGATGGCAAGGGCTAGGGAAGCTGGGGGGCAAGCAGACTTGGGATTAGAGGTCTGCTTTGGGATGGGGGGCAGGTGCAATATATGAGGAATGGTGGGGCAGGCACAACCTGTGGGTGAGGGGGGGCATAAGTGACCTGTGGGAGTGATCAGGGGGACAGGTGTGATCTGCAGGGTTTTGCTGGGGTCTGCTAGGATCAGGGGACCTCATGGACAAGCTTGAGGACAGCAGGGCTGTTTTTATCCCCCTGCCCCTGCCCCTTCCCCACAAAAACCCAGACCTCCATCCGTCCAGTCCCTTGACCCTACCAGGACTTACTTCCTTGGCTCTAGCAGTGGCAGCACCTACAGCAGCTTTCTGGATGGGGGTGAGGGGGTAGCTGGTCCAAAGGTGGGTTGAGTGGCCAGGGGACAAAAAATAGCCCAATGTGGGGTGTGGGGAGTGAAAAAAAAGAAAGCCCTGGGGAAAAGTACAGAAGTTCTATGTACTGGTTTGACCTAAAAAGAGTAAGTTTGATACTACATCAATCCAGGTTTATTTTAAACTCGGTTCCACAATCTTTAGACCAGTTCATGTGCGTGGAACTTCTATACAGTTACAGGTTTAAACTGATTTACGGTCACTGAGACTAGGTCTGTAGGTGTAAGGTTAGCACTGGGGTGAACTCAGTTAAACTGGAAGGCCATTTTGAACCTAATTAACCTCTTCAAATGTCTATACTTAACCTCAGATGCCACAGTGGCTAGGTCAGCAGCTCAGCAGCTGCTGTTTTTATGCCTGACCCCTAAATTGGCTCCCAAAGCTTGTGTTCTAGTTCATCCACCCCCTCCTTTGTTATGTTCCTGGGAAAATTGATCTGAACTTAAAAGTCAGGTGACCTCAACAAAGTTGCACATAGTCAACTGCAGGACTGGAATGGAATCCGGAGGTGAAATCTCCACTCCATTTAGAGTTTTGTCTTCGACTTTGATGAAGCCAAAATTTCACCTTGCTCTCCAGGCTTAAAGTCCTATACTTTTTCCTTTAGATATAATGTTCTCTAATTGCTGCTAAACATAAAGGTATCAAATGTCCAGCAGTACAGAGGAGCATTACTGCAGAACATAAGACATATGTCAGACTATTTAGGGCAATTACACAGCAACGAAGTTGCAGTTATACACATAGTTTAGAGAATCCTCAGCAAAGGGGTTAAAACAAACTAATGAGATTCTGATCAGTGCTGTTGCTCTGACAGCTGTGCCCAACCACCACTCACAGATTTATTACAATATAGTTCATTTGTCTGATTCTTAGTTTGCCTGTTCGTACCCTTACCTATTCTGCATTTTTCCACTAGATGTAGACTGACTGGAATGAGTGGAAATAAGGGGGAAAACTGTCACTCAAACACACTAGTTTCTTCTCAGCATTCTAAGGAACACAAATAATTCTATAAGGAACAAATGTTAATGCAACATTTTAAACAAAGTCTTTAAAATAATGGCAATTCTGAACCCACTAAATTGAGGTTTTTTTCTAAAGGCACTGATGGTACAGTCTTTTTGGACAACCAGGAAGCATATACTACTACGTAATAGGTGTAGCAGTGGACATAGTCTTCCTGGACTTTTGGAAGGCCTTAGACACTGTCTCTCACCCCGTTCACATTAAGAAACTGGGGGACTGTGGTGTTGACACATGGGTCAAATGGGTCAAATGGGTCACCAACTGTCTGAAGGGCTGCACCCAGACAGTGCTGGTGGATGGGTCATTTTCGACCTGGAGGGATGTGGACAGTGGTTCAGTCCTCAGGCCGCACTGTTCAACATCTTCATCAGTGACTTGGACAAGGGGGTAAATAGCACCCTGTTCAAATTTGCTGATGACACTAAGATGTGGG
>NW_017728913.1:24919108-24960842 GCF_001723895.1 Crocodylus porosus | reverse complement strand
TAAAGTTTAAAACTTAAATACAAAATTAGGTGTATGTACAAAGAGAAGCTCGCAGTTAAAAAACATAGGGAATGCAAATGTTAAAGGTCAACAATTACAAGACCCTATAGTGAATATGGACTATTTCCTATTCTTGATTTCCTTTTAACGCATGAAGCAGGTTACATATTTCTGTGAAAACCATGCCAAAATAGGCAGGGTATGTCATGGACAGATATTATGCTTCTGTAGAACCTCAACTTAGTATTTCTTGATTTTCTTTCATTTCAGCTACACATATTTAACACTGCATGCATGCAGAGTTTGTGTTCATATTGAAAATATATACAATGCATACATATAAATTCATATATGCACATTTTCTCTCTCTCTCTCTCTCTGAGCATCCACATAGAGCTTGCTCATTAACATTCTTTGCTATACTTTACCATAATCCTTTTACTTAATGGAAATGATACCACATGAATTTCATGTTCCTTTATCTTTTCTCTCATACACACCAAAGATCATTACATCTTTTAGATTATCATTACATACCTTTGCTCACTGATTTTACAAAGAAATGAGCTGCCCCATATGTGTATTTAGTGCCATCTTCAAAAATACCATTGTTTCAGTTGTGTTTGCTTTCTCTAAAGCATTAATTTTCAAGTCCAATGATGTGGCATTAACACAATAGAACATTACCTAATCATGAGTGTTTTTCAGCTTCTATCTAAGAAACCTGTAAAGATCTTTTCTGTACACGTACATGTTCTGACAGCCGCTCTACCACTGGTTCCAATTCACTCTCTCAATACCCAAATTTACTAGAGAATATGCAAAAATTCCTTCAGAATTGTAGGCCCTGTCATTTTCTTTACCAGGGTGATGTTTTTAAAGCTTATATCTCCATCTCCAAATGGATTTTAAAAACCTGAATTCATGCATAACCTAGGATCAGCCTATATACTGTGTCAAATTCATAGATGAATTTTAAGTCAAGTTTCTTAAGGTTGACAGGTGATATGCACAATTGTTATAATTACTCGCCATAAAATGAATCTAACAGAATCTGCGATGAAACACTTTAAGATGGTGTTGCTTATGCTTTCTTCCAGCCCCTCCATCTTATGTTGGGCCAACTTATGCCATGTTGGATATCCCCAAAGGGGCATGGCTTCATGTAACCCAGGAGATTGGTTCGCAGGTCTGAGTTCCCAGATTAGATCATTCCCATAGCAAAGCCTATACGCATTATTGTGCTGTGTTATCATGAACTCTTGCATGTGCATCTAGCAGCACTGTCTGAATGCAGAATCATTCTATGATTAATTCCCACTTGGTCATGGGACCATTTGCATCTTTCTGGAAAAACTGAGAAAGGCATTGGAAGACTATCTGCACTTGACTGATTTTTCCCTTGCCTTCATTGCAAAGTGGTCAGGTTTTTGTTTGAGTAAAAGGAGCATTCTGCTTCTAACCTGTACTCCTGCTTCGGACCTGAAGAACCTGCCAAGCTGGGATATGGCCTTTTCCCTGTGTGGATAGAGCAGTTATCACTACAATAGTGAGATAGTAGCTGATGTGTAACTTATAAACCATTTTCCCACCCACTTCTGTATTTTACTCACTTTGTGTGCATGTAAAGTAACAACCTGGATACCTGACACATGGAAGATATCAAATTTTAGCTGATTTAAAAAAAATGAAATCTTGGTATTTTCCCAAACAGGAAGCAACTGTGACCACCTGAAACCAGAGATCCTGCTCCTCCCTTTGTTTCAAGGTAATCTGTATCATCACAGATCCTCACTGGAGGTGAGAGCCTTCATACCAGCTATGAACTGTCTGCCCAGAGGAGTTTTCCATCTATTGACTCCTCTGTGAAATCCTATGAAATATAAACTTTCATTTCTACCTGGGAGAACTTTTACAATCTTTTCTCGAATGCCTGATGAAGGGTGTTTGTGCCCAAAAGCTTGCAATTAAAGATTTTTTTTTTGCAAAAAATCTTATTAGTCTAATAAAAGATATCATCTCTACTATGAGTCCTGATTGCCTTTTCCTCTAGACCAGTACAGCTACAACCTGGATACCTGTAAAGGAACCGTAGCTTTTCTAACTTACAGGTCAGAGGGTGGAAAAGAACAGTAGTAAAATAAACAGAAGTCTGTTTTTGTCTGTTCTCCTTTTGTTTCCACCTTTCATACTTTCTTCTGATTCCATGCCAGGTAAGTTACACCATTTTAATGCATATCTATGAATAATTTAAATTTTCAGGTGCTATTTTAAATGGATGTACACAAAATTGGTGCAAAAGACTATCTGGGCACTTAGGGCATGCTTACATGAAACAACACTGTGCGATGCAGACATACCCTAGGTAGATTGGGTTCAGAAGCAATGGAGCTGCATTGCAATGCTATCTCAGGCTAATATATCCTGATTTTCAGGAGGATTAATTTGTCCAGGCACAGCTCTGTGCTAATGTGGTTCACCGTTTCCACAAAATGAGCTAGCTCATTCAGGATAGGGACAGAAGTTACACATAAAACAGTTGAAGTGAGCAGAAACTGGTTTAAATCTGTAACAGAACATATGTTCAGTCAATATTCAAAATGGCTGAAACTGGTTTGGGATAAACCTGATTTAATGTAGTATCAGCCTTAACCGATTGCACTCAAACTGGTTTATGGAACACCTGTCCCAGACTCCTTCCTGGTTTAAGTTAAACCAGAGTCCCCCAGCATCTCAGCATGCTTTCCAGCCCTGGGCTGGGCTATGCTGTCTGCTCTAGCAGAGCAGGGCTGACCCTGCCTCTCTGCTCCCTAGCCAGAGTAGGGGTGGGGGTATGGTCAGATGCCAGCTCCCCTAAGGCAAAAGGGGCCAGGAAGAAGTTTATTCCCCACTCTACCCCTGGGGACCATAGCTGGGGTCTGCCCTAACAACTGCCATTGCCAATCACTCCCTACACAGGGCATGTGGGGGAATAAGCTCCCTCCCTGCCCCCTTTGCCAGATGCCAGAGGGAGGGGGGAAATCACTCACCTCTGTGCCCCCTTACTTAAGGGGGCCATGCTGGCTGGCCTCTGGCTACAGCCTGCCCCTGCCCCTGCCGCTGGAGCAGCAAGGAGGAAGGAACCCTGATGGGATCCAGCAGCCCCTCTCATGGTTTTCTGGGAGTGCAAGGCTCTTCCTGGCAGTGGGGGCTGTGCTGCAGGTGGGGGTGAGAGTGACTTGGTCAAAGTTGCTGCAAACTGTGTGGGGCAAGTGGTGGCTCCGGGGCTTGGAGGGGTGACCATAACCCCCAAACCCTCCCTAGCACCGCTGCTGCTTGCTCCACACAGTCTATGGCAGCTCTAACTGCCCTACCCCCAGCACAGCCCCCCCTACTGGGAAAAGGCTTGCACTCCTGGGAAACCATTAGAGGGACTGCTACCCCATCAGGGTCCTCTTCCCTGCCCTGATATAGTGCCCCCCAGCTCCTGGGCTAAGCCACTGCAGGCATGTGCCTGCATTTCCTGGGTCAAGAGGGAATGTCTATTCACTTGCAAATTGGTTCAATCTAGGTAGTTTAGATTAACCTGCAAAGACTGAATCAATTCAGGCTCTGGCTTTTTGAATGTTTGTCCCTAGCTTCAGGGATTTTGGGGGGTATTGTTTGCACTGTATTGTTTGGGTATGTACAAAATTTCACCATACCTGGCCTAGGGTAAGCTAGGAGCAGTATGAAGTAAATAGTTCAAGAGTAGGAAGAGAAGTTCACACCTCTGTAGGGGAGTTGGTGGGTCCATGGAAGGAGGCAGTTGGGGGCCTAAATATAGGCCAGTCAGGGTTAGGAGAGTAGGAACAGCATAGCCCTGGAGCTGGTGCAAGTGGCTCAGTTTTCCCAGCCTTGGCTGAGGCTGTGCTGGCAATGCATAGAGTTGTTCTCTATGCATTGCCAGCACAGTTAATCCCTTTGGAGATTGGATTTTCCCTTTCTCATTCTAAGGTAGCTCACCTCAGGTGCAAAATCTTTTGTCCAATTTAAACCCTGTGAATGCCTCTGTAAGTAGGTATTTAAAACAACCTAATCCCTGTTAGATCAATCTAAATGTAATGCTTGTACATACCCTTTAGTTACACCCTTGTTTCATTTTATACCAGGTTTTGTTCCATTTAGCTTAAGTTTATTTGGAATGGGTTTAAAACTAAACCAAAAAGAAACAATCCCTAAATCAAAATAATTGTGTATATGTGCAAATTAAATTTAACTGATGCAACTTCTGTGTTTATATAAGACTTCTGACTCCCTCATGCTCATTCTTAATCCCTCAGGCTCAGAAGGACTTCCTTACTTATCTCTGAATGTGGCACATTACTTGTAAATGGATTTTGACCATACTATATCATGGATTGTTTAGCAGAATACTCCATTAACTTCAAGAGATGCTCTGCTTAAAAATCAGTGGCACCAAATGGTACATAATCATACTCTCCAGGAAGATTTTAAAAGTATTATTTACCTGTGCTTATTTGACAGTATGAATGTTTGGAATTTCCTTAGTTTCAATATGGCAATTTTTGCCTCAAAGAGATATCGTTCATCTCACCTTAGTAAAGAGTTCAGTTCCCAACACTGTGGAACACAGCCACACATTTAAGCTAAGGACAGGCATTAGACATAAACCAGTTTAAATGATCAGAAACTGGTTCAGATCTGTAACAGAACAGATGTTCAGTGTACATAAACTAGTTTGAAAGTGGCTGAAACCGGTTTGCGATAAACTTGGTTGAATGTAGTATCAGACTTAACTGATTTATGTCAAACTGGTTTATGCAATGTTTGTCCCATGGTTTAAGTTAAATCAGACACCCCCAGCATCCTGGAATTCACTTTGGGCTGGGCAGGACGCTCTGCTCCACAGCAGGGCTAGCTCTTTCCCTCTGCTCCCTGGCTGTAGCTCGGCACAGACTGTGGGTATTCCTGCTCCCCTCTTCCGCTCACTGTCCCTTCTGCCTTACAGACACTTTTCAGCATTAGCTAACGGATCACATGCTGGCTACAGTCCATGCTGTGCCAGATGGAACAAAGAGAGAATAAACAGGTAGCTGGTAATGCCCCTCTGTTGTTTTCTTGATGAGGTGATAAAACACTGAGTTAGGGGTGATAAGCACTGTTATCAATTCCCTGCTGGGCTTGTCAGAAGTGCTGGGGAGGGGGTAGCGAGGGAGGGGGGACACCCCACCCTCCTTAATCAAAGTGTCCTTCTAGGGCCTGGCCATGCCCCCTTCAGCTCAGCATTGGGGAAGGGAAGGGAGGGCTGCTCTAGCATCCCCCAGCTTCCAGCCTAAACCACTGCAGACATGTGCTTGCATGTTTGTCATATCTGTACACTTATAACATGATTTAGTCTAGCCAAGTTAAAGAAACCTGCAAAGATTGAATCAATTCAGGTTCATGCTTTTTGAAAGTCTGTCCTTAGTCTTAAGGGCGATGCAGGCAGGTTGCAATCCTCTACGGGTTAATAAATGTCACTAGGTGCACATTTTAACAGACTAAGGGTGTTGTGAAGCCATGCTGTGTAATGCTGGCACTCAGATGTGAACAGTCAAATCACTCTCTGATAATATTAACTAATTAATCTCTGACCTCTTTCTTGGTCAGGATTTTTCTTTGCCTTAAAAAGATTTTCAGTGATAGAATTCTACTGGCATCTGCAGCATCGTGAGACTTACAGGAATTGCCATTCTTGCAAATTAAATGTGTTCCAGAACACTAGGGTATCCAGAGTGCTGATTGGCTTATGGAAAAATAATGATTTATAATAAGTAATATCTCTGCATTGGTAGCAGTTGCTGGGCAATGCCATGCTTGAGGCCTGCGCAGCACACATACTGGAATTAATGGACCAGCAGCTTATGCTGCTGGGAACAGCTGGGGGTGCTTAGCTTGTTTTTCTCTACAGAATTGTTGGGATTAGTTTGTTGCTGGCAGTAATGGAAAAAACGGCAAACAAAGGAAAATGGGTTATGGAAAAGTAACATCAAGAAAAGTTGTGAATAGGTCAGCTAAAACATGTTCCCTTGGTGAAGAAGAGAGTATACCATCAAATCTCTTTCAACGTTGTCCTTATTCACAGCTCTCCCAAAATCAACTGCATCTGCAATAAAACAAGAGAGTTGTACCTTCTCGCTCAATGACATCCTAATTTCTCTGAGACAATGCTTATTATAATTCTACATGCCCTAGCTACTGCACACAGGATTAAAGCACCTCTACATTTTTGAGAGCAAACATTAGTATTCTCATTTTGTAAGTCCTTAAAAAGAAAGGTAAAACATAGCATATGCTGTATCTACTTTATTAGTGTGACTTCAGGTTACTGTCACTGTGCAAAACCTTCAGGATTTACTACCGTGGAGCTTTCATTGGAAAGCAGAGCTAAAAAGGCATCAAAGGGAGAGCACCGGAGGATTCAGCAGCTGGGAGGGGCAGGTGCAGAACCCATGCTATAGTCCTTGCCAAGACTATAGGTTCTGCAGCTGCTGTAGCATCTGTGGAACTTGACTTGTGTTTGTTCCTTGTTTCATTTCATTTCCTCCAGAGTGCTTGACAATACCACATTGCAGGATCCTTTCTAGTGCTCTTCAGAGTCTAAAATGTTATTGGTTTTTAGATCAGCTAAAGCACTGAAATGATTGTATATCATAATGGTATGTTTTGATCACAACCCTGTCTTCTTTAGGCTATTCAAATGAAGGCAGCTGCTGCATTTTGCCTTTCAGAGTCCTTTGTACCTCCAAGCCAGTGTTTGCTGTGAAAACCAGGAACAAGGGACTGCATGTGATTTTGCTTTTAATTTGAATTGCACATAACCAGTATGTTTTCATATGTTTTCCATAATGGATTATTGATCCATTCTGGACTCTCATCTTTTCATACACCTAAACATATGCCATAATAGCTAAATAGAAGCAATTTATACAATGAATTATTACAACATAAACATACACAAAAGTACACAATAATAATTTGGTAGCAATTCAATAGTAACCGTACAATTTAAGAACCCAAAGATAATACTGAGCATTCTCGCTGGGCAAGAGGCAGAAGTAGTCTGATACATTCTTTATGGTTAGTTTCATATTCAAACTGAGAAAGAGACAAGGCAGATCATACGGAGATGAAAACATGAAATGTAGCTATTTTAATTAGCATGCTTTATGAAATAGGTGCTTTTAAAAATGATATTTTAAGGAGACTGAAGTCCAATAGCTATAGGGCGCATCTAGCCACATGCTGCACCTGGATGTTCACATAGCTTTCTTTACACTGACTAAGTGTAGAGTGGGAAATGCATGTACAGCTCTTGGCTGCTTCTGGGAGCCAAATGGGGAACCCAATATAAGTAACTTGGATGGGAGAAGGGAAGGGGCAGGTGGGAGTGGATGGAGGATAGCAGTCTATGGGGAGGTTGGTGGGTCCATAAGGGGGGGCGGGGGTTAGTGGGATCAGGGGGACCTGCTGGTCTTCAGGCAGGGTGGGTTGCTGGGCCTGGGAGGAGGTTGGTGGAAGGGCTCAGAAGGGCAGAAATAGTGCAGCCCTAGGGCTAGGTCAAGCCACTGAGCTTTCCCAACCTCAGCTTTGTGCTGTAAATTTGTGCAGGTGTTCAGGAGATTGAGTTAACCCAAACTTGATCCAAGTTAGTGCACCTTCTCATGTGCACCATTTTAAGCCTGCTGAATGCCTATACATTGGGCATTTAGATCAATCAATGATTGGTATGTATCCCTAGATAAATACCTGTTTTTGACTTTTGGAAGATTTTTCAAATAATCTGCTCTGTAAACATGACCTTCACCCAATCGGGGTAGCAACGGGAAGGAGTAGAATGATGGAAAAGTACACTGTGCAACATCTTGAGCAGGGGCTAACCTCGTGAGGTCCTTTTCAGTCCTGCTTCTTATGATCTAATCATAAATCCATTTCCCTTTGTCATACTTTAGTAATTTGCTAGGATGCTCTTTCAATTGATGTCAAATACTTGTTTTGGAATGAAAGCTCCTTCCTTCACATTCCAGCTTTCACCTCTTGATCCTGCTTTAAAGCCATACTGCCACTTTTCACTTATTTCATCTACCCCTCAAAGCCATCTTCTAGACTATCTCACATTTTGGCATTGTGACTTCATTCCAAGATTAGGCCCAAGGAGAAGTTGACTTTAAAGAAAGAAGGCTTGTATTAAAAATGCATACCTTTAATAATTAGCTATAATTACAAGGGAAAGATAAAAAAGAGTTTTCAGAGTACTGTAAATTTGTCTGTAAACAGACATCCCCCACATCCAAATTTGACTCAAAACAAAAGATCTAATTTTACCTTCTTTTTTTTAGGTGACATTTTCCCAGAAGTCTGAGAACAGAAAGTAGCACATAGTATGATGTATCAGAACCTGAAAGCAGTCATATCTAAGGCCTGCCATTCCTTATTTTCACATGCTGAGTCTAATGGGAGCCAGTTCCATCCATGCACAATCCAATGCAATGTAACTGAGGACAGAATGCATTGGATGTTTCACCAGCCAAATCAAAAAGTTCCTAAAAGAATATATAATGACAGACTGAGAAGGAATTCAGTTTTAAAAGCTGATAAAATTAAATTACCTTGCCAATTTATCTTCCTTCTTTGAAGCAATGGAAGTTATAGATAAAGAAGCATGCATATCACTAGGCAGCATTCTGACATGACAAGTGATATATCAAGAACAGGGTCAAATGTCCTCAAGTTGTCATTTTCTGGCTGGAATCCTAAGTAAAAATGTAGGAGGAGGATAATACTGCCAAGTAACTGTATACTGACCATATTGCCACAAGCTGGATGGTTTTCTTGTGAGAAACCCAAAGTCTCATAAGTAGGTGATGTCATTTTAGATCTGATAAGGGAAATCAACATTAATTTCACTTTGACTAGAAACTTTTCATTGGCAGCAGGTGCATTCAGAGGGTGGGGAAGGGAGAATTATTTCCTGAATTATTGCCATAATCAGCAAAATAACCTTCACAAGTATTACTGAATTAATACAGCAAATTTAGGAAGATATCCCAGCTAAGAAAGCATTACCTCCATTTTATATAAAGGGGAGGTGGGGTTGGGGGGATCAAGGCAAAGAGCAGTTCAAGTGACTCTTCTAAGGTGATAACAGGAACCTCTCACAGCACAAAGCATACAATCAAGATGCATTAGCTATTGAGCATGGGAGTTAAGGGTGTAGCTTCTGAATCAGAACTTCCTAAACCTTAAATGTTGGAGGCTGCAAGTGAGAAAGGAATGGTGGGAAAAAACCTAGTCATCTCCTGTTCACCCCCTTTCAGCATCTGCTGTATACCACTATGTGACACAGGATACTGGGCAAGATGGATCTGTGGTCTGATCTAATAAATGGCAGTTCTTATGTTATCTCCCATTTCTCAGTACTTTGCACCACCTTAGGGATAAACTGATTTGCAAGTAACACTTGTGAGTAACAGATAACAAGGAGCTTCAGAATCCCAAATTGATAACTGGAGATTGAAACTCAGAAATGCACAATTTGGGCAGGGCTGTTTACTTCACATAGGGGGTGACCAGGTTGCTACCCTGGAAAATATCCCATCCTATGCACTTGGGGATAGGGCTAATGTTATCCCACCAATTCTGTCCCACTCACCGATTTTGAAAATTCTGCTTTCTAGTGAGGAAGAGCACCAAGCAGCATGTGCTATCTTCAGAGCTCAAGGAGCATAGAAACTGTTCTCAAAGTCCTGCACAACCATGACAGAGAGAAAAAAACCCCTCTCTTACAGACTAGGGAAGGACTCATTAGACTGCAGTACCGTAGAGAAGGACCCGTGGGTTAAAGAGGTCAGAAGATGAATAGGAGCCAATGACATGCTTCTGTTGGAAAAGGGCCAATGGCATACTAGGCTGTATTAATAAAAGTGTCACAAATCAAGGGAAGCAGTTTTCCCATTGTGTTCAGTACCGCTTCACTTGGAGTATTGTCTGCAGTTTTGGGCCACTCACTTCATTTTGATTAGATTTATATGCCACCCTTCTTGACAAAAGCTCAGGGCAGCTTACAGAAAGCAACATAACTTATAAAACAGGAGAACAAAACAGGCAAAACACAATAACAAATAAAAGTCACCGGAGTATTGAAATAAATGTTATGGCAAAACCCCTGCAAGCAAGTTCTTAGTCTGCTGGCTCCTGCAATTGGGCTTGCTCCCTAAGGAGCTCCTCTTACAGTTCTTCAAAATAAAACACATTCTTTTAAAACATACAAACAAACAAACCCGAATATTTCTGCCACGTCCTGGACATAAGGAGGGGAGCCCCTTTTGTTTTGTATCCGGCACAGCAACCTGGCCTCTCTTTGCAGTACACTAATCCTCTCACAGCTTGCTCACTCTTCTGGGACCTTTAAAAGCTTCCAGTGGAGCACTCCCAGTTTATCCAAATGCCATGCAGCTGAGCATCTCAACAGGGCTGACTGCTCCTTCTTAAAAGAGACAGACTACTCTGTTCCTCCTGCTCTAAAAATTATCTCAGCTTGGCCTCACCCAATTAACACCTGGCCAAATATGAAGGTCTTCCACCACTTCCAAAAAATGTCCAGGCTTGAGCTCTGGCAGGCCTCAAGGCAAAGTGAGTTCCAAATCTGAGGGGTGACCACAGAGAATAGCCTCCCATGTGCATTTAGGAATCAAACTTGGTACATTGATGATACTTGCAGGAGGTTGATTGTCTGACCTTAAGGCTCATGGCAAATATAGCTTTTTCCAGACAACAAAGTCCAACTACAGCCCAGTTTCCCATGGTCCTACTTTCCTGCAAGCTCAGGATGGCTTGGCACTCCTCAAAGACAATGAATCTATCCAAGCTAGATAGAAAGAGCGTTCTGAGGCACTCCTGAACTATTAGTCCACTGTGACGGATACCACCATCAAATACATTCCTCAGCACCCTGAAAGGGGATCCCTTGCCAGCCCTTCTGTCTTAGAAGAAGACTGGTGTGCCATCAAGGAAACCAAGAACAGTCAGGCTACCGGACCGGAGGGCATACCTGCTGAAATCTACAAAGCTGGTGGTGAAGAACTGTTACTGAGACGCCACAAATTTATTCTATGCATTTGGAACAACAAAGAGATCCCAAGAGACCTAAAGAATGCCAACACTGTGACTACTTTTAAGAAAGGACATGTTTGTGTGTGAGAACTAGCTACAGTTTCTACAGTGGGGAAAATCCTTGCCTGCATCTTCCTGAACCATCCTTTTCTTCTTGCTGAGGAAGTCCTGCTGGAATCTCAGCAAGGTTTCAGACTATCCTGTAGGGCAATTGACATGATCTTTCTTGCCTGCCAGGTCCAAGAAAAATGGAGCAACAGCAGGACCTGTATATGGCCTTCATGGATCTTCCTTTGCCTTTGATTCAGCCACAAAAGCACATCAAGGTTCTGAGACTTCTCCATAACCAGGTGACTGCAACAATTCTATATAGTCAATTGGAGCTAGATCTGCTTGTTATCCAAACTGGGGGTCAAGCAAGGATGTATCATCATCCCAACTCTGTTCTCCGTTTTTCTGACAGTCTTCTTGCTTCTCATTAAGGACTGCCTTCCTTTTCGAATTCACACTGAATATGGAATGGATGCAGGGCTCTTGAATCTGGGATATTATTAGTCAAAGACCAAAGTACTCAAAACCACAATCGCTGGCCTTCAATATACCGAATACTACGTGCTAAGGAAAACTTCCAGATCACACTGGATCTTTTAAGACAAGCCTACCAAACTTCGGGCCCCTCTTTCAACACTGAGAAGATGAAAGTACTCTATAAGCCTGCCCCAGGCCACAAACATGACTATCCTCCCCAAGTTACCATTGAGGGAAGGACCCTGAAAGTAGTCAAGGCTTGGGAGGAGCTAGATGCTGACGATTCCAAAGGCATGGCAATCTCAACCAAGCAGCATTCTATTTTGGAACAGTGGTTGGAGTCTACCATGGCTGTGAAATGGTATGGGGAGGCTGAACCTCATCCATGATAGGTATCCTAAATGCCCCCCCACAGGTTATGTAGGCTGCCCTATGTCTTGTCTGTGTTGTCTGGATTCAACTGCAATTGGCTTACCTGCATCTTGTCCCCAACTATAGCCTGGCACTGGAAAAAGTCAGAATCCATGAAGCCCAGGTCACATGAAAAAGAGAGAGCTGGGTGTCATCAGCATAGTAATGGTACCTTAACTCCAAAAATCTCTGCACAATGCCTTCAAATGCATGTTAAGCAGAAGGGGTGACAGGATGGAGGCCTGGGGCACCCCTCAGGGAAGGTTCTGAAGGGGACAATGAGCTCTTGCCCATCACCACCTTTGGGACCTTCCTGCTAGGAAAGAGAAGAACCGATTACGGGCAGTCCTGTGAATGCCTACCAGGGCATATCAGCACCTCACAGCCAAATTTATCAAAGGCCTCTGAAAGTTTTAGCAAGATTAGGAGGGTTTCCTCTACTTACCTCCAAACAAAGAGTCTTGACCAAGGCTGTGTGTATAGTCTCTGTTCTATATCCATGGTGAAAGCCAGAATGGCTAGGGTCCAGGAATCCAATCACATCCAGATGTACTGAAGGCTGTTGCACAGATTATATAGCCTTCCCCAACAAGGGGAGGTTGGAAAAAGGTTAATAGCTGGCTTGGGAATCAGCATCAAGTGATGGTTCCTTGTGTAGGGGCCAGACAGTTGCAGTCTTAATAATGCTGTTATCCCACCTTACCAAAAGGGAAACACTGAGACTCCTGTCAGCATTGGCAGATCCAGAGGAGGTGCAGTGGTGTGGTCACACCCATTTCCACAGAGTAGCTCAGCAGTTCTGGTGCCCCACCTTCACAGAAGATAGGTCCCTACAGAGTCTGGACTACTACTTAGGAGCAGTAGACAAGAACTTTCAGTCCATGAATCAGGTAAGAATTTCACCCCCGCCCATTTACTACCCCAATCCTTTCTCCTCCATGGCCAGCAGCACCTCCCTCACCTCCATTCCCCCTCCTGCCCTCCCTATGATTCTTGGGTGGACCTAAGATTTTGAAAAGCAGGGTGCAGGTGGTGTGGTGTATCATCACATATGAAAAACAACACACTTTTCTCCAGTTAAGGAGAAACTAGAAGAATTACTAATATGATCAGGAACCAGTGTTATATTATTCAGGTCCAGATTAAGCAAAAACAAATATCAATTTGCTAAAAAGTGCATTAATCAGCTAGTTATATACTAAGTTTAACACACACAACTAACTAGGTAAAATAATCAAAAGATATTGTTTTATTAGTGCTTAAGTTATTATAATTCAATGTACATCTCCTACTCAGATTCATGAAGCAAAACCTAACATTTTTGAGCATCTTGATACTGTATCCAACAGTTCATTGTCAATCATTTTCATGCCTAAAAGAATGTTCGTCTGAATTAATATACTACCTGAATTAAGGTTTTGAGGTACAATTAAAAATAGTCTGGTGGGTGTCTGGTGAAACAAAAAAGAGATATTAGTAGGAATAGCTAACAGATAGCAAATTTACAAAAGAAAGGATAACTTGATTAATGGAACACCAAGAGCATTAAAAAGGAGAAAGGGTTATTAACACTTGTGAAGTGAAAAGAGATTAGCAGGAATCAGGTATCTTACAACGGAGCCATAAAGTTAACAGACTCTCTCAGCACTGCCTGAATGCTGCTGCCCCTCCCAGCCAGTTATGTCAAAAGTTTGGGTGGAGGAGGAATTGAAGTTGGGGTAGGTCCAACTGTACCACTGCCTCCCCCTTGACCCGCTACTGCTTTGGGGCATAGGAAAAGGAAGGGACAACAGAGGACAGGGATTTCTGTCTTTAGAATGTAGTGGCCTGACCATGACACGGGAGTCTTAGCAACCCTCTACAATGAATGTGTTCATCTGCCCACTTCAAGAAAGTTGTTCACAAATTAGAAATAAATATAGTGGAGAACAAAAAAGATCAGAGGGCTGTGAAACAAGATTTAAGAGGAAAGGCAAGGAGAACCAGGATTATGTATTCTGGAGAAGAAGTTTAAGAAGGTATTTGATAATCATTTTCATCTTTCTGAAGGGTGTTTATATAGAAAATGGAGACAGGCTATTTTTGAGGCCACAGGGAACAGCAGAAGGAGTAATGGTCGTAAACTGCAGCAATGGAAATTTAGCTTGGTGATCAGGAAGATCTTTCTCACTATGACAGTGGTTAAGCATTGGACCAGACTAGCTACAGCTGTCTGTGGTGGGGAATTGAGAGGTAGGGGGGCAAGCAATGTCCATGAGAGGGAATTGAGAGGGCAGGCATGGTCCACAGGGAGGAAAGACAGGGTCTGGGGGGCTGCTCTGTCTATCTATCTATCTATCTCAACCCCAGTATGTGTGTGTACACACACACACACACACACACACACACACACACACAGCAACCCACCATATGGTGTTTCATTTTAATCATGGGAAAATGTGGCTTTGGGGATATTTTTTTAAAGTGAAAATTGGGGACTTTTTCTTAAATCAGAGGAAACCAGGATCCCTGTTCATGTGCTTGGGATTTTCCAAGAAGGAACTAAGGCCCTTCGGCACCAAAATCCCACTAAACTTTATTATAGATTTTGAAATTCCCAGAGTGGTTTCATGCATTCCTTTGCTCTGCCATGAGGTTGTTCAGACAATGCTGCAATGACACCTGGGTTTCACATGCCAGCACTATTTACTTGAGCTTTCTATGAAGAATATAAATGTTAGCCTCAGGCCTCTATCATTCATTCCTCACTAGGTACAACCAGAATGTTGCCTCAGTAAAGATGACAGGATCGTGCCACAAGTCCACATTTATCCAGAGCCAACTGCCAGTCTGTAATCTATCATTATTCTACAGAGCACAAAAGTAACCAATAGATCCTACCTCCTTTCAGAAGGAAACAGTGATTGTTCAATGTCAGGGATGGTGCATGCTGTTACTTAACCATTTATTAAAATTTGACAAATTGTTTCTTAACTGAAAATGTAAAACAGCTTAAAAACTTCAGGTTAATGTCTGAAGGGCAGAAAAGCAATTCTTAAAAGTTCTGTATCTGACAAACTTGTCAATATGAAATTCACTGAAACAAAACAATACGTGAATACCAGGGACCCAGATAACAACATCCTATTTGCATAATAATAATGCACAAATTGCACTGGATTAGAAGTTGTACACTGTATCTGTAGAGAAGTGATATGTCCAAACAGCATAGACTTTTTGTTAATCATGTTTTAAAATTAAATTCACCTTGGCTGTGTCTACATGTGATGCAGCAGTGATGTAGCATCGATGGGTGTCTAGACATGACCAGCAGCTTCTTCACCATAGTGGCACGTTTCCCATTATAGCATGCTGCTATAGTGATGTAGCCTCCAAAAAAAAACCATGCACTGTGTGTATGGTACAGTATGGAAGTACTAAAGCACGGCACAGTAACTGCCTGTACTGTGCCATAGGAAATACTAAAGCACAGTGCAGTAATAACATCATTATAGGGCAACATGTAGATACGTCCCTTTTTATTTTAGAGTGAAGGCACTAAATATAATTAGCATGACATGAATCCCCAGCTCATTTCCCTAAACCTCTCATTCTGTACTCTCCACTTTTTCTTCTTTAGGTTATTTGTTTTTAATTTAACTACAAGGTGCTTAAATGATAAAAACAGTGGTAAGGCATGTGGAAAAATACATAATTACATATACTTTTAAATGCCCAAAGGTTTGTGCCACATGATGTATAACATGGTATTATAGATGTATTATACTTTAAAAAATGTAATGAAATACATTTCAAATGTGTTAGGCTAATATAAAATTCATGTTACTGCTCATTGACTGCTATCCACACTTGGGACTATCTATATTTCTAAATACCCATATTTATATTTAATTTTTTTAAAGAAAGAGATTCCATACAAACATATGGTAAATATGGTAAATGTAGTAAACATATGATAAATATTACACATCAACTTTGCCACCAACATTACCCAACTCAACAATAAATAAATAAATAAAAAAGGATCCTAAGTATTGGCAAGTAAATGAGCACTGGAGGGCCAGATTTTATTCTTCATTGGAACACAAGGCTTACTACTTTACAGAAGCTTTACTTTTTGCTTGTGTGGGACCTGGATCTGGAGTACAGCAATTCCAGTGATATATGTAACTATTCATGTGTGTACCAATTTGTCTTTCTTTGGGACCATTGTTTGCTCTCAGCTAAAGATTCACATTTAAGAAAAAGAGAACTAAATGTAAAGACTGTGGGCTCAAGTTGGCAGAGTGTTGAGCATCCTTGATAGCTATTGATGTCCACGGGTGATGTTACCTCAGGGAACCTTATAGAATCCAAACTTGTAGGATTCATTTATTAGGCATGAAAAGCATCAGCAGTACAATTTCACTTTAATTGTTCCATCATCAGAATGAATCATCTGTACTAGACTATGACAATAGTGAACTAACACCATGGTAACAGAATACTGAGTAAATGTCTTTCTAAAATAGGTGATACACCTCAAAACTTGGCATACCAGACATAAATTGAGTATACGTGAATTTATTTGCTCTTACCAGTTCTCTGTTAAAGGTTCACACTTAGCTTTTAAACAAGGGCAGTTATTTTCCCTACTTAAGGGGCTTAAAGAAGTTTTGCACAAGTCACAGCCAGCTGAAAGTACTGAACTAAAACACTAAAACTTATGTCCTTGATTACTGAAAGGGGAAGATCTCCTCTCCAGGAAAAGCAAAAGCAATGGCTTTGCTAGAATTAAGACAGGGGTTCTGAAATAAAAGTGATAAGTAAGAAATCTGTGCACTGTGAGGACACATACTTTTGCCATATAAATGTGTCATGAACCTGAAATGCACTGCTAAATACAGTTTGCAAAAAAATGTAGACTCTGATTCCTGATCTGATAGAGAATTGTGTTAGTTACTCTCCCTACTGCAAACTAACCATTTGAGCATAAAGAGATATTGCCACACTTCATCATGGATACGTAATACATTTTAGCTTAAAGCACTTGTTTTTTTGCCAAAAATATATGGGATGCTTTTCTAGCCATTTCAAAACCAAACCAGATGTGGAACTTAGCTGAATTGCCTTAAGACTGATTGCTATTCTCTGTGGGACACCTGTATAGTAAACCGTGAGGTGGTCTTTTTCTTTTCCATTAATCTTTATTGGTTATTTTATCGATTCTGCAATATTCTAGTGATAAAGGCTTTTTCTTCTTTTTTTTCCTAAGATCCCTGTGTTAACTTGTATTGCTCCATATAAAAATGACCAGGACCTTCCCTTGCTAGCAACTGAAAAACCTACTGCAAAAGCTTATTTATCACATTGTTTGGAGTCAATAATCAGACATGGTGGTAATCCAACAGAAGCATTTCTATTGTTTCTTCTTGAAGAAGTCCTTCCCCTGGCCAGTAAATTAAGACTTTTTCTTTTTCTGTGTACGTGCAAAATATTCAGACTCCAAGACAAGTACCTCTGAGTGTTGCTTGTGCATCTGTACAGACAGTCAGTACTTATTGGAAATCTGTGGTTATTGAGATAGTGTACTTCTCTATAAGTATTTGGACTGAAGGAACATGAGGAAATTTGGAGCCAGTTGCCTTTCATTTTATTATGAAAATCAAAAGCAGAAAGACTACAACCTTTTAACTAGGGAGGAAGTAGTTCTTAGATCCTCTGTGAGTTCTTTCAGCTGGATAAAGTTTCAAGAAGCACGATGTACTGCAGAAACAGGCCTCAGAGCTATCTTTGCCATTACTGTATTTTTATATGATCAATTTCAGGACAAATAAAATCAAGCACCAATTACCATGTGTACCAAGAAGCTATAATTTTGGCCTCTGGATAACTTGACTGTTGCCTAAACTGACTATATAATGGGCATTTAGGGAATAAGTATGGCAATGTATTTCTTCACCCTGACAGTCAAAAGTATCAGATTTATAGGTGCTAAAGATGACTTGCAATTAAATTTATTTTTCTATCTAATCTTTCCTAATAACATCTCACTAAAAGGATTTAAACAATGAAACCAAATAGAAAATTAAACCAATTGAAAAACTAATGTGATTTTTCCACTGTCACATTACTATAGTACTGCTGTACAGTAATAATGTATTGTATAGTTATACATGTACAACTGCAGAATACAGCACACAAGCATGCAAGCTAAACAGTCTCACTCTTCCGTGACTCCAGCAACGGTGATGAATGTTTCACTTCTGTAACCCTTATTTTGGGGTTTTGTCAGTGCCTTGAAAAGTCTGCTTTCATCCCAAGTGTGGTAAGATCAAGTGTGCTGTTTTTATAAAAAATGCCATCTAGCAAACCAACAGTCCTGAGATATCACACATGTGCCTCTTTTAAGATTTGCAGAAAGGCTGAATCATGATCTTTAGATTTGAAACTAATGCTCACAAAAAGTATAGGATTACTGTTTGAACCTCTGGAGGAATATTAAGCTATTGTGCTGACCTCTGCAGTAATATTTTTTCTGAGAGTGGCATTATGCTCACTCTCTAAAATACCGCCTAAAGTTGGGCACTATACAAGCAAAAAAACACCTGGATACTCACTTTGCTGGAGTCATCTGACCCCATCAGTCTTTCCTGCCCAAGTGAAGTGGGGCTGGACCAGATGATCTTGAGAGGTCCCTTCCAGCCCCGATGAATCAATACTCAAAAGAGAAAGAAAGTTTTCCTGATTTAAAAAAAAAAAAAAAGATGCTTCTTCAATATGATGTTCTGGAGATATCCAAATTCCTCATCCTTTTATCACAATCTTTTTTTTTAACTTCCTGGAGAGAAATCATCATTAAAGGGGGCGGGAACCCTGAAGAGTGCTTGGTTTTTACCAATCAATGTGGATTTTCTTCTCATGAGATTAGTAACACAGGCCCTACTATTCATTGCTGTTTGGAGGATTCCATTCAAAGCCCTCATACTAAGTGTGCAGTTTTTTAGATACATTATAAAGATCTAGAATCCCAGAGAAGTAAACTTTCTTTCTATTTCAGGAAATATGAAATGATGCCGGGATTGTGAAATGACCTTAAGATTAATCATCATGTTATAAAATAAGCATGACATTTAGCAAATTTGCACAGCAAGTATCAGAGTCATCAAAAGGGATAATGCTGACAGGTCTTAATTATTACTATTCTCCTTTAAAAAAAAAAAGAAATTATTCAAAAGCAACTTGTGCCAAATTGCTCCAGTGCTAATTTCTGATTTTCAGTTACAAAGATTTCATCAATGTTAAGAATAGAGAAATTTATATGCATGAAGTGCAAACTCTTCTAAAAAAATGAAATTACACAAAAATTGCTCATTAAAAATAGAACTTCCAATATTTTCTCTGAAGTATGGAAAAAATAATAGACAGTTTATATATTGTAATAGTTACAATTATAATATAAATTAAATCTGAAACACCAAATTTCCAAGCCAGGTAGGTCTTAATCAAACAAGTAGTTGCAGTGCCATCACCAGAATCAAGTCTGAATTATCTCCCTCATATTAGAAGATCAAAGACTTCTGAAGGACAGCATAAGGAGAGCCAGACGTGTAGACTGGTACAGGAACCCTATTTCACTAAAACAATTCACACCTCTGAGTAATCCAAACAGAATCTGGACTGATATTAAAACATAAAGCTGGTACTTTTTATAATAAATCTATTTTTTTTTCAAGAAATTAATTTTCTATGAACAGTATTTGTCCCAAACTTTTTTTTTAAACATAGTTTTAAGGTTTAAGTACTATGTACCACAAATTTTACATACAGTAATAAATTATGATTAAAAATAATTCTAGCCATGGTTTGTACATCACGACAAACCAGTAAATATGATTGGGTGGTTGATTGTTTGAAACACAATATCTCCAAAATAAAGAATAGGCTAACAGAACAGCTTGTAAAACCACAGCAGATTTTCAGATTTTTGCTTTTAGACAGACCCAGCCAGATGAATAAGCTAGATACTTCAGCTCATATAATTTTCACAACAGGCACTCTTTAATAATGTATATTTATGTTATAAATATTTTGATACAGTTTTTAGTTCAGAATATTTTTTCTCCATTTCTATGATAATGGAAATTGTACTAAAATACTTTATCTACCTGAGTTAGAAATTTCATCTGGTCTGGCTGGCTGTTGATAAACAGTAGTGGGAGCATGGACAGGAAAAAAATGGGAATAACTAGTAGAATTTGATATAGACCCATCCTTGTACTTCTTTTGGAATCCAAAGCTCACATTAATATTTTGGTTTATAATCAGTAATAAGAAGATCAAATTTTACTCAGAAGAACATTCTTAAGGCATTTTAAAAGATGGGCGTGTATTGAAATAACTCATGAGGAGAAGGGCAAATTCATTCTATTCATTCTAAATTCAAGCTTCGAATCCTCCAATGAACAAGGATAGGTTGGGATACCCCAGGAAGGAAGGAATCAACTTATTTATGTTTAAACTATCCTGTGGACTAGCCTGAATTTGAGTTGCTGTCTCCCAGCCCTACCTGAAGTAGAATCCACTCTGCAATAAAAGTAAATCTGGGTTGCAGATCTGTGAATCTGGCCATATGTTGATCAGTATTGCTAATACATTCAATAATAATTTGTCAACTCAACCTCCAGACCGTGGTAATCACACAGTGCCAACTCTCACTCATAAATTTGTTTTACAACTTATGAAAACTGACGTTTTCTTACCACTGTTCTAAAAAAGTATTTAATAGATTTGTTAAATATATTTATGTGTTATATTCCAATGCATGGTTCATGTACAGGGGTGTTGGTTGTATTAAGTCATATATTAAGTCTTGGACTTAATATAGACATTGGATTTATGAGACATTACAACCTGCCTGACATGGGATATCCCAGGTAACCTGTCTCCAGCTGACCACTTGCAGACCTTCACACATTTCTCTCCCTTCCCCTTTCCCTCTCCTATCTCTACCCATTGTCTTCCTAATTTCCACTCATTTGCATTTTCACAGACATGCTTGTTGTAAATTAGCTTCTTTACCTCGGAGAACACATAACACCAGCAGACTCTCCCTATGCCAGATGAAGGGTGTTTGTGCCCGAAATCTTGCAAAGAACATTTTTCTAACTATTTAGTTGGTCTAATACAACATATCACCTTTATTCAAAGAACCTTGCCTTGTTCATGTACAGGCAACTGAAATACAAATTGTTGAAGAAGAAAGTAGGTGACCTTTTCCAGCATCACGCCAAAAATAGCCCTGAACCCCTAACCTGAGACTATTTAGGAGTAAGGTATTGCTGAGCTTGCATAAGAATCACATAATAGAGACCCCAGGTGCCAGACTTGTTTTTGTATTTGGCCCATTTACAGGGGACGGAAAGGAGAAGACTTCTAGTTTTGCACCAGTTCAAAGTATGGGAGATAGATGAAAATATGAATTAAAATAACTACAAGATTTATAAATCTGAAATATTAGTGTTGAGGGTTAAGTAAACGACTTTATGAGTCCTGACAAGGAGGCAGCAGGATATGGGGAGAGACTGAGGAGGAGGAGAATACAACTGATAAGACTTAAAAGTAACTGCATGTGTTCCTTCTACCATCTAGGATGATGCCCTGCTAGAATTTCAGTGTGGTTTCAGATCGTCCTGTGAGGCAATTGACATGACCTTTGTTGCCTACCAGGGCCAAGAAAAGGTGTCAGGAACAACATCAGGAGCTATAAATGGCCTTCATTTACCTTACTAAAGACTTTGATTCCACAAATTGTGAAGCCTTGTAGAAAGTACTGACCAGATTTGGAAGTTCTGGAAAGTACATAAAGGTCCTGAGGATCCTCCACAACCAGTGACAGTTCTATATAGCAGATCATAGATAGATTTGTTTGTTATCCGAACTGGGGTCAAGCAAGAATGTGTCATCATCCCAACTCTGCCCTCTAGTTTTTTTACAGTGATCCAGATTTTCATTAAAGACTGCCTTCTTACTGGAATAGACATTGAATACTGAATGGATAGATGGCTCTTCAATCTGGGTTTTTCTTGCTGGAATATGAAAGTACTAAAAAACAAACAAAAAAACCAACCAAACTTGACCTTCAATATGCCAATAACTATGCTATTTTAGTGCACACTGAGGAAAACCTCCAGACCACACTGGATCCTTTCAGAGAAGCCTACTGAAATTTGGACCTCTCTCTCAACATTGAGAAGATGTAAGTGCTCTATCAGCCTGCACTGAGCCATAAATGTGATCTCCCTCCCCAAATTACCAGTGAGAGAAAGACCCTGGAGGTAGTCAAGCCCTTCCACAACCTTACTAGCCACCTCTCTCAGAGAGCAAACATTGATGTGGAGATCCAGCACAGGATCTGGTGTGCAAGCATCTCCTTTGGGAAACTGCTTCAGTGTGTCTTTACTTATTGCAATCTCTAGAAAGACACCATGATCCAGCTCTACAATGCAGTCATTATCCCCACCCTCCCCTACAGATGTGAAATGTGCATAACCTACTCTTGTCTTCTTAGGAGCTGGGAGAAGTATCATCAATGATGCCTCTGGAAAATCCTCCATATCAAATGGGAAGATCACACAAATGCAAGCATCCTTGCTGAAGCCAATGTTACTAGGATTGTCAAGCACTAATTTCACTGGTCTGGATATTGTTTGCAGCTGCTTGACTCTCACCTCACAAAGAAAATGCTCTACTCCCATCTGGCCACAGAACTTGTGGTGGTCAGAGAAAATTTTAGGACATGGTACTCGACATCCTCGAGAAAATGGATGCCAGGATGAAGAGCTGGGAAAAACTAGTTGCTGGCTGACTCCAATGTCACTGCAACCTTAACCAAACAGAGGTCTGTTTTGTGATATAATGGGACCTTATTATATTTTGATATAATAGGATATTGTGTCCTACATATTCAAGCCAAAGCAACTCTGTGAATGGAATAGATGGCTCATGGCATTAAGGAATCTTGACAGCAATTTAAGTATAAGTCTTGACATGTTACATCTTTAATTCAACAGCATTTTCAAGGTTTGAATAATTGTTCAAAATTAGAAGTTATGTTGCCTGGAGGAAGTAAAAAAAGTACAGTTTGAGCACTTTCCAAACTATGACTAAAAAACTTAAAAACAAAAAAAGGATTGGCTACATGCTTAAAAATATTTGACACTAACATATATTATAGGCCCCTTCATTAGTATATCTGATATATAATAACCATATTTCTCATATTTTTTAAAAAAGATTAAGTACAGAGTGGCATTATTTTGTTCCTAAAATTTCATGTTCTATATATTATGTGTATTGCCTGAAAATCATTTTATGGGTGGGTGTTTCAAAAGCAGTCAATATTGTCACTTCCCATTTAGTTCAAAAGAGTTTTATCATTCACTTGAACAGGAACTGACATGGCCCAATGAGAAGTGATCTTGAAAATCCCAGCCTTAGTTCAGAAAGTAACAAGTCTAAATACAAGGCTGCATACATAAGAAAATTCTCACTAGATTTAAGCTCACAGAGTTGCAAATTGCAATATGCATCATAGGTATTTGAGTATAAAAGGCAAAATCCTGATCAGCTGTAAGTAAACATTCTAATATATAGTGCCTTTGCAAAAATAGAATAAGCAGAATTTTGCCCACCGTAACTTAAAACTCTTCAAATTTGCATAGAGCTCATTCAACAAATGATTGCAACAACAAAGACAAAAGCATTGAAAGAATAATCGTGAAAGTTTCTAATTCAGGTTCCTGACTTAAATCAGAAGTGTGACATATACTGTTCAGACCTAATAATTTTCAGAAGCATTCTTAAAATAGCTATAAAATGAAATTCAAGCCTTCTTTTCCTGGCCCTTCTCCCATAAGATTTCAACATGATGTTATTTCCACTGATAAAAGTTTTGATACTGTGACTTGGAGTCTTTTCAGTATGTTCCCATGGGCAAATAAAAGTAGTGAAGCATGTTTCTTGTCTTTTTTAGTGTTAAAAAATACTTTCATGGTCAAAACAATGGGCATTATGGCTAGATACAGACATTACAAATAACATAAGCATGCAGAAAGCATTTTAAAGCTATAACAGAAAAAGATTTCATGGCACTTAAAGAGCTTTAAAAATGGCGGATCCTGCTCTAAGTTAACCCTCAGTGGAGCTGATTGTTATCGGATGGAGTCCCTGAGCTTTGGGCTTGGGTCATGCCAATAGCTGCAGAAGCCTACTCTGTTGCTTGCCTTTTTGGTTATGGAGGGTCACTTTTAAGCCTCTTTGGGGAATTGGGGTTTGATACAATGTGACTGCTGTAGACCAGAAGAGCTTACATTGTTGCAGTTTGTCACTTATTCAGAAGCCTGTTGGAGCCGTGGGAAATGAGCACCCTGCTTCCTTACTGTAGCATCTCAGCAGTGCCTGAAAGCTGCCAGTTAACCTACCTGTGGTTCTTGAGTCAAGGGTTGACTAATGCATTCTGGTTTGTTTTGCCATTTAAGTTCACTTATAAATAACCTTTCCTATTATTCTTGTTTCATAAATAAAGTGTAAATAGTTAAATCAGTGTTAGACCTTCTTGGGACCACAGGCTGCCCTGTGGGGAGCAGGAGTCGGCTGGAAAGTAAATTGGTGCTGGCTGGAAGCCCTGCCCCACTCTCACAACACCATCCCTGATATTTGGGCAGAGGTGGCAACTATTGGGCCACCACCCAGGTTATATTAGGTTAGATCACTTTTTTGAACACCTGCTCCACATCCATCACGCTTCAATGTAGATGTCATTCTGTCACATCCCAGGGACCCCTCACTTCGTGGTTTGCTGGACTCAGGAAATAATTGTCTGCTCCAGGTGAACACTGGCCCAGCCCCACCCCAAGCTGTCACAGAGAGGAGACAGAAAAGGCTCTGTCTCCTCCTGAAACAGCTCAGCAGGGATGGTGGGGAAGTGGAACTTTTCTGCTGCATGGATCTCCCCAATCCAAGCTTGTGGGCTTGAGTCTCAGTGGGGGCAGTTCGATGTGGGGTTGGACTGAGTCCATGCAGCAGAGACGCTCCACTTGCCCCCCTGTCCCAGTTCCCTGTGTGGCAAAAAGCTAGGCCGGGCAGCCCTGTGCTGCAGCTTCTGGCTTTCATTGTCATGAGGTTTGGGATGTGGGGGAAGGGAGCCTTGCTGCCATGTAGGCCCACAACAGCTTGCTGGCTGGGGTCTTGGGAGCAGATGGGCTGGGTTGACTTGGCAAGGGGGCTCCCTTCCCACCCCAGCCTCTTTCCAGTTGCAGCCAGGAGTTGTAGCACAGGGTTTTCCAGCTCAGCTTTTTGCTGCATCAGTACCTGGGACTAGGTCGGGGAAGGGATCTGGCCTGGCCTCCCCCTGACACCCTAGCCACCAACCTATGATTTTCCATGTAATGTTGTTTTTTAACTTCAGCAGCAGATGTACTAAAATATTGCAGGAGGGGTTATCCTCAGAGGATTAGTTACCCAGGTACAAGCAGGATGTAGGGAAATCATATTAAAAGCAGATTCTACAAGGAGTCCATTTTTTAATTACGCCAACTGAAGAAGTTCAGAGATTTTTAATAGTTGGGAAAGCATCTATCTTTAGATGCAATTTATCTAAAACAAGACAAGCAAACAAATGAAAAAAAGAAACAGAGCAGCATAGGCAGTCCTCAGATCTACAACACAATTGGTTCCTGAAAACTGCATCTTAATTCGAAATGTCATAACTCAGAATGATTTCTCCATAGGAACAATGTTATAAATCGGGGATTGGTTCCTTTGCCATGGTTGACACAACTGCATCCAGCTGGTAAGTCTGTTGGGGGGTGGGGGGGGGCGGAGGAAGGGCCATAGGGGGTCGATAAATGCCCCTGCAGCGAAGGAGGGATTGGGGCTGGGGCTGGGGCTGGGGCTGGGACCTGGGTTGGGGCAAGCACTGTCCAGGGAGGGGGTGCAGTGGCTTGCACTGCTGTGCGCTGCCAGCCCAGGAGCTGCTCAAGTGGTGACTTGTCCCATGGTTCTCACCGCTTATCTTACTGCTGGTCTGGGAAGTGCATGGGCATGTGCCCCAGGATTTGCACTGGGTGGGCAGCCACTGGGGCTGCACTGGGAGGAAGGCAGAAGGCACTGGGAGACGGCACTATGCCTCCCCACTGCTCACCTAACCAATGCAAGACAGAACCACTATGCTACCTCTGGACAAGTGGCATGCAGCAGCAAGAGCCAGCCCAGCCTCCCCATGCCTCCTGGAAGAGCGGTGACAGGGCATGGGAGGTGTGCCACCCCAAAACTCACCGCAGCCCCTCATAACCCCTACTTTTCTGCCTGCCCCACCTCAATCTGGAGCCACACATCCCCCCCATGCCCTGCTGCCACTCACCCAGTCAGGGTCCAGGAGGCACAGGGAGGCTGGGTCAGCTCTCACTGCTGTGCACTACTTGTCTGGAGGCAGCGCACTGGCTCAGTCTCACGCTGACTGTGCACCAGTTGGGCAAGCTGTGCGGAGGCATAGCCACCATTCCCAGCACCTTCCACCTTCCACCCAGTGAAGCCCCAGGCCCGCTGACCCTGCACAGATCCTTGGCACATACCCCCACCTCATGCCCTCCCAGACCAGTGATGGGAGCAGCAGCAAGAGTTACCGGACAAGCCACCACACGAGCAGCTTCCGGACCTGTGGCACGCAGTGGCATGAGCTGCCCCACCTCCTCCTAGGGCTGTGCTTGCCCCAGCCCAGGTCACAGCCCCGGCCCCAGCCCCAATCCGTCTCTCACTGTGAGGGCATTTATCTGCCCCTCCACACCCCTTCTCCCCTCCCCCGCACCACAACAGACTTACTAGCTGGATGCAGCTGTGTCAACCATCATAAAGGTGAAACTGGCATGGGAACCTAGAAACAGGGGTCAATTAACAAATATCATAAATGCTGTTTGTTATAACTCAAAAAGTCATAAGTCGAGGACTGTCCATACTCACAAGTAGTTGCAATTCACTTACCAGGCTACTAGGTGGTATGAAACACTGTGCATAGAAATAAAAGTATTCTATGTCACATTTCCATGGCTATTAAAAGAAATGCACAAAGCAATATTTGCAGGCAACATTTCCTGCTGAGAGGTTGAGAATGTTGTTGCCCGCCATGTAGCTAACACCCAGCAAGAAGTAACGACAGTTTGGCTGAGGTGGAATGCAAACCAAATAGTGTCAACACAGAGGCTAACCCTATAATGGACAAATTCTAGGGCTGGGTGGCACATGTGCGCATGCACACACACACACACACACACACACACACACCCCTCAAATTTTATACAGAATGACAAGTCTGTTTCATTTGAACTTTTTCCCCAACTTTTTTCCAGAAAGGAATTACATTGTTTCAAATAAAATTTAAAATGAAGCAAAACTTGCTTCTGCCCTCCCATCCTTTACTCTCTTCTCTCTTTTAACCATTTAAAGAGACAGATAAATGGAAAAAAATGGGGAGACTGAGCAGTGCAGAAGGAAACAAAGGAAAAACATCTTGGGTTTAGATACGAACTGGATTTGTTTTATACAAACAAAAATATTAAATACATTTTTAAAAATAAAATCTTGGAAGAAAATATTCCAAGTGGCCCAGAAAATAATAATTTGCAAATATATAGAGAAATTTCTTTCAGGAAATTATACAACATAATTATTTCTGTAACTCTTGCAACAAGTACTAGTCCTGTGTGAAGCACCTAGTATTCACTTCCGATTTGGCTGATTCAGGGAACAGTGATTCAATTTGGTGATTCAAATCGATTCAGCCAAATCTGACTCAGAGATTCGGCTGCTGCTGAATCAGCCAAATCTCCAGATTGGACAGGCCCCATCCCCCGCCTGCTCTCTTAGCCCTGTCAATGGCTGCTCTGCCCAGCCCAAGCCTCCTGGCTCTTAAAAAAAAAAAAGTGCTCAGCACTCACTAGTTGCTTCCAGGTGTGGGGTGGGGGCAATCCCTGCTGTCCTCCATGGCTGCTCCAACGGCCACTGCAGCAGCTGGTGAGTGCAGGGCTTTTTTTTTTTTTTTAAAGAACTGGGAACTGGGGCTGAGCGTGGCACCCATGTGGGGGATTGGGGGAGCAGGCAGGGGATATGGGCCTGGTGGGGGTCCCCCCATGGTCCCCTCCCTTCTCCTCCAGTCCCCCTCCTCCCCCTACTTACCAGCCCAGAGTCTAGATCTAGCTCCCTGAAGCAGCGAGCAGGGACTGTCCGAATTGCCAAAGCTCTCCAAATTGATTCAGAGAGTTTCAAATGAATTTGGACCTTTTTATTGGTCTCCTGATTCAGAGATTTGGCCGCTGAATTGGGCTGAATGTCCTCTGAATTGAATCAGCACTTGAAGGTTTGCACAGCACTAACAACTACTGCTGAAGAAACAGCCAACTTTAAAACTGGATTCAACCCCCCTGTATACAGGAAATATGTAGGATAGCTGTACTAACTTGAGCAAAGAGATATCAATTATGACTTCTATAAATGACTAGTCAGACAGATGTAAGTTACATATGTTGTACATTATTATTCATTTCCAACATACCAGTTCTTTAAAGAATTGCTGACACTAGAGATAATAAAATCTACCTCATATTTTGAGGCTACTATAGTGACCACCATGTTTTTTATTCATTCTTTCTCTGTTAGAATTACAGAAAGCCTTTTTAGGTTTCCCCCCCTTATTAGAGGATGGAGCCAACTTGTTTTTCAGCAGGCATGATATAGTATAAGAGAAATTGGGTTGGATAGCTCGCTAAAATCCCTCTCTTTCAGGTGCTCAGAATAGATTTCAATACCCATTTTCCTTTCACATATGTACACTCTTCTGAGCAATGGAAACCATGTCTCAGTTTCATTCTCAACTAGTATGTAATCAGTGTTACTTGTATGGTCTTGACTTAATATGTGGGGTCACATCAAATACACTATATCCCTCAGGCAACTAAAATTTAATAGCTCCATAAATGTGTCATGATGACAAAAACCTCATAAAGTTGATATAAATGTAATATGAATGACCACTATTCTAGATTTTTCCCTCAGGTAAAAAATGGTAAAATGGTAAAATTACATTTTTGGGGGTATTAACAGCATCCTGGGAAACCTTACAGAAGTGGCACTTTTGAATTATAGTACATTACTTTCTAATTTACATTAGAAAACATTTTAAATAAATTGAACTCTCCAGTCAAGCTACGAATGGGATATGTCCTCTATAGCCTTGTTTTTTGTATTCAGTAACTGAGGTGCAAATCATTATTTAGCATTAGAAGATCCCCATGTGTATTTTTGCCCTAGCATTCCTATTATAAAAGGAAGAATGCTCTGTCAAGGGAAATAAAACACGGCTTGTTAATAATCCTGTTGTGCATTATTATAATAACTTAAATACTTGATATTCAAATCAAAAGTAAAATTAGAAAAAAAACACTAAACTATACATTCACAGATTTTAAGGCAGGAATACTGCATCAATCAAGTTTATGGCAATGTCAGCATTGAACTAAACCACTTCATAATTATCCTAAACAACAGTATACATGTTTATGAGATAATGACAAAGGATGACTGTCTTACTTTTGCCAAATCCAAGCTGAATTATTTTTGTTTCATGGCTTGGATATTCATAAATTAAAAAGTCAAAAAGTAATGTCAGGCCCCAGTGGTATTTTACCAGTCAACTAATTATGTTCATGTTTAAAATTATTAATAAACTTTCTCTTCAAAACTTCCTGAGGAGCTTGTGTGCATGAAAAATGCTTAATTGAGGAAGACAGGCAAAAACAAGTTTCATTCATCATTTCTACTGAAGTTGTTATAAAATCTTTTATGGCTTACTACTAAGAAGGAAATTAAACTGTCTGCAATCACCACAGGAAAATTGTTGTCCTGTGCAAAAGCATATTTGTTAAAAAACAAAAGATATAGCATAAACGTAGTCTAGTTTCTGCAGTAGGCATTAATGCATGGACTTAAAGACAATAATACAACAAAACATAATCCATATTTTCTTCCTTTCTTTATGTGACTTTCCCTTCCTAGTTTTAGATTATGTATCTGCAGTTTCACCTTGTGGCATCTCTGATTTCCCTAGTGCATAAAGAATTGGAACATTTTCCTACTTGGATTCTCTGAACATTATCTCTCTAGAATCAAGACAAATTATATTACTGTAGTCAGTACAGGCTGTTCAAGTCCCAGGCTAGCCCTTATTAGAACTTAAATTTAATGAACAAGAAACTATATTAGTATATGACCTGCAGCATACTTCTTACATTACTCTATCTGAAATGTAAGAGAACACATTAGTGTTACTGTCCAAAAAGTAAATGTATAACAAATGTGTGAAGAAAGGTCAGTTCTCATTCTGTCTGAAGACAAGCTATATAGACTGGCTGAAATCCTGACGTCAATGAAGTTTCATCTGTAAACTACCATAAACTTCAATGGAGCCAGGCTGTTAGTCACTACATTTAGATCAAATTTACTCTGTCTTGGAGTTCAGTTTAATCAGAATCTCAAACAACTACTTTAACTGCCTGTTCTCTCACTAAGCTTGACTGTTCCTAGCATTTTTATTTGCACAAGCTTCTTTCCCTTAGACCTCACTCTCTCTAGCCCAGTGGTTTTCAACTTCTTTCATTTGTGGACATCTATGTTATTAATTAATTGTTGGAGATCCCTCAATTTGAGGATGATCTCTACCATGGCTCACTGATGGGTCTTGAGATGACTTAAGGGTCCAATCCTTGAGCCACAGATCCATCCACAGAAGTTGCAGGTCTTTCCACAGGGAAGAGTAGGCTACAAGCTGGATTTCGTTTCCTTTCTGTTCTGTTTCATTCCTCTCCTCTCCTCCACTCTCCCTTATCTGCTTCAAGGGCTAGACCTTTCCTTGGTATGGGCTGCTGCTTGGTTGAGGTTACTGTATCATGGAGTCAGTTGGTAGTCACCTGCTCCCAGCTGGTGATGTTAGAATCTGTTTTCTTGAGGTATGCCTTCACAGTTTGCTTGTAGTGTTTTCTCTGGCCACTACAAGATCTCAGGCTGCTTCTAAGATGGGAGCAGAACACTTGTTTTGGGAATCAAGAATCAGGCATCCACACACAAATCTGATCTAGTGAAGTTAGTGCTTGAGGATCACTGACCCAATGCTGGAAACAATAGCTTCAGCAAGGATGCTGGCCTTTGTGCAGTGATCGTCCCATTTCATGCAGAGGATTCTGCAGGTGCATCATGGGCAATACCTCTGTGGGTAGGGCTCTGTGAAACAGCACCATTCTGCTTCAACTTTGGTTTCTACGGAACAGTGTTTTGTTTTGAGTTTTGTTATGTTTCGAAAGCACTGTTCTGTTTCGTTTCACTGAAACTGTTTCAACATTTCACCCATAGTCTATTCTGCAGTGCTGGGAAGATCAGTGCTGCTGCTGGCCCCAGCTGGCAACACCACTCCCCTGCCATCTGGCAAGCAGATCGGGGGCCTGCACCCCTGGGAGCAGTGCGGCACAGCCCCCACAGCACTGATCTTCCCGGCATGGGCTGTACTGAGCACCAGTCCCAGTCAGCAGCACCAACCTCCTGTCATATGGTAGGCAGACTGGGGGCTCACCTGCACCCCTGGGAGGGCTCTGGGGGCTGTGCTGGAATGCTCCCAGGGGTGTGGGCCCCTGATCTGCCTGCCAGATGACAGGAAGCTGGTGCCAACTGAGGCCAGCAACAGCCAGGGCCATCCCTGGGGGGGATGAATTGGGGTGACCGCCCTGCACCCCATTCTTTGGGGGACCCCACAGAGTTGGGTAGATTGGCTGTGGTGACTGCACTGCCACCGGTTTCACCTACGGCCACTCACCACCGCCCCCCATGCCACCAGCACCACTACCAATGGCGGCAGCAGCTTCTTCACATCCAGGGCATGCAGGATTGGGGTGGAGGTGACCGCCCCTGTGCTTTGGGGGGCCCTGCAGAGCCACGTACAGTGACTGTGGTGAATCTGCACCACCACCACCGGCTTTGAATATGGCTGCTTGCTATTCCCCACCCCACCACAGGGTTGGCTCTGGTGTGGGGCCTGGGGCAAATCAGCTCCTGTGGGGACCTGCCGCTGCCTGATCCTGCCATCAGTGGTGGTGCCAGTGGCAGGGAGGGGGGGGTAGCAAGTAGTCAGACATGAAGCTGGTGGCAGTAATGGTGCAGTCACTACAGCCACTCCATCCAGCTCTGCGGGGCCCCCCAAAGCATGGGACCTGGGGCAATAGCCCCAAATCACTCCCCCAGGGATGTAAAGACAGAAGAAGGTGGCAGCAAGATAGGCAGTCTCCTATCAACTACAAGCTCCCTTGCCATGGGGTCCAGATGCCCACCTGTTAAGATAGTGTGGTTGTTGTTTCCATGCACCAGTTTCCTCATGTAAAATGAAGTCATGTGCAGGCTTCTACCACTTCCTTGCATTAAAAGGAACTGTAATAGAGAGAGTGCGCTCATGTAAATATTATTTGGCTAATTTTGGCTCAAAATGAAGCTTGCTTAAACTTCATCTTCGCTGCAGAATTCTACCTCTTCAGATTCTGTAGTGCAGTAAAAAGTAATTTAAAAAAATATAACATAAAGGTAACATGTAAATATTATCCTAGCTACATTAAACATTTTTGCTACTAGGTAAGATTCAATAAAACATTACTGTACAACTCCATGGATCTACTCTGTGACTACAATTACTCAAGAAAATTTTCAATGAAATGTCTCATGACTGGAAAAGGCTAGCTCACTGGAACTGACACTTTCTCTGGGAATGTTCCAGTTTCAGTACTACTTTTGTCAGGTAAGGCTTCACAAGTCAAAATGAGAATGACAAATAGGCACTGCAGGACAGCAAATTCATTTGTCGGGGCTATGGAAGATCCCTTTCAAATCCCCACTTTACTCCATTCAGGCCCTGGATTTGAACCTGTCTCCCCCACACGCCAGAAGAGACACCTGGCCAGCAGACTATTTTCTATTCAGAGGTGGGTATATTTGTCAATTATCTTCTGTTGAAGGTGTTCCTTTCTGTATCAGAAATAAATAAATAAATACTATGGCACCAGCGATTGAGAGAAAGTGACTTTAAAGACAATGGTCAGATCACCAACCTGGAATGTGGAAGACTCAAGTTGGAGTCCCTGATCAAATACATATTAAATCATTTAAACAAGTGCAATGGATCAAAAAGCAGAGATTGAGAGACAGAGCTGCTCCTAAAGAGAAAATAGCCTGGTATGTCTAATATTCATTTGCGATATAAGAAAATGGCAGAGCTAGGCCTTATAGTATATCTCAAATGTATTCCCTCTTACTCATCACGTATTTGTTGGCATTCACTCTCTCATGAAAAATTTCAGAATGTTGTTATTTAGCTCAAGTGCAGAACAGGACTTTATTTGAATTCATGAAAATGCTTGTCACATCATAAATACATAGAATTCCCCACTGCAATCATTAATCAAATATAGTCAGACTCATAACACTGAATAAGATTTCAGGCTTGGACTTCATACTTACAAAACAAGAAGTGTTCCTTTTCATTGCCCATGTTAAAAGTGAAATCAAAATTAAAAACAAAATAAAACAAATTCCATTCTTTTAATATACACTGATTTCTATCCATAAGACTGAGCAAAGGTACAATCCATACCTGTAATCTAAACCCATTTCAAACAGTTTGAAAAAATTGTTTCCTTATTGTAGGAGCCTCTCAACTGCTTTCCAGCATATGCAGTCCCTACCAAATCTGCAGACCATTCTTTCTCTGATGACAATGACATATTTTTGAAGTACCTGGTTCAGGAAATTCTACAAGATACAGATATTGAACAGTGTTTAATACAATACAGACCTCAAAAAGACAAATAATGGGGCTATTACATATGAGTGCCTGACAGTTCCAAGGGTGAGATCCAATGACGGAGGAACTCAGCGTAAGAAGAGTGACAAACCGAGATATTCTGATTAATGTGATGATGCTTCCTTTGAAAAAGTTTAAGATATTTACAGCAATTGACAACATCCCACATACTTTAAGAAAAGAGTGACTCAAAGTTTGAAGTACTAAATCATAGAATCATAGAATCAATGAGTCGGAAGGGACCTAGACAGATCATTGAGTCCGACCCCCTGCAATGGGTAGGAATGAGCACTGGGGGTGGCAGGGGTCATAAGACCCCAGCCAGGTGCCTATCCAGTCTCCTCTTGAAGATTTCCAAGGAAGGTGAGAGCACCACCTCTCTGGGAAGCCTATTCCAGGCTCTGGCCACCCTTTATGACCTTAAAAACACATTAAAATCACATGGGTAAATGTGATATCTTTTATTAGACCAACTAAATAGTTGTAAAAATTGTTCTTTGCAAGCTTTCAGGTAAAACACCCTTCTTCAGGCACAGGGCAAGTTTCTTGTTGCTTTGTGTTCTCCACCCAGGAAAGCACACAAATGATGCAATGACACATCAAAGTACTGTATCCCACTATTTTTTTGCATCCAGTGATGTTTATCACTATTAGTGCCCACCCACTCATGCTATGCTTTGTGGCAATTTCAAGGAAAATGAAGTCGTGAGCTTTCTGTTGGTGTTTAAAATTGTTAATCAGCAAATACACATAACTTGGGTCCCCATGCCTTTAAGCTAAAGATGGAGCATAAAATGGCATCTGCTTGGTAGCAGGGATTTATATGAAGGGCTGAGTCGGGGCAGTTACCCACACTGATTTTGTGATCATGGCCTGTGTTTTACCTAAAACACACTCTATTATACTATTAAGTGCTACTATATATGATAAACACACAGTCCCAATTATATAACTGTTTACGTGCTGCATTGTCTGCTAAGTAGAAAGCAGCTCCTATGGCCTATTCTATAGCCAGATAATATATTGTTTTTTCCTATGATCATTAAACATTTATTGTCATGGCAGAAATTTATGACTTCAGTATAATATAGGACTGTCTACACTTTGAAAATTCTATGTCCTTACTAAAATTGAAGATGTCTATGTTTATACTATGAATGGGACTGAGAAACCCAGGTAGCAAGGAAGTTGCTGACATAAAATATATTTTATATTGGTAAAGGGCTTGTTGCTTTCCACTGGGCTGTTTCAGGTACAGCTGTCTTTGTGGTGAGCCAGTAGCAAGAAAAAGTGATGCAAGATCTCATGAAATCACACTTCATATCCAGATTTCCAATAGTACAGTGATGTTCACTCAGGAGAACCTCCATTGCCTGTTACTGCTTGTACCTCTGGGTCCTTCCTTCCTTCCATAAGAGAGGGAAGGGCAGATGCCCAGCACTGGATACCTTTCAGTCCAGATCTTCTCCAGAAATTGCCTATCCATCTGCATAACCCAGAGCTGGACTTGAGGTGATTTTTGGAGCCTAACCTTTCTAGACCCAGCATTGGGGGGGGGGCGCAACTTTTCATCCCACATACTTCATAAGTTATATGGCATATGCAGATGAGTTAGGGTTCTTCTAACTGCTTGAGGGGCATCTAATAAGATGTCTTGATACTGCTCCAAAACCACAGGCTTCCTATAGACATGCTCAATGCATTCTAACTAGAACACTCTAGCATTAGTACAGCACCACGTGTATTAAGCGCCCCCCATCATCTTTCAAAATGGCCGGGGGGCACCTTAAAGCTCACTGAATGAGCTTTAGTTAAAACATCCTGCAGCCATTTTGAAACACGACATGGGGGAGTGGGCTTAATACACGTGATGCATTATTTTAATTAGAATAGCTTTCCAGGAACATCTGTAATTAAAATATCTTCCCCCCTCCCCCCAAGCATGTGTATAGGCACCCACAATGTCTATAAACTCCCTCAGAGAATGGGACACAGAATCATGGCCCAATTGTGTAGGCAGCAAACAATGGATTGGGGTTACAGTATTAGTGAAAAAAGTTTCATACCAAAACCAATACATCTTCTGGGATATTCCCAGCCAATTGAGGGTGGCGGCTTTCAAGTCCTTCTGACAATTGTTTGTGGTTTCATCATCTAAGGCTCAGAAAAAAAAGCTTGAAATGTCATCGTTGTCGTTGGCCCCCCTCCCCCTGCAAAGATAGCTAATCACAATCTAGATGGTTGGACTAAGCACTCAGTGTAATGAGACATGCCTATGGTCATTGACACACTGAACAGGTACCCAAGAGGGGATGCAAGTATTTTTAATGGGCCAACAAGCTAGAGAGAAACTAGCTATTAAGTTATTGCACATTTTCAAGCAATAACTTTATAGCTGGTTGGGCCCTTTAAAGACACAAAGGTTAATTTGTACATGTAGCCAGTCTAAATTTATTGCACAGTTAACAAGGTAATTGCATAATAGATATAATAGGCAGAGGAGGCCTTAGCTCATATTAAATCTGTGGAATGTTAAGTAGTGTAACATTAGCACCTGCTGTTAGCAGTTGCACATTACACGGTAACACCATTTCTCACCTGCACAGTTCTGACTTGCCACCGGAGGGCTGACAAGCAAGGGCCTGGCTAAGAACCAGGACACTTTGTCCCTGCTCTAGGTAGTGGGGGGTGAGCTGGGTGCAGTCCATCCCGGAATGTGGAAGGATAGCAAATTGCTTGTTTTATATCTATGAAGCAGATGTTATATCCATGAAGTTACCTTAGCACGAGCTAGGTAGCCTTGTCTAGCATTAACCCTGACCTAAAGGGGCATAACTCTGAGATGCTCAGAGGGGACTTAGCATGAGTTAACAAGCCTTACAGTGCAGCTGCTCACATTTTAAGCATCTTTAGTATGGTCTAAGCGTAGCATGTAACTTCACCCTGCCAGTCAGAGTGTGGCTTTTTTTCCCACGCCTATTTTCAGAGGAGTAAGGGACCCACCTGCTCAGAAAAGGGGAAGGTAGGCTTCATACACCTGCCACATTATACATTAGCCAGAACTGTATGTGCAATGCAAAATGTTTCTCATTAATACTAATTCTTTCTTTAAAATAACTGCTTTGGTTCTGTTTGTTTTTTATGTTTTAGGAAATAATTACTGGCAGGAATTACCTGTAAGGGCACATTTCTCACAGGAAAACCATAATCTTTCTAATCTCTCAGTTCTAATCCGCAAAGGGAATTTATAAAACACCTTTCACAGATGAGCTTACAAACTTGACTTCATCAAACTACAGGATACAAAAAATCATGGACTAAATATAGACATTGGATTTATGACACATTATAACCCGCCTAACATCTGACTCCCCAGGTACCTCTCCACTATGTACCAGTTACATTAATACCCCTTGCCCCTCACCTGTCTCACCCATTGACTACCTCAATTTACATTTTCACTGACTGGCTTTCTCGCGTGCATACTGGCCTCTGGCTTCTTTACTATTCCATCCAGAAAGAGCATAGACTAACTTCAGATGCTTCCTCACCCTGACAAAGGGTATTTGTACCCAAAAGATTGCAAAGAAGAACGTTTCCAACTGCTTGATCTAATAAAATATATTGGATTTACCCAAAGAAACTTGTCTGTCTAAAAACAGTGATATTTTTGTGAAACATTGCAGAATATTCAGAGAAGGAAAATGTCAAATTTGTGATCTGAAAAGTTTTCAATGGAAAACTGATTCAGAGAGAAGTCTGTCATTCCAAAAATCCAGCAAATACACAGTGCAATCTATGTGAATGTGGAGGATTGCACTAGGTCTTCAGAGTTCACAGAAAAACTATCTGGCTTAAAAGAAGCCTGTCCCAGCTGGTCCCTGGAGATAAAGTCCACATGCCTATTATAAAAGATGTGTAGGTCCAACAGACATTACAAAATTTGATTTGCATAAGAGGTGACACTGCCAACTAACACATAGGAGACATTTCATTATTGTTGACCTTCCCTCAGAAGATGATTGAAGGGGTCTCAGAGTCTTATGGTAAGCCTGCGGTAAAAAGTCTGGCTCACTTTGGAAGTTATGCACATATCTACAGATTGTGACCCATACCATTACGTTCAATATATTGAATTATTACTATAGATATAAGAAGTCTCAAAATGACTGTATTAAAATCTGCCACAGAAAGCATAAGCTTGCTTTCTTTTTAGACCAGATGTTTCTTTAAATCATTTCCAGTATCCCTGGTGTGGAAATTTATTTGTCACAAGGTGAAATACCCCAGTATATCAGCAAAGCAATTAACAGCATGAGGGGAAAGCATTAACATATATAAAAAGTAAGAACAAAACCAAATGAAGCAAAGAAAGTGATGCACCAAACAACAAAAAATGACTAGGAGTCATTAATTACAGTATTTGATTTGAACTTCCTTGTAGCAATGTGTCATTTAAGGGCAAAAAGAGGATTTCTGTTTTAGCCTGCACCTACAGGGAAGTTAAACTAATTTATAGAAATATGCAGCATACAAGGGATATTCATAGCAATAATGGATGCTTTTTAGAAAAGAAAAACTCCAACAATATTTGGAACAAATCTGGTAGCCTTTTTCATGTTGGAAGAGGTTAAAAAAACAACAAATTAGAGGATTAAGTGCTTTGTGTCTGCTTCTATAAGCTTAGAATCTGCTACATTTTTAAAATAAAAACTTGGGAAGCAATTATTTCGCACAGCGATTGCCTTTGAAGTAATAACACTGTGAAATGACAATTGCTGAGGTTGAAATAGCAACTACATATAATATGCAGATTCTAATGCATACCGACACGCTTAGCAGCAAAATAACACTTGGTAGATAGACCTGAACCAATATCCCAAACCTGAACCCACCAAATTTTGTGGGAGGGACCAAACATATTTTTAGATGGGTCTGATCCAAAACTGGATCCAAACCTAAATTTCTCAGTTGACATACCTGGGCTCAGCTTTACCACAGGATTAAGAAGAAAAATTCTTATCTGGATCTCCTATTATCTATGCATGGTTTCATTTTGTGACTGGCTCTGGTTTATGTCCCATTTTAAACAGCATGTAATACCACAGCTAGAAAAGCATAAGCTCCACATACCGATCAATATCATTCCTAGGTTACGCATAGCCACTAATTAGACAGGCACAGTGGCATAAGGGGGTAAGAATAGATTACAGTGCCTTGTTACATGATAATTTTGGGCAGCTCTTGAAGCTCTTAACCCATGGATTGCCTGTAAAATAATACCTGAAACTGGTTTGAAACACTTGTTATGAGACTGGGCCCAATGCCCGTCCCTCCACCCTCCCCAGCACCCCAGATCCCCACTCACTGCTCTGCCCCCCATTTACTTGTGGCTGCTGTGTCTCAGCGGTGCAGGCAGGGAAAAATTAAACTGCTTGCCTGGCCATGACCACTGCTGCTGCTCTCTGGGACAAAAGGGCAGCACTCTGAAAAAGTTAACCCTTCCCTGCCTGCTCCCCTGGGCGGCCACAAGTAAATAATGTCTTGGGGACTGGGGGAGACAGGAGGCACCCCAAGGGGTAGATGAGGGAGCCCTGGGGGCAGGAAGTGGGGAGCCCTCCAGGGCCCTCCTGGCCTGAATGTGTAACTTCTCCAAACTCAAGCTAGCATTAACACCAATCAACATTTGTACAGTTCATTGTGCAATATGCAACAAGACACTCTAACCACATGGCTCAATACTTCCAATTGAGGGAGCCCTAGGGGCTCATTTGAGTTACAGCTTCTTGATGCTGCTTTTATCTTGTATTACAATCCTAAGTGGCTACAGAATTGGAAGCTATACCCCTATCCATACAAGTCCCATGCTCCTGTGCTAGAAGAGTATAGGGCTATTCATAGTGTCCTAGTGCAATGCCTGCACCTGTGAGATTCTAAGGCATCCTCTTGCAGGTTTTAAACAGTCTGTATGTGCTATTGGTGCAACATACAGGCAGAGTGACCATACATCCTGGTTTGGTTGGGACTCTGCCAGATTTTATATATTTCATAGACATTAGGGTTGGAAGGGACTTCCGAAGATCATTGAGTCCAGCTCCCTGCCCTAGGAATAGGAAGTCAGCTAGAGTCAAAGGATCTCAGGATTGGGTCAAACATCCAAATGTTTCTAAAAAGAGTCCAGAGTAGGTGCTTGCACCACAGAAAAGAAGTTTTTCCTTATGTCCAGCCTGAAACGGTCTTGGAGGAGTTTCATTATAGGGCCTGTTCTCCTGCCCTCTGATCATATGCATGGCTCTCCTTGGGACTCTCTCAAGCTTTTCCACATACTTTTAAAATTGTGGAGACAGAATTGGATGCAGTACTCCATCTGCAACCTCACCAAGGCTGAGTACGGTGGAAGGATGACATCCTGGGATTTGCTTGAGAAGCAAATTATTGCAAGCTGGAGTTTTGGTCCTGGTGGGTCATATTCATCTTGTGGTCAATCATGATTGACAACCTAGTGATCGATGGGAAGCTGGATGACAGCGACCACGAGCTGATCACCTTCACCATCTGCTGTAAAGCTGGTAAGTCAGTCAGCAACACGGTAGTCTTTGACTTCAAGAAAGCTGACTTTGACAAGCTCAGAAGGCTTGTCAGTGAGGCCCTAAGGGACCATGACTCGAGGGGGAGGGGAGTTCAGGATGAGTTGTTGCTCCTCAGGGGAGCAATCCTCAATGCATAAGCTAATTCTATTCCATCTCGGAGGAAAGGCAGCAAGAGGGCACAGCAGCCCCCCTGACTCTCCAGGGATCTAGAAGACCTCCTGAGGCTAAAAAAGAAAGTCCTACAAAGGATGGAGGATGGGAATCATCTCCAAGGAAGAATATTCTGCACTGGTCCGGTCCTGCAGAGAGCAAACCAGGCAAGACAAGGCTGCAACTGAACTCCAATTAGGTTTGAGCATCAAGGACAATAAAAAGTCCTTTTTCAGATATGTGGGGAGCCGGAGGAAAAGCAAAGGCAACATTGGACCCCTGCTGAACCAGATGGGGCAACTGACAACTGACACCCAGGAAAAAGCCAACCTATTAAATGGGTACTTTGCGTCGGTCTTTCATCAGTTCCATGGGACGTCCATGCCCGCTATGGGACAGGGAGGTCCTGGTGAGGATGATCTCCTGCCCTCCATAAATGCCAACCTCATGAAGGAACACCTTAAGAGGCTGGCTACCTTCAAGTCAACTGGCCCTAACAATCTACACCCCAGGGTACTCAAGGAGCTGGTGAGCGTCATAGCTCAACCTCTGGCATGGATCTTTGAAAACTCCTGGTGCTATGGTAAAGTGCCCGAAGACTGGAAGAAAGCCAATGTGATGCCTATCTTCAAGAAAGGGAGGAAAGTGGATCTGGCTAACTATATGCCCATCAGCCTGACTTCTATCCCGGGGAAGATCTTAGAAAAGTTTATTAAAGAGGCCATCCTTAATGGAATGGCTGATGCCAACATCCTGAGGGATAGCCAGCATGGGTTTGTTGATTGACCAATCTCATTTCCTTCTATGACCTGGTGACCTATCACCTGGACAAGGAAAAGAGATGGATGTCATATATATTGACTTCAAAAAGCCTTCGATCTGGTATCCCATGATCACCTCTTGGCAAACTGGACAGTTGTGGCCTTGCATCCACCACAATCTGCTGTCTGGGAAATTGGCTCTGTGATCGGACCCAGAGGGTAGTAATTGACAGAAGTCA
>NW_017728913.1:24897874-24918855 GCF_001723895.1 Crocodylus porosus | reverse complement strand
CTGGCTTGCATCCATAGATGCTTCTCAAGCAAATCCCAGGATGTCATTCTCCCCTTGTACTCGGCCTTGATTGGGCTGCAGCTGGAGTACTGCATCCAGCTTTGGGCTCCACAATTCAAAAAAGATGTGGAGAAGCTTGAGAGAGTCCAGAGAAGAGCTACACGCATGCTCAGAGATCAGGAAAACAGACCTTACGACGACAGGCTGAGAGCCATGGCTGCAGGCTCAGGGGTGATCTAATGGCCACCTATAAGTTTATCGGAGGTGACCACCAGGATCTGGGGGAACGTTTGTACACCAGAGCGCCCCAAGGGATGTCGAGATCGAATGGTTATCAACTACTGCAAGACCATTTCAGGCTGGACATAAGGAAGAATTTCTTTACTGTCTGAGCCTCCAAGGTCTGGAACAGCCTGCCATCAGCAGTGGTTGAAACACTTACATTGAACACCTTCAAGAGTAGATTGGATGCTTATCTTGCTGGGATCCTATGACCCCAGCTGACTTCCTGCCCTTAGTGTGGGGGGCTGGACTCGATGATCTTCTGAGGTCCCTTCCAGCCCTAATGTCTATGAAATCTATGACCCCCAAGTCCCTTTTGTCCGTGGTGCTAGCAAGTGTAGCACTGTTGAGCCTATAAGCATGCTGAGGGGGTTCCCCCCGCCCCCAAGGTGGAGTACCTTGCATTTTTCAGTGTTTAACACCATCAGGTTTTCATCCATCCATTTTTTGAGCCTGTCAAAGTCAGCCTGGATCACCAGCCTATCCTCAGGTATGGGCGCTTTACCCCAAAGTTTAGTGTCATTGGCAAACTTGGCCAGTCTGTTTCTGACACCAATGTCTACATCATTAATAAAGATGCTAAAGAGTATAGGCCCAAGGATGGAGCCTTGGAGGACCCCACTGGTCACAGTGCATAACGATGATTTACTTCCCTCTATTACCACTCTCTGGGTGTCTGACCTTGGAGCCGATTCCCCAGCCACTGGACTCTGATATAACCAAGGCCACAGGTGGCCAATTTTTCCTTGGGGAGGATCATGGGACAGCAGATCAAAGGCTTTTTTAAAGTCAAGATATATGACATCAATCCCTTCTCCCTTGTCCAGGTGATATGTCACTTGGTCATAGAAGGAGAAGAGACTGGTCAGACAAGACCTACCCACAATAAACCCATGCTGGCAATCCCTCAGTTTGTCAAGAATGGTCTTTTTGATAATTTTTTCCAACATCTTCCCTGGAATAGATGTCAGGCTGATAGGCCTGTAGTTCCCCAGATCTACTTTCCTCCCTTTCTTGAAGATAGGTACCACGTTGAACTTACAATCTTCAGGCACTTCACCTGAGTTCCACATGTTCTCAAAGATCTGTGCCAGTGGCTGAGCTATGATGCCTGCCAGCTCCTTAAGTACCCCGGGGTGCAAGCTGTCTGGGCCAGCTGACTTGAAGGTGTCCTCTCAAGGTGTTCCTTCACATGGTCTACCTTAATGTAGGGTAACAATTTTCCCTCACGCTGGCCGTAATGTACTGCATTGATCAGGGTGGTCCCTTGGGGCTGGTGAAAAACCAATGCAAAACACCTATTAAGCAGGTTGGCTTTTTCCTGTGTGTTGGTTGTCAGTTGTCCCATTTCATTTAGCAGGGGTCCAGTGTTACCCTTGCTTTTCCTCCGGCTCCCTACATATCTAAAAAAGGACTTTTTATTGTCTTTGATACATGTAGCCAGTTGGAGTTTAGTCACAGCCTTGGCTTTCCTGGTTCACTCTCTACAGGTCTGGATACTCCTCCTTTGAGGTGATTCCAGTCTTCCATCCTTTATAGGACTTCCTTTTCAGATGCAGGAGGTCCACAAGTTCCCTGCAGGGCCTCTGAGGTGGGATAGACATTGCTTGTGCTTTCAGGATTGCTCCCTTGAGGAGCAACCGCTCATCCTGAACTCCCTTCCCTTTTGGGTCATGGTCCTTTAGGGCCTCGCCAACAAGCCTCCTGAGGTTGTCAAAATCAGCTTTCTTGCAGTCAAGGACTTCTGCATTGCTGACTGACTTGTCAGCTTTATGGTGGATAGTGAAAATGATCAGCTCATGGTCATTGTCTCCCAGCTTCCATTCAATAATTTAGTTGCTGACTAGATCATCCCCCTTTGCCAGTACCAGGTTGAGCAGCACTTTGCCTCTTGTAAGTCCATAGACTTCTTGAGTCAGATAGCGCTCCTCCATGCACATGAGGAAGCTTTGCAACCATTCAAAGGGGGAGGGAAACATGTTGCTGACCATAGAGGAGAAGGAAGGAGGGGAATTCTTACCTGCTCTGGGGACCCAAATGAGCTAGGGGTGTGTCCACACCACTGCTCCCTCTCTGGGCCTATCCCTGCCTGGAATGTCACTGTATGACAATGAAACCCTTTTATCCTTTCTTTAAAAGACACTCTTTGGGGTATAAAAAAATCTAGACAAATTAGGTGGGGGAAAAAGTCAAGGAAATAAACTCGTGAACACTATATGCATGATAAAGTGATACATACCCAGAATAAAGTAGGATTCCATCCTGAGCCATTGGAAATTTAGTAGTTTTAAATTAGAGGTCTGATTTTAAGATGTCTTTCTTCAAGATAAAAAAGAACACACCATGCATGGCATTCATTCATAATGTGTGTCACACTCTTGTCCATTTAAATTTGCCCAGTGAAACCTAAACATCTTTGCTTGAGAAGCTGTATGTTAGTTCCTCGTTTCCTTTTTTTAAGTAAAACTTTCAGCTAAAATATGCCATTTTACCAAATTCTTTCCATGACCTGCTCAGTGAATTGCTATTTTCTACACATAGAAAAGGCCTTCAGTGGACTATATCTAAGTGAAGTGTGTGCAAATGGTAGTAGGAAACTGGGGAGTGAAACCAACTACCCTTAGCCAGGCCTTGCAGTGCACCACACCACACCACTCTCCAAGTTCTCTGCTGAACTGTGTGGTATGGCAGACCCAGTGGGTTAATTTAATTGTAGTTCCTGCAGCTGCTCCCACTGGCCTTCCTTCCTTCTGACTGTCCTTCCTCATCTTGACCTTATGCGTAGGCTAAGACCACCCTCAGTAACCTTCTGTGGGAAAAATGGGAAACCTACCCGATTACTTTACTAATCACTCCATTTTCTCTGGGCAGCTCTAATGAAGAGATTAAGGATTTGAAGTCCTTACTATGGAATGTGCAACAGAATCAACACTACAGAAAAGAAATTCACGGTACAGACCAACTGAGAATGTTACCCTGTGAAAGCTGAATGTGGTAGTGAGGATTCAACGACAAAGGGAAAATTTTCAGGAGAGTGTTTTCTCTTAATATTTTAAAACTAATGTAGCTACCTTGTTTTCAAATAAATAACTCCTAATTCATACCAATTTAAGTGACATCAGTATCAGAGTTGTAAAACTTAATTTCTATACACTTCACCATTCATAGGAATAGACACTGACACTCTAACACTGCCAATATTTTCTAGACACAGTGATTCAGTAAGGAAAAACATTACATTGCAAATAGTTATTATTTTCCATTATAATTTAGAGAACAAAGTATTTTATGATTTGAAATGGAATCAATGATTAATAAACAACAACAAGACACCAACATACCAGCTACCATTCAGTTAAAAGCAGTCACATTTTTTTGCTTTTAGCCTAAACATATTTTTCTTATTTGATTTCCTTTCCGAGAAACACCCAGTCTTCTAGTAATCAGTGTGAAATGCTGTGGTGTAGCTACAGCTCAAAAATTCCACATTCCCAAATACTGGGATAATTTCTAATAGTACTTTGCAGCTAATTTATGATTCATAAGTGCAAAACATAATTTAATTGCACTTATGAAAAACTTCCCTGTGCTAGCCTGTTATGTTCAGTCACTGAAGTGTTGCTACTATCCCTACTGGGACTATAACATGGAAGGCAGAGTCTTGATTTTTCTGAGATGCTGACAGTACTATTCCATTTAAACAAAAACCTATTTTGCCTGTAAACATCAGCAGTAGAACTGGTTAATTACCTTCAAACTTTTACTGAGTAATAATTTTAATAAAAAGTTGTGTTCCTATAGCAACCCTTTCCTAAAAATGTTTTGATGGCCATATTTTCCCCTTACGTGTGCAAATCAGGGGTAGTTCCATTCAGAATAGAGAAACAAAGGACACAGCCTAGAAGGCACTTTAGCCATTCCCCTCCTATATCAGGCAATGATGTCATACAATCCCCTTCATAAATTTATCAATCTATCCATTCAAATCAACTGAGTTACATCAGTGTAGAGCTATCATGCATTAAAATTAGACTAAAACATTTACAATGCTAGAAGGAAAGTTTGCAAACATATTGAATTTTAAGCACATATTAGAAAATATCTGCAGATTGAAAAATGTTGAACTACTAAATATGAGCTGTGAAAAATGTTTCCCAGACCTTGACATTATTGACCCCATCTGACTATAAAGCAGGGGTGGGCAATAATTTCAGCTGAAGGGACGCTTAATGAGTTTTGGTGAACTGTTGAAGGCCACAAGGGTACCACTGCCCCTGGTTGCTATCTTGGGACCAGAACTCTCACCCCCTAATGCCTGATCTTTGCCACCAGAAGTACCTCTCCTTGCCCCAGAAATACTCCTTTTGGGGGGGAGGGGGCTGCCATCTTGAAACTAGAAAAAAACCCAACAAATTATACACTAAAAAGTAAAACACCTACTATAACTTATTTTAATTTCATTAAAAAATATTTGTCCTGATTTATTTGTGTTTGCATAGTGCAGGGGTGTCCAGAGTTACTCACCCTGGAAGCCACATCTGATCCTCCACAGAAGTTCAAGAGCTGGAGAGTGGGGGAGGAGGGAAGGCCTGAATGACCTGGAGTGGAGGTGACTTCTTCCCCCTGTCACTGCAGTGTTGAGTCACTCTGGCTTTCTCTGTGGGGAGCATGCCCCAGGGTACAGCCCCCATCCTGGCAGCCCGAGCCATGGTTTGGCCACCTCTGGCACAGTGTATGTAGAGGTGTTGCTTAATAGCTCAAAATATAGTCTTACTGTTGTATATTGTGTGTGGGAGGCAGTAAGGGGGTGTATGTGGGGAGGGTGTGGTTGGAAATATGTGTGTGTGTTTGGTAGTGTGTGTGTGGGGTGTGGGTATGGTGGTTGGGGTGGGAGTGGAGGAGGTGGGGTGGGAGAGTGCGGGTGTGTATGGGATTATGGTGGGGGAGGTAAGCACATGTGTGGGAGGATGTGGGTGTGTTTGGGGGTATGGTGGGGGAATGGGAGTGTGCGGGGGGGCTGTGGCCAAGGTTCCCTCTAAGGTGAGCATGTGCACAGCCATGCACAACTAAAAGTCTGGCCATGCACGGCTCAGGGGAAGTGTTCCATTCCCCTGCTTTGCCTCGGGGAGCGAGGAGGCATGTGGCATCAGAGCCAGTGAGTGGAGAACTTCCCCAGAGCCAACATCAGCCCCCCCACTCCAGCCTCCATCCCTGCCTTTCCTCACCTTGGGGAGGAGCTGCTGCCTGCCCCAATGAGGTTCTGCCAGCTCCAGGACACTGCTCCGCTCCATGGCCCTGAAGCCACATGCCTCCTCACTCCACAAGGCAATGTGGGGAAGCGGAGCAGTGTCCTGGACCCAGTGGAACCTCACTTGGGGCAGGCAGAGGCTCCTCCCCGAGGTGAGGCAAGGCAGAGATGGAGGCTGGAGCAGGGGGCTGCCACAGGCTCCACTGGCTCTAGGGAAGTGCTCCACTCCCCAGCCCTGATGCCAGGGAATGGAGTACTTCCCTGGAGCTGATGGAGCCCACACCAGCCCCCAGCTCCAGTCCCTGGCCCCCAGCCTCTCAGCTCCAGCCCCAACCTCTGGCCCCCAGCCTCTCAACCCCAGCCTCCGGCCTCCAGCCCCCAGCCTCTTGGCTCCAGCCTCTGGCCCCAGCCCTCAGCTTCTGGCCCTCCAGCCCCCTCAATAAGTGTCCCATGCCAGACTGAGGTGGCACACTCATGGACTGCTACTCCTTAGAGGGAACATTGGCTGTGGCAGGGTGTGGGAGTGTTTGGGGGTATGATGGGGGATGGGGTGTGTAAGAGGGTGTGGGTGGGTCCTTAGAGTCCCTGGAGATGTGCCAGTCCCTGGAGATGCATGCGGTGGCAGCAAGCAGGGCTAGCCCTGCCCAGCCCAATAGGTCACAGCTCCCCATGCTCCCAGCCCAGTCCCTGGCTGCAGGTGGTGGTATGTGGAGCCAGCCCCATCCAACCCCATAACATGCAGGTCCTGCCCCAACCTCTGGCTGCACATGGTGGCAGCATCCAGGGCCAGCCCCACCCAGCCCAATAACACTCCTGTCCAAGTCCCCGGCTGTACGTGGTGGCAGGGTGCAGAGCCAGGCCTACCCAGCCCCATAACATGCAGCTCCCACCCAAGACCCTGGCCACAAGTGGCAGCAGCATGTGGGGCCAGCCCAGTCCAGACCCATAGCATGGAGGTCCCTGTGCTCTCACCCCTCTCTCCAGGTGGTAGTCCTTGGCCCTGGCCTGGTAGGGCCCTTATCTGAATTCCCCTCTTGCAGGGAGGCTAGGAACAGCCAGAGTTGCCAGGAAAAGCCTCTTCCAGGCAGAGGCTTCTTGTCTCTAGGACCCCGTGTGTCAGGCCACGCTGGTGGGGGCTATTCCTTAACAACCAGAGCTGCAGTTCCTGAATGGACATGCTGGCTTGTATAGGGGCAGCTCAAGGCCAGGGCTTACAGAGGCACCCCACAGGCTAGGTGGAATTGCCTGGTGGGCCAGATCTGGCTTGCGGGCTACCTTTTCTCACACCTAATATAAAGGAATAAAGAAACCCCAATAAAAGAACAAAAATCCTACGTCCAACCTTTACATTACATAAGCCTAAAATACAATAAGATTCAGAAGATGCATACTGGTTTAAGGCCAGTAGTTGACTGATTAGAACTCATAAACTAACAAATTTGTATGACACTTCTCATAAAATTCAAACTTCAATAAGAGATTAACAGTGTATGCAGATAAATTAGAGCTAATAAATTGTATTGTTCTTACCAACCCTCTCCCCTGCCCCTGCCCCACATGCATGTTTCTACTTTAATTGTAAAATAGAACCCAAATCCTAATGATAGTGCTCTGTTATCTGAGCCAAACTATCCAGTGGCATGCATTTCAATGAATGAATCACTACTGATGTTATAGGACAAATGTGATATTCTACACAGCTCTCTGATCTGCAGACTGCACTGGCTTCTGTTTCATTTCAAAGTACAAGCCAACATGTGGATTTTAGTCTAAAAAGCCTCAAATGCCTTGAGCTTTAACTACTCTATTCATATTCCATTTGGAAATCACATTACACTCTATGCCCCATCCTGGGATGTGAACTCAGCTGGGACCCCTTTCATAAAAAAACCCTGTTTTTAATGCCAGGATAATAGAGATAGGATGCTGTCAGAGAAAAGAGCTTCTTGAATTTGGCATCTTTGATCTAACAGTGCCTGAATTCCCTTATTTTTCTAAGGATATTGCAAGGTCCGTCCATTTACTGAGAACCTTCTTGAACAAATGGAGTGAGGGACATGGATTCAAAACAGAGTGGATGAATTTTGTTTTACCCTCACTTATTGAGTTTTCAAGTGTCTAATATTTAAACAAAGATCACTGGTTGATGCATACTGCATGTACATCAAAATAAATAATTATTAGTCACATTGTTTGGTTATCCAAAGAGGTTAACAAGAGGCTTCTGTTTCTTAAAAATTTGGATTCTAGTGCCCTCTTTAAGTACTCATTATCATCTCAGTTCCACATGCATGCATGCACACTTCAAAAGATGCAAAACGAATAAAATCAAATCATTCTCATTTCATACCTGCTACTACTGGTCTTTCTATTGACTGCTAGAAGGAAACATGTTGGATTCTTCATGAGAGGAAAGTGAAACAAGACAAGATGAATAGGGAAGTTAAAAAACTGAATCATGGTAACTATTGACTATTCATTAAACACCTAATAAGGTGCTTGTTTATTTATCAATGAGCCCAGAACTATTTCTGCATTTCTTACTACAGCTGACTGAAATGATGTTACCCATTGTTCTGCAAAAAGAGAATGAGCAGCACAAGGAACTGAACAAAAACGTAAACCAATTAAAATATTGCTAGTATTAAATTTAACTTGAAAGTCTAATGGCTGGGTAAAAAATATTAGAAACTGATATCAGATTACACTTAATCTTCTCAGATATGATGATCCTAATCATTCTTCTAACTTTCAGTTTATTGACTAGAGCAAATCAGGGTTGTTATTGCTCGTTCTCTTATTCAGTTTGAAGACCAAACCTCACTGCTGAAATATTGTAAACTACCCACTCTAATATTTTACCAGACTAATTTTTTTCTTTACTAAGGCTACACTCCAGCTTAGTGCTTATCAATGGTTACACAGATCAACAAGAATAAAGTACAACAATATAAGTGTGCAGGAAGACTGAGTCACTTAAAAGGCACTGGTTGTGTCAGAAGTGTAATAGCTGGGCATGCAGGGCAGCTGTAACATTTAAGGCATGCACTGGCATTAGCAATAGTTATTTTTCTCTATCCTGTCCCCTAAGTTGGTGCCTATGGCAGCTGCCTTTGTAGCCTCACCCTAGTTATGCTACAGGTTGTGTGCCAGAAGATCAGATAGAGAATTTTCATTAAAAATTAATCCTGAAAAAAGTAGATAAAAATATATACATACAACTAACCAGCAAGAGATGCTTTTGTATTCAAAAGAAAAAGACTTTACAATGGAGATTCCTTGGCAGAATTTACGAGGTCCTGTATATTATTAAATACTATAAATAAATTTTAAAAAAATCTATCAAGTGATTTGTTCCAAAATGCCAAGGCAGCAAAGTGATGTTAAATAATGTGTTTCACACACATGATCTTGATAATAGGGACCCCACTGAAAATACGTTTGAATCAGTTGCATGATGAGTGGAAGGCATTGGTCTCCATCTTCCTCTCTACAGTGCCTCCTTCTTTATGGCAGCCCTTCAGATTTTTGAAGACTGCTATTGTGTCCCCTTAAGCCTCTCCTTGTATGACTTGTTTTCCAAATGCTTTATCATCTTTGTTGCCCACCTCTGGACCCTAGCTTCTCTATGTCCTTTTAAAAATGTGCACCCCAAAACTGCACACACTATTCTAGATGAGACTTACTAGTGTTAAGTAGAGAGGTGCTATCACCTGCCACCTCTTGCACCTACTGCTTCTATCGATGCACATACCCTAACATACCCTAGAGTATGTACCCTATCAATACCGCACTTGTCTTTGTGCAGCCATATCACACTGAAGGCACATATTGAGTATGTGATTTATCAAGACTCCCAAGGTGCCTGAACACATGCAGGACGCTTGGTCCAATGCATTCTTATAAGAATGCATTGGGGAAGACTCATTTTCTAATTGGAATGCTGATAGCCTTGCCGTCACATGTATTCAGCATCCCCGCATTTCAACATGGCGGTGGGGATACTTTAACTAAAGCTCATCAATATAAATACATGAGACACTGCAGGTGAGCCAGTCTAATTAAAATGCTCCCTCCCCCCATCCCAGAGCACGTGTATGGATGCCCCCAGATCTTTCTCCATAATGCTATCATCCAGCCAGGTATTACCCATTTTTATTTATGCTTAATTATTCTTCCTGAGTTATAGCACCTTCCTTTTTCCACACTGAACTTCATCCTATTATCTTCAGCCTAGCTTTTCAATCTTTCAAGACTCATCTGAATTGCACTCCCATCCTACAATGCGTTCATAATCCTTCCAAGTTTTGTGTCATCTGCAAAACTGTTCAAGAAGCTTTTTATGCCATGATCCAAATAATTAATAAATGCATTTAACAGCATTTGGTCCAGGACATTCCCCAGTGGGACTCTACCTGAGGCCTCCTTGCCATTCTGACATGGATCCATTTATAATTACTCTCTGCTGGCAGCTATTTAGCCAGGTGTCTATCCACCTTATAATAGTTATACAGTCCACACAGCACAAGACATGCTACGGTATGTACAAATGTTTGCTGCAAAGGTTTAGGTTGAAGCAGATTACTTTAAGCCACCACTTAAACCAAGGCTGTGAGCAGTATGTGCAGGCATTCACTGCTGCCCAGAGCAGTGTGACAGCCCCAGGTAAGAAAATTAGGGTGGAGGGGGGAAGTGGGGCTGGTGGGCTAAAAATGCCCCACTCAGAGTCTGGGAGGGCAGGGGAAGGATCAATATAGCCTAAGGGCTGGGCCTTCCCAGTCCCAGGGCTATGCTTTGAACATGTGCAGGGCTTCACTAGACCAGGTTAACCTCTTTGTAGATAAGGTTAATCATTTCTTGGTCTACACTACTTCACATCTTGAGGTAAACTAACTCAAATCATGTGTGCCATTTTCTGGCCAATATAAAAGCTGTGAACATCTCCACAACTGGATATTTTGATTGACCTAATCCTAGTTAGGTTGATCTAAATGTAACACTTGTAGGTACCCCTACTTTCTCTCACCATAGGCCAGAACCTGAGCCAGAGATGGTGTAGCAGTTAGTGCAGCACTGCACATATACCAATAAGCTCTGCAGAAAGCAGTTACATGCATTTTTTTAAACAGTTTTTTTAAGTGAGGCATTAAATAAATATATAATAAAAATACTTGGCACATTTCTAGAATTCTGAAAACTGGAAGGGTCGTGCAGTCTTTAGATTGTTATACCTCAGAATAAGCACTGTATGAAAAACAACCATTTTCCTCATTTTACAAATCAGCAAACCAAGTACAAAGAGGTTATATGACCTGGGCAAATCAGCATTCAAGCCAGACTCAACTTTGGACCTCCTTGCTCAGACCACTAAAATGATACCCTACCTTTTCACTTCCTGCCTGATTTATCTTTCAAACGCCTCAGCTAATTGTGCTTATATAAAAGTCTGTGGCAACGTTCCCAAGTAGGCTTGGGACCTCACTAATGCACAGCCTATGCTTTCTCCACCTCTCTTTGAAAAGGAAACAATCACTGTTGCAAATATTTTTCCAGTACTAGCATCTACAGAATTGTTAGCTAGAAGATGACATTCCTTCAGCGTTGAAGTCATTTTGCTATTCTAGCTCTTTGCACACGTCTGTGATTACAGGTTGTTTTCTGTACCATTTATGTCTCCAGGAACTGCTCCAAAATGCTCAATTTGTCATCTTGCTGACACGAGATCAGTTTTCATTTTTTTAATTCTGAAGTGAAAGCTCTATGGGCACCTCAATAGCTTTTAAGCTAATTCTAAGGCAGGCATACATTTCCCCCTATAATGTAATGGCCCACTGGGGCATTTATCGTTCAGCAGTCACTACATTTTGCATTGTTTATGCTGTGTTCATCAGAATTACATGATCTCTCATGACACTCATCCAGATTGGTTTGTCTCTTCTGCATATTTACATGTGCCTCTCTTTCAAAGCTGAGCAACGGGGTTTTTAAAGTTTGTTGGAAACATGGTTTAGATAAATATAAGCATTAAGTTAAAAACATTTGAGCAACTCAGAGGTACAGTTCAGCCGAGCAAGTCCTAAAAGTTGATTGTAAACACATAGGATGAAACTTATTTCTTTGCGTGTATCTAGATGGAAGTTTTCTGGCCAGGTGAGTGGCATTTTACCACTTATGTACAGGCTATAATTTCATTACCTCTGCTGTATGGACACAGAAATGGCTGCACCTTGATTGAGCATGTGCAGTCTGCCATGCACTGGCTGGGTTGATACATGGCTAAGTATACGCATACTATTATAAATGGATACCTAAGCCCAACTTCCAAAAAAGCATAGATGGCCAGAAACTCATGACTAACAGATGTTAGATTCCAGAGGTGGCGATGGTGGTGGTGGTCTCTCCTATGCTTTAGCCCCAAGAGCTGAGTTATTGTGGCACTAGACCAAGGAGCCAGAAACCCTTTTTTCCAGACACTCCTTCAGGGGGGAAGGGCTTGAACTTAATTTTCTGAGGGTAAAGATACTCATTACAATTAGAACATACTAACTCTGTAGAATGGTAACCCATGTTTACCTGGAGCCAGACAAAAGCTGCAGAAAAATTCAATTTACCTCATCTACTCAAGGTGAATTGAAATTTTCCCACAGTGCCCAGCTTGTTTCACCCAAACATTAGTGATTCTTCTCTGGCAAGGCAGCTTAATGGGAGATGTGGCTTATCTTGACACCTCCTGTTCTTGTCCTAGGCTTAGAAGGAAGCAAGCTGTGCTACCAACAAGGAACCCCCAGGGCTTAGTTCAGCAGCAGCATGGAGCTCCAGGGAAGCATGCTTCCCCACCCCATCCACAATGTCTCTACACCTCCCAGCTCCATGTTCCTACCACTTCCCTTGCAGAAGACACTGGCAGTACCTACTGCCCCTAGGAACTACCATCCTGAGTAGAGCAGGAGTTGGTGGGGACTGGGAGCAGTGCACCTGGGGATGCCAGAGGACTGCAGGTTGCTCATTTCATCTCAGTGGAGCAGAATAAAATTAACCTAACATGAGCTAGGTTGCATAGCCCAGAGTTAATCCATGCCTGAAATGGCTTAACTCTTAGACACTCTAAGGGCACTGAGCATGTATTAATAAGCTTTAGTATGCAGACATGCATATTTTAAGAAGCCTTCATATTGTTAAAGTGCAATGTGCAACTTCACCCTGACTTCATAGGAAGGTGCTGTAACCCTTAGGCGCAAGCCAGGAATTACTGTATGTACTTGAATACAAGATTTCATAGACATTAGGGCTGAAAGGGACCTCAGAAGATCATCGACTGCAGCCCCCCACACAAAGGGCAGGAAGTCAGCTGGGGTCATAGGATCCCAGCAAGATAAGCATCCAATTTGCTCTTGAAGGTGTTCAATGTAGGTGCTTGAACCAACTCCGATGGCAGGCTGTTCAGACCTTGGAGGCTCGGACAGTAAAGAAATTCTTCCTTATGTCCAGCCTGAAATGGTCTTGCAGGAGTTTATAACTGTTCAATCTCATCATCCATTGGGGTGCTCTGGTGAACAAACGTTTCCTAGATACTGGTGTGATAAACTTATAGGTGGCCATCAGATCACTCCTGAGCCTGCACTTTTCCAGGCTAAAGAGCCCCATGGCTCTCAGCCTGATGTTTTAAGGCATGTTTCCTGACCTCTGATCATGCGCATGGCTCTCCTCTGGACTCTCTCAAGCTTCTCCACATCCTTTTTGAATTGTGGGGCCCAGAACTGGATGCAGTACTCTATCTGCGGCCTCACCAAGGCTGAGTACAAGGGGACCTTAAATATAAGATGATGCCCTAATAATTAAATTCTACACATGGAAAATGTATAAATTTATTATATTTTTGTGTGTGTGAAATCTAATTTTTGGGGGATCATTTTAAATTCATCCCCCCTACTTCTGCAGTTGGGAAGGGAATGCGAGGGGCAGTAATGGGGCAGGCAGTGGGGGACACAGTCCCGCTACTTACTCCTCATTGTGCCTGCCCCACCCCCTGCAACCTCAGGCTTCCCCAATTCCCCCTTCTCTATTCCTCCCTACTCCCCCCTCCACACCACTTCAGCCCCCTTCCCCTTCTCCACCTCCCCAAAGTCTCTCCTCCATACCCGTCTCCCCCCCCACCCCTTATCTTTGCTCTATGTTGGGCAGGCTCTGTTTCTGCTGCAGCCTGGGGCATGGAGCATGGCTCCAACCCAGTCCCATAGAAACTGGGTGCTACTGCTGCTTTAGGGCCAGGCTGGAGCCACGCTCTGTGCCCCAGGCTGCAGCAGGGACAGAGCCTGCTGGCATGGAGCAGCGGTATGGAGGAGTATGGCAGAGGTGGGGAAGAGGGAGAAGTGGCATATGGCAGGGGGCAGGGGAGAGACTAGGGCCTGTGAAAGAGGAGTGTTAGGACACCCAAAGGCATGGTGGGGAGGAAGCAGCAGCTGTGGCTCTGGCTTTAGCCCCAACCCCAACTCTAAGCTGGGGCTGGAGTCACAGAAGTTGTATGCCTGCCTGCCCACCCCCACCCTACTCTGGCATACTTGACTAAAGTGAGGAGTTCCCCCCATGAAATAGAGGAAAAAACTTCATCTTCTAATCAGGTAAATATGGTAAGCAGTTCCTTCCATAGCCCTCTTTTTGGAGTCCCCGCCTCCCGATAACCAAGATATGTACTGCTAGTAGAAAGACAACAAATCAGGAGTGTGTGGTTCAATGAGACAGATGTTTCAGTCTCCATCTCACTGAGGGGAGTTCAGTTTGGAGGGGTATTTGGTATTTTGCCCCCCTTTAAAAAATTAAATGAAAATGTTTTGATGGGGAAAAGCATCATGCTTTTTATTGATCACACACTTTCTGAAAACCTTTTTAAACTGTGTTTTGCCTCTGATTATAGGCTCTCAGAAATGCGTGTTGCATGAAAGAAGTTTTAGCAGTTTTAGCATCTATTCCTAACAGTGTTGGTAACAGTTATGACTTGCTTGTGAATGGCTCCTTTCCCACCCAAAAAACTATCAATCTCATGGTAATGTGAAATGTTTTAGTTCTAAAGGAAATTTTAGTTTTGCTTGGGAGAGAACTCCTTTAGATTGGCACAGAAAGAGCAGAAGGAGTTCTTCCTTCTTGTTTCTCTCACAATCCAACAACATTATGACAGAATGGAAAAGGGAAGCAGGAATAGAAAATGGACACAGGTCTGAGAAGTACTATTTCTTTATTCATGTAAGCAGTACAGCTTCTCTGATCTTCCACCCTTCCTTCCTGGGAAGAGAGAAAATGCAGAAGGAAACCCTGCTACAGCTGAGAGCTGAACCTGCTAGCCTGGGTAGCAAAAAGAGACATGCACCCACAGAGCTGGGAGCAGCAGCTGATTATGCCTCCCAGCTTCAGGGGCAGGCTCATCAGAGCCCTTAACTCTCATGGACCCCCCCCAAGAGTGGGACTGATTGGTACTCTCAGCCTTGGGAGTGCATGGGAGTAATGAGTTCCCACATACTCTGGAGGCTGGGGGTGCCAATTAGTCTAGCCCGTCATTCAAGTAGTGGCATGATAGGAACCAGTCACAGTTATTATGCATACTTTGTGCACTTATTTTGTTATTTATTCCTTATTTAATCACACCATTAACTGCATTAACATTAGGGTGGGAAACTACTTACCATTTGATTAACTGGTTAATCAAATCTTAAGTGTAACAAGTGCCAGGAGCCCAAGAGACCTTGATCTGATGTAGTAGGCAACCATTGATCCTCTGGTCCATGGTGTACATATAAGAGGTACATGTACTGTCAGTTGCCTAAAGAACCCGTGTGTGGCTGACAGTGCCAGTTTGAGAACAACACAGCGTTTTACAAGTTTCCCAGACCCATATGTAGTCTTAGGTAGAGTCAAAGTTTACAGAATGCCACTTTCTTCTTTTCCCTTTTGCTATCATCCTCTGGACCAAAGCCACTTCATAGTGAGCTGCATCTAGTGGCAGATGTTCTCTTCATACTAGGCTGCATTGGTAGCAGCCAACAGGTCAAGGGAAATGATTAGTCCCTCACTATTCAGCACTGGTGAGGCCACATCTGGAGTACTGCATTCAGATTTGGGCCCCCCCTACTACAGAAAGGATGTGGACAAATTAGAGAGAGTCCAGAGGAGGGCAATAAAATGGTGAGGGGGCTGGGGCACCTGACTTGTGAGGACAGGCTGAGGGAACTGGGCTTATTTAGTTTGGAAAAGAGAAGACTGAGGGAATTTAATAGCAGCCTTCAGCTACCTGAAGGGAAGTTGGAAAGAGAATGGAGCTGGATAGTGGTGGCAGATGTCAAAACAAGGAGCAATGATCTCAAGTTGCAGCAACAGAATTCTAGGTTAGATAGGAGGGATTTTCTCACTAGGTAGGTAGTAAAACACAGAACAGGTTACTCAGAGAGGTTGTGGAATCTCCATCCTTGGAGGTTTAAGACTCAGCTAGACAAAGCTTTGGCTGGGATGATCTAGTTGGGGATGGTCCTGCTCTGAGCAGGGGGTTGGACTGGATGACCTCCTGAGGTCCTTTCCACCCCTAATTTTCTATGATTCTATGTTCCCTCCAGATTGGATGGCTTTCTGCATTGATGCTGAAAAAGGGATATGAAGTTGTTCACAGATCATTGTACCACCAGAGGGCAACCTCACTTTCTACAGTCATCTCAAATCTCACATACAAAATATTCTTGGGGATATATGTGGTCTCCTCTCATTGTCTTGACATAGCCAATCCATCACAACGTTCTTATACTGATAGTGGTTTTTAAGTGTGCCAGTCCTGCATGCTCCAATACTTCTTGGGTGCCTGTATACAGGTGGGGAAGCTGCTCCAATGTGCTGTAATTACAGGGTGTTAGAGCTTATTTGACAAGCTTTAAAATGCCCCCACTACCATTTTGAAGCATGGGTACACTGATACATGGTACATGAGATGCACCCTCCCAACCCTGAAGCACATGTAAAAATTGTGTTTGGTATTCTGTCTTCCCACTTCATTCGCAGATCTTATCCTGACATCTCATATGGAAGCTGTTCGCTATCTTGATGTGCCGAGCATATATTAGTCCGCATTTCTGAAATCACAAAGCAGGGATGACAGCACACTAAATTCACCTTACTCTAGAGATTGCAACACTGTGGTAATTTATAAAAGAGGTACCCCATCACAAGTAGCCTCACCATGTTGCCATCAAGCCTTCCAGTCAGATGCAGCTTACAGTCATACCCAGGACCATGATTTAATGAGGCCTGAAACAAAATGACTTTTCAGAGGTACTGAAAAATATTTGTCTGATGTTTAAAATCCTGCCTGCAAAAAAATTTTTTTAAAAATAAATCACACTAAAGTTTTATCATGTTAAATATGTGTTAGGATACTTAGTAGTTTGAAACGACCTATTTTATTACTGTAAACTCAAATAAATAGAAAAAAATAGAATTAAAGTGAAGTTGCCTGTCTGCTCTCAGAGGTGCTAACCCAAGCTTCTGTATCTGGATTCAATTACCTCCAGCAAAGGAAGGGAAGCAATGAACCATAGAGAGTTCACTCATTTATGCAAGTGGTATGAATACTATCAGGTAAAAAAAGTGGTGAAGAATATTTGTTCATCTTTTCACACACTAAGCTACAATTCAGAAGGACCTTTTCCTATCCCCCCCCCCTTTTTTTTAACTGCTTCTCTGCAAGCATTAGTAAAATGACTTTTGTGCATGTGTATTTACATAATTTTTTTGGAACAAGCATTTATGTAAAAGCATGTCTTCATGTACAGATAAATATCTGTAACCCAGGCGGTACTCCAAGAGGTATCCCCTCTCCAAAGCAGGTGCACAAGCGCTGTGGGAGGTGTAGGGACTCTCCTCCCCGTATAGAGCAGAGCTAGACCACTAGTGGGGACTTAACCATATACCTTTTAATATTAGGAACATAACAGGGTATAGTGGACACTACAAGGCCCCAAGGGAGCAGGATCCAATAAAGTTAGACATTTACAATCATTGACAAAAAACAGGGGTAACAAAATATAAAAAACACAAACAGCAGAACAAACAATATGGGTTGGTGAAATATAAAAAGGCACAAAATGCAAAATGTCACATGACAAGGAAATATAGGGCCTTGGTACCTGGGGGGGAAGTAAACACAGTGACCCCTTTACACTGCCAGAAGATTTGCTTCTTGGTAGCTCACTCACCCCAAGTTACCTCAGCAGGGACTTGAACCCCAATCTCACATGTGGCAGGCAGGAACACTACCACATAACCAGCACTGGTGGCACTTCTTTGGCCTGCTAGGGGTCCTGACCTTCACAGAGCCCCGGCCTCATGTCAAGCTGCCTGGCCTCTGGAGGAGCTGGAAACCTTTCAGGTTACTGCTCAGATCCTTCCTGGAGCAGGGGGAGCCTCTCCTGCTGGCTGCAGCCTCTCATAGGGGATCCTGGAGCACAGTGGGGAGCCTCTCCTACCAGCCACACGCCGCGCTACTGAGAGTCCCACTGCCGCCTGCAGGTCCTGCTCTTTCAGGCTCTTCTGGGGCACTGCTCCTGCCCCGCTGGCTCAGCTCTTGCCAGCTCTGTGAAGCTCCTTCCTTGTTGTCCCTCGCTGGTCTCTCCCGAGTCAGCCCATGCTGCCCCTTTTATCCCCCTCCAGGTGACCCAAAGGGCTGTTCAGGACACAGGGGGGTGGGTCTCCGGGGCCTGATTGGTGCAGAAAGGGAATCCCAAGTCCTCCAATCATCTTTTGCCCTTTCAAAACCCCTGGGCTAGGTCACTGCCAGCTAGCCCGTCACATATCTTTGCACCAAAATTAGCTCAGTAGGTCTCCTAATATAGACTGCATGTTGTTTGGCAGTGAAGGTGTTAGAAAGCAGGAATAAAACAGGAGACTGGAAATTATCATACAAGTAAGCGATTCCTCAAAATAAAAAGTAGCGAGAGGATATATGTCTGAACACCAGCACCAGACGTAGGATACAGATGAATCAATATAGGGCATTGACTGCTCTTCGTGGCACTTGTTCACTCAGTATAGGGCCAGAGAGAGTTCTGACTCTACCAGGACAATGCCGAAAGGGCTGATGAAAAGGAGGAGAGCCATCAGCCCACTACCATCACCAAAAATAAAGGGGCCTATGTAAGCATTCAGAGAATCAGAGTCATAGAAGAGTAGGGTTGAAGGGACCTCAGGAGGTCATCTAGTCCAACTCCATGCTCAAAGGAGGACCATCCACAACTACATCATCCCAGCCAAGGCTTGGTCTAGCCAGGTTTTAAAAACCTCCAAGCATGGAGATTCACTGCCTCTGAGTAGCCTGTCCCAGTGCTTCACTACCTTCTTTGTGAGGAAGTTTTTCTTAATATCTAACCAAAACTTCCCTTGCTGCAACTTGCTCCTTGTTCTGTCATCTGCCACCACTGAAAACAGTACAACTCCATCTTCTTTGTAACCACCCTTCAGGTAGTTGAAGGCTGCTATTAAATCCCCCCCCTCAGCCTTTTCTTCTCCAGACTAAAGAATGTTCATAACAACATCAGAAAAGATGTATAGAACAGCAGCTGGTAGGAGACAGTGAGAGATCCTTGCTGCTGCATTGAATTGATGGGTAGCACAGGGATATAGCTCACTACTGGGAAAATGCTCTTTTATATTAGAGATGGATAATGCAAGGGGTGAGAAAATCTTTCATAGAGCAAGAGGCCTTGGTACTGTTTTCACTAGGAAGATGCACACCGTCTCTTTTTGAGCCAGCCAGCAGGATTCTGCCACTGCTACTGAACCACTGAGCTAGATATTGCTATATTTATTTCCTTGATTATCCTGCTCCTGGGCTTTGAGAAGAGATTATTGGTCAATTGGCACCACAGCTATACATTACAACTTGTCAGAGGCTGGACTGAACTTCCTCCTCCATGTTTTGATGGTGGAACTGATGTAGTCTGCCTCTGACTTCATGCACATGCATGAATACACATACAATTCTTTAAATAAAGTTGCACTTTTCAAGGTTTTGTTTTAATACTTTTAAATTGTATTTAAAAAGTCAGCTTCTTAAAGGCATCCCATTGTGTGCAAGACAAAATGCATGATAGTAATTTTATATAAGCCATTCTCAGAGGCATGGGTGATGAGCTTTCAAGTGAGGTTTTTTTAGTTAATTTCTGGCAAGGGATTCAGTCCCATTTGCAGCAGTGAAATCAAGGCAAACTGCTGTTTAAATTAAAACAAACAATGCTCTAATAGTGGAAGCAGCAGTATGTAAACAGAATAAGCAATATGCTCATCTGCATTTAGGCCTTGATTGAGCAAAGTATGCAACTATTTTAGCACAAATGCTTGCATTGAAGGGATTAGCATTACTCACACATTTACTCAAATACAAGATCAGGTCTCCTTCCCCCCTCCCCAATCAGCAGAGGTTAGGGGAGCTCCTCATCTCACATTCACATAATGAAACCTCATTACATACATTGTCTAACATTAAACTACCACCACAAGGAGTATGTGCTCAGTAATGGAAACCAACCATGAAGTTGATAAAGGCAGCCAACATTAAGCATGACTATAAAACACATGCCATATTGGGTAAACATACTAATGGGAATCTACCACAAGGATAGATTAATGAAGCCCATCTGAATAAGATATATGATGTATATTGTGCTCATTCCCCCTCAGCACCAACTCTTTCAAGTCATAGTGAGCCACTACATTGAATACATTTAGACTTCAAATTCATTCCCATAGCTGAGCTGTTCCTCCCCCCACCACCCAATTCCAATAGTTACTGTTTTTCCACCAGCCTTAAATGTCTGGAAAACAATCACCAAACAGGGCCCCAACCAATCCATCCAGAATCCCTGTTGGCCCCTTCTCTCAGCCTAGCACATATGATTAGTATGGCTCTGCTCTCCATGAGATGGAGCCAGACCAGTTTCCCTGTACCTCATGAGCCATAAAATCTTTGGAAGAGCTCAGGAATTGTGACAGAAGCACCCAGGTCCAGTCCTGAGTTGGAGCTAATTAGCACATGGATCCTTCGTGGTGGTTGGGAGAGGATAGGAATCCAGAGTGCAAACACACACACACACACACACACACACACACACACACACCAGGGCTGAGCTTTGGTGGCACCATAGCTTGAAATGCTGTTTACTGTCCTGAGGCTCAGCTTAATACATTTTGATACATCATGAGCCTTTTGGCTTTGGGTGAATATTGTGCATAGTCTGTATTATTTATAGGAAGGGGGGAAAATACTGCTACAGAGTACGTGTGCTAAAACTTGCAGCAATTCCAAAACAATAAAATGCATCAATTCTGGATGAACCAAATCACTACAAGCATGTTTATTTCAAAGCCAGTGTTTTCAAATTAACCTTTCAATTCCATATGCCCAGGGAAACCAGGGTATGACAGT
>NW_017728913.1:24859386-24897649 GCF_001723895.1 Crocodylus porosus | reverse complement strand
GAAAATTACAAATTTATAAATTTTCCATACATCTAGAATCTAATTATTGGGGGGGGGGGGCTGTCTTACATTTGAATAAAAACAGCAAGTACATGTGGCCAAGTTGTGAGCCTTCATATGCAGCTCCATGAAATTTTTTCTTTAAAATGTTTTAAGAACATCCATCTTCAGCAGCTTTTGAAAAAAAGTCACTGCATTGCTGTAACCAATTTTCCAGTAGTTCAGAAAGTTTGTTTATAAAATCTAAATTTTAATACAAGTGTACAAATAACTAACAGTGAATATGAAACATCTTCTCTGAAGTGTACTACAGCATGCTGGGGCCTATCTGGAAAAGATACGCTGTTTTGTAATTCTGCGTAGCCACAGGAACTGTAATCTAGATGTCAGTCTCAATTCAAGGCCACTTCCCTCTTTGCGCGATGGTATTCCCAGATGGTCTACATCTTAGCTGCTCAGCTCCTCTCTCAATGTCTGAAGGTATAGCATCCATATACTGAAAATTTGAAAATTGTACATGGACTCCCAATGGGAAAGTATAGACTTTAACATTCTTGTCATCCAAAATATTGGACTTTCTATTAGGCATTGAAAGAAACCTCAACAGATGAGTTTTACCTCAGGTATGTATTGCTGGCCATGGAGATCAATCCATTTTTTATGCCTTGAATTTGATTACTATGATAAATTTCTTAGAAAATTTTGCTAAAGAAAATAACTGCAGTGTCTGAAATGTAAATTTGTGTGACCTATTTTTAATATCACCCCTGAGAATTTAAGATTTATTTGATATCTTATAGTATGTCTATAAGGCAGTCACCACTGTGAGAGTAACTCAAGTAGATATGAGCTTAGGTACTGTTAGCAGTGAAGCTCAATGTAGACTAGCTCCCAAGCATTCACCCAGAGTTCCCAGTAACTTTAACAGCTTGCACAGAGCTACCACAACTACAGTCATCGATACCCAATCTACCTAATTTAGAGCTAACTCAGGCGCATCTACAAGAGCTTTAGTCATAGATCTAACAGCAGTGTAGACATAACTTTAGTGTTTCATCTAGGTATATAGATTTGTGCACGTGTGTACGCACCTAAGCACAAGTTTTTACACTGAATATCCTAAGTACATTAAATAATACTGAATACTATCCATAAGCTTAAACAACACTTTAATCACCAAATGACACCAAGAGAACATTGCCTTGTTAGTCATATTTTTAACCCCTAAACTTTCATATGTTATGTTTGATGGTCTTTGTTTTGCCATCTTTCTTCATAGTGAGCAATTTCTTACTCTGCAAAAAGGGTCTTACAAAAAATGTGTATCATCAATTTCCATAATGTTTCTCAGGCAAAAGAAATTAAATTGATTTTACTGTAAGCATGGCAAAGTTGTGCCCACATAAATTATAATTAGAGATAAAGAGCTGACATCAACAGTGCTGACCCAGGGATCAGAGTCCTTTTAGTTTCATCTCCCATTTTACTATCAACATTATTTTTGAAGTAGTTTGGTTTTCTTCTCCCTAGAAGTACCAAGAAACTTGTCAGAAATCAATTACCAGACTAACAAATGAAGCAAAGAAAATTGGACTGCAAGTGACTGTGGGGGGGAGAGGGGGGAAAACAAAACAAAACACAGTATCTACTGGTTAATAGGACAGTAGTAAAGCAGGAACCTCACATAACAATAAAGAAAAAGTTTTAAGCAAGTGACCCACTTCAAGTATTTAGCTTCCATCATAACACAGAATAATAATATAAAAGGAAGACATTAAAGGAAGAATAAAAGCAGGAAGTAGAGCCTACTTTGCGTTGCACAAGCTCCTGCCATTAAAATATTATTCAAGGAAAAATTAAGCTTCTAGTATATAAACCCATAATCAGGCCATGTATGACCCATGGCACTATTACATCATTTTAAAATGGAGGAGTTTTATGGAAAATCTTTGGTGCCAACACAAAAATGGCACATAAGCACCGATAATAATTTATATCAATTGTACAGAGATCCACCCCGATGCAGGAAGTGACTACAGTACACAACTAGAGTCTGGGCCATACTGAAAGAAGAGAAGCAATCTGGACACCAAAGAAAGTGCTCCTTGGTGCCCCTGGATGACCAAGATGAAGGTGGCTAAATGATATAGAATCAGACCTACAAAAATTTAAGGTGAATGGCTGGAGGAAAAAAAAAAGCTCACAACAGGTGGGAATAAATAAAAACGGTGGAGGTATCAAAGGCCTCTAGGGTCTATAGTGTTAAATTATTATTATTAATTTTAGTCAGAAAACAATATTGTACTCAGAAGAGCCTTAGGATCACATACCAACATGGAGAGCATGCAAAAGCCTTCAAAACTTTTTCGGAGGTGGCTTTTTTTTTAAATACGTATTTGCCTCAGTCACTATGGATAAGATCTAAGCAGAGGGCCGCTTACCCAGTTTTGGCAGGCTGTCAAGAGCTCCATGGGTAGTGCCACCCCTTGACAGGTGCCCCACCCCCTTATCTTGGGACCAGTGTCCCAGGGTCAGCACCGGTGGGGCCCAAAGTGGACACAGACAGGCAGAGAGAACAGGGAGCTGGCCTGGCTCCATAGATCCTCTGCTGGCTGGGACCCTGCGCTCCTGCCACCCTGCTCTGGGCCCTGGCAGCACTGGCCCCGGGTCACTGGTGCGGGCCCTGTGCTCCCACCGGCCCTCCGCCCACTCACTCCCAGTGTCCACCCTGTGATACAGGCAGGAGGCAGCCCACAGCCCCAACCCTCTATTTGCCGACAGGGAAGAAGCTGGTGCTGAGCACAGGGAAAAGTGGCCCCTCACCTGCCCCATCGCCAGTGCTCCCTGCTGCAGGTGCAGCTATCTGGAGCAGGCATAGGCAGCCCCACGTGGGCTACAAGTAGGTGTAGTGTGGGGCACCAGCCATGGATCAAGCAAGGGGCCACTTTTTCCCCCACGCTCAGCGCCAGCTTGTAACCTACCCTGCTGCCAGCCTGGGCTCCACGCTGGATCCAGGCTCACCCATCAGTCCTGCATGTGGAGGAAGCAGCTTTGGCCCCCCTACTTGCCATGCCAGGCAGTGTTTGCTGCTCTTGCCCACCCAGCGCTGGCGAGCCTGGAGACGGCGTGGGGCCAGAGGGGCTGGGTTATAAGTTGGAGCTAAGTGCGGGGGGGGGGGGAGAGGGAAGTGGCCCATACCGGCCCCATAACCAGTTCCCCGCATTGCAGCCACTTGCAGCCTGACTGGGGATGCCTGTGCCTGCTCTGGACAACCCCGCATGAACTGCAAGTGGCTGCAGCAGGGAGTGCCAGCCATGGGGTGGGGGAGGGGCGGCTTTCCTCTGCGCTGGGAAAGAATAGAGAAGGAGCCCAGGGAAAAAGTTGAGCACAGGGGGTAAAAATGTGGCCCCTCCCGCACCCCATGGCTGGTGCTCCTACTGGAGGCGATTGCAGCCCATGTGGGGCTGTCGGGAGCAGGCACAGGCAGCCCCAAGTAGGCTGCGAGTGGCATCAGCTATGGGGAGGGCGAGGGGCCACCTTCCCCTCCCCCGTGCTCAGCTTTTCTATGGGCCACTTTTCCCCGGGCTCCTCTCCTGCCTTACCTTAGGTTCCAGCATGAGGCAGCCATGTGGTCCCAGGCCAGAAGCCCTCGCTGGGGCTCCTGGCTTGGGGGGCAGGGCTGGGCTTCCACTGGGTCCTACTGCCCCTTGGTTCCTGGCTTTTTTTTTTGTTTTTACAGGAAGTAAGGACAGATTAATATTAATTTTCTAAATTTTTTAGGGGCCCCCCCGTGGGCCAGATAGAATGGCCTCGTGGGTCATATTTTGCCCACCCATGATCTAAGATAATCCAGTCAAAGTAAGAGGACATGTCATACGAAATAAAACACCTCATACTTCAGTTATCACCTTATAAGCTTTAATGATTTTGAAAGGGGTAATTTTCAGGAAACCTGAAGGGTAAATAAATTTCAACTACAGTAATTAAAGGGCTTGACCCTAAAATAGCAGCTGCTTCTCTATTCCTCCTTTGACACTAAGATTACTGCTGTTACTTTGTGAAGAAGGCATTTTAGTAAGTTATGTGAAGTATATAGAATGGATAATAAGTGACCTATAACCCAGCGGATGAACAGCTGCAACTACTCCAAGATTTTGGAGAGCCTAGACATTGCTTTGGAGAGGTGAAAAATGGATAGAGAAGAATTAGCTTCTTCATAGGGGTCTCCATAAAGGTAGATGAAGACAGAATACCATAGTTTTCTGTAAAGAGCATTCCCCAATATTTTAGATCTGAAAGCAAACATCTCTCTACTAAAATCTATTGTATTTTGACTCTTTGTCCTTCACAGATCATGTAAAAAGCCAATAGCATCGTGGAAACGAAAAGATTCAGAGGGATTTTTTCCCCCAAGATTTTCCTCCTGAGTTACAGACAGAAGTATGGTCTGAACTGACTTAAAGAATTTTCTTACAATAAAGGCTTTAAAGAACTCCTCCTTGACCACCCAACAATACCAAAGATTCAGGAAGAGGATGTACGTACGATGTATGTGCCTTCAATCCAGCAAAAGGCGACCCTGGTGTAAGGGCATGAAGAAGCATGATACTCTGAAAATACAAACAGCTGCTTTACTAAACATATCAGTTAGAACAGGTGTCACATTTCTTCATCTGTTGTTAAAGTTACAGGTTACAGTAAGCAAACTTATACTTGAAAGCTGGAACTAAAGTGCAGAAGACAGATCAATATAAATAGGCCTTATATCAAGTATTGTCTTGTAACAGCTGCTGCTGGATTTGCAGCAGGGCTCTGGGTCCCTGCAAAGGCAGAGCAGGAAAGTTTGCAGAAAGTTGTTGCTTGCAAGAGCATAGGTATGTTTTTGACTGGCTCCTGAGGCAGGAGAGGAGAGGGAACTCAGCCCCAGAGACTCAGCCAGGCTCAGAGAAGAAAAGGGATCTGGGACCTTGAGTGGGAACTACCCTGCAGGCTGCCTGTGAAGTGAACCTGCCTTTAGTGACCGGGAGAAGATGACCTGATATCCTCTTTCCCCTCTGAGGCAGAGGGACCCATGTGGAGGAAAAAGGGTGGTAAAGCAGACTTGCCTAGGAGGGCAGGGTATTGATCTAGGAAGGCTCTGGGGAGAGTTAACTGAGAACCAGCCTGGGGCCGGGTGGGTGATAAACCCAGGGTTGTTTCAGTTATCAGCGCCAGGGGCTGCGTCTGGGAATTGGAGAAAGGTGTTTTTGGGGAAAGGGGACAGTGTGTTTTTCTTTGCAGATACCACAGGACAGCTGGACCAGAGGAGAGCTGCTCTTCCCCACCAGGCTTTAGCAGAGAGCAGGACTTTCTGAAGCAGCAGCACCAGCCATGGTTATTGTGTTGCCAGTGTGAAGGAGAGCTGATGTCTTGTTAACCCTGTGTGCACCTGCTGGGAGATTGACCAAGGCTATCTGACACCCCGGGACCCTAAATCCAGATGCGGCCGTGAGTACCACCATGGCTAGGGTTACACTCTTATTTAGCACATGCTGTCTGAGATACAGATTACTGCACATGCTGAAGAAGCTGGGCCCATAGTGTTCTACTATGTGAGTGAGGCAGGTCCATAGAGCAGTTTGAACTCTTTTAACATTTATGTAATTTAAGTTGCTGAGGCTGGGGTAGAGTAGGAGGGAAGCAGGAGATAAGAAAAAGAAGGGCCAGCCTCCAGGTATTAATTCTCTTCAGATGTCATTCTTCATTTCCTTTCCAAATCATTAAGACACCTCCACATTTTAGACATTTGTTAACTACTGCCACATCTGTCAACCCATAAAATTCATGTTAACAATGTAATAAAGACATCAATGACATAGTGTTCAGTACTCAGTGCCAATCACTGTGCATCAGAAGAGTACTTTGCTGCCAAGGAACCAGCTTCCAAGCACCAAAAAAACCCAGTATTCTATGTCCCTTCTTCCCACCATTCAATTCGGGCACATCACAGCGTGGAAGTAAAATGGCTTTGGCATAATTACCTGTAAAATATTGCTCTTAGATTTGCAAATCCTATTTTGTGTTTAAATACTAACCCAGAGGTATATGGGGATCGTGCCTGATGTTTTTGTTGAAGGATGATTTTCACCTCAGGAGGATAAGAGGATAAAGGAGGATAAGAACCAGAACTAAGAAGAGCTTGTCAAAATGCACAAAAGATGTCAATCAAAATATAGTTATTGGGGAACTTGCAGGCATGTGTTGGACTGTGTGCATATTGCAATTTTAGGGAGTTCTGTATCTGTTATTCTGAAACAGTTTCTTTCGTTCAGACCACTAATACAAGCTACCTGACAGGTCTTTTATCCCTCTGCCTAGACATGCTTAGGCAACAGGGCAGACTTGGGACCTAGTGTATTCAAATGCTAAAAGCATGACTGCACTAAAGTGCCCTCTATATAGCCACATTTGATAACTCCAAAGTAGCATGTTCCATTTATAGACTTTTGTTTTGCAAGTCCTTGGTTTAACCCTGCATTCCAAGAGACAATTGTTAACGAACAGATGATTTTAATATTAAATAGGTTTCAGGTAAGGGAGAACAGGAAAAGATTTCCAGGACCACTATGACCACTGTCTCTCCTCTTGGCTCTGAGAAGTAGACATCTAACTGTTAAGCTGATTACATATGCATCTACTTAAGTCTGTGTGTGCAATAATGGTAAATTGTGTATACAGTTTGTTAACATTTATGTACAAAAAAAAAATATCTAGGCTTAGAAGACTAAAGCTAGGAACTTACCCTACTTATTTTTGTCCATCAACACACAGCATCGATTTTAAGTGCCAATACAAGATTGGCACATAAGATTTGGGAACATGAGCTCTAGGGAACATAAGCTCTAGGGAAAAGTCAGGGCAACCAATTATATAGTATCCGAGAGGGCAGTTTGCAGGAAAGTTCATTTTGATGATAGCAGATGACTTGAAAGTTGCTGTCTGAGTGGCAGCTGACATAAAAGAAGGCATTCTATCATTTTATGTTCTTGCCTTGGGCTTAGAAAGGAACTGATTGTCAAAAGCTCTATATGAAGAGAATGATATTTTCCATCTGCAGTTTGATGATGTTTGCCTGATAAAGATCAGTAATGATCCTTGTGCAGGCATAACTCAAATCAAATGAATTTTTCAGGACCTAGCGACGGCCCCAATTCATGTTTCAGCTGCACAGACTTTATGATCTACTGCACTTTCTAAAGATAGTAAGTATGTAGGCAAGTACCCAGGGAAGTTAATATTAAGGTTGCCTTCAAACACGTTCAGATGTTTTTGAGCAGTATTCATCTGAGTGAACGGTTCTGTTCAGTTCCCTTTCAATTAAAAACACACATAGTGTTCTGCACTGCTAGTTACCAGGTTCCAGTTCTTGCTTTCCTCACTGAACAAAGGCAATCCCTCTGGCTGATTAAGGAAATGGCTGTTAATATTAAGCCACTTAGAACAAACATTAAGGGTCCTTTATAACAGGAATTGCAGTTTGAATGGTAGACTGATTATTTCTGTTTAAATGTCAGAGCATAGATGTATTCTTCTGCATCTCACATAGTCAAGAAACTGACTTACAAACAGCAAAAGGTGGCACTTCTATTTACTCATCTGATCTCTTTTGTAGGTTATACGTTTTCCTGATAAAAGTGCTCCGCACCAAAACATACATAGGATTAATTTGTATTCAGGAGAGAGAGTATGTTTGGGGAAGAAAGTATCACAATGAGATATTCTGAAGTCTGACAACAAAGACTTGTTTCTGCAGAATAAAAAGTGACCAACTACTGTGTAGACTGCTCAGAATTGCCAGTCAGGTCACCCTGACTGACTCAGTGAAATAGCAGGGAAGCTCAAGAACACTCAGGCAATCGCTGCCCAATGACAAAAATTCAGGTGGGATAGATAGTATGCATATTTCAACTCTAAATCTCTAAGTTAACTGTCTGGCACCCAGCTCCATTAACAGCATGCAGAGAGCAGCAAAAATGCATCTGGCACTGCACACTGTGAATTGTGTGGAACTTCATGAGAAGGTAGATGCAGGTGGCTTGCATTTTTTGGCACAAAATGTCTCATGGTATCATACCGCATGGTTCTGGTTCTATATATACATATTTCAAGATCAGTCCTTGTAAAAGCACAAGCAGAGCTTTTATATGAAATATGCTATTACATCATACAGTTGCTCAGAGCTATGCAACTTATTCTAGAAACAAATTTCTTCACCCATCCAACACTTTACAAAACAATCAGCTCACCTGCACTCCTGTGTAAATGACTGAGCAGGGATAGTACATCCAAAAATCTTTATGTAGTTTGGTTTTGATTTTGGACTCACAGGTGTGTCTTTCAAAGGCAATGACACCACAGTCTTTGTAGTAATGTATTATGGTGTCAGCAGAATTAGAATCAAACCCCGCATTCTATTGTAGGAACAGTATCCGATCTACCTTTATATGCATTATAAAGTTACATCTGCTGTAAAAGAACAGAAACTGATGTATTTGGAAGTTGACAAATGCAAAATTTTCACTGCATATGCAACGCTTGGGAGTGCCTAGAGATATAGGGACACATTATATTCCACCTATTAGGTGCGACAATAGACTTAGGCATTTATGTTGTGTAACCTCATTCAAGTCCCTGAAAAATTGTTAATACAAAAAGAGGGTGGGACCTCAACTTAAGTCTCAAAAAAGCAGTGAAGTGGATGATGACTATAAGGCAAGATGGTATGCAACAAAAGTAGATGCATTAATAGATTTGAGCAGAGTGGAAGAGAACCACGCTGAGGCACCTCAGTTCACTTATGTGTCTAACTAGTTGAATAGATGGCTCATCATCTTTAATACATAATCACATACTTTATTGACTAATTCATAGGATCATAGAAATATAGAACTTTAGGGTAGGAAGGGACCTCAGGAGATCATCTAGTCCAACCCCTTAAGTAGCGCTGGAATGGACTTGAGCAGGAATCTGGACTAGATGACCTTGTGAAGATGGGTTGATCCCTGACTAAACCATCCCAGGCAAGTTTCTTTCTGTTCACCCTGCTCTTGGAAGTGTAACCTGGGTGTCCCCAAAGTGAGTGTCCCCCCTTACCAATAGAAGGGGAAAGCCAGCAGGGTACACATGCTGGGGATGGAAACTGCAGTCTATTCACAGTTCCTCCCACTTATGTCTCAGTACAGGAGGAATAGAAAATGATGTCTTAACCAGGTACAAATTTAATATACATCTATAAAAATTTAGTGAACTAAAGCCAGTATTTACAGGTTACACATACATATAAATATAACTATATACACATCTAAATGCAAACAGGTAAGCATACTGGTCCCAATGGTATGAACAGGCAAGTTCAACAATAAGTGACACTCTAAAATACAAAGTGTACAATTAATAGTTAATAAACACTCCTAAAATACACAGCAGGTATCAAACAGTACTACAGCCTAGCTAGGCATTCGCCAGTTCACTGAAAAGTTAATGAGCTGCTATTCAGTATTATCTTTTCTCCTTCTTGTTCACCCTCTGATCTCAAGTCTTATTCACTGCATACTTTTGAAACCCTATTCTGACAACAGAATAATTGTTTCCCAAAACCTGTGTGTGGCTTTCACTTCTGTGTTATCTGACTGCTCCATGAATACAAGTGAATTCATGTTCACAAATATCCTTTTGATAAGGAGCAAGGGAGTGATGTTATCCTCAGTTAACGCCCACAGAGCTATGGTAGAGATTAAAGAGCAAGTATCCGGTAATTTTGGGTGCCCAATCTGAGAGGTCTAGGACCTGATCTGAGACTACTAAAACTAGAGTACTTAGCACTGTATGGTCATATGTTCAAGGCACAACTCTTTTGAGTGATATTGCAGCAGGGAGTGCTCAGCACTCCCAACCATAACCTAGATCTCATTTCCAGCACTGAGAAAATGAGTACACCGTAGAGCTCACATCACTTGTAGCAAGCTTATCAAGCTAATGACCATATGCAGGCTAAAAAGCCTGGATGGTGAAATTCCAGCTGTTTTTAGCAGCAAATCTGGTAACAGCAGATGAGCTAATAAACACATCAGCTATTTCAGCTTCTCATTATTAAGATCTGTGGCAGATAAACAGCTATTGTTATTGGCCTGACATAAATGTCCATCTTCATTAGCCATATGTCTAATTTTCTCCCCAATTCCCTCACTGAATCCCACTTCCTGCTCCTTGCTTGGGCAGTCTCTTTCTAAACTTAGCTCTGAGTTGCAGTTTTCCTTTCCACTTCTCTGCATTTTGGTGGAGAGAGAGAGAGAGAGAGAGAGAGAAGGAGAAGACAACAGACAACACCTAGGTTAGAATATTTAAGAACCCTCCTCCCTCAATCCTCACCCTAGTCTTTAATCTATTGTTGCTTCTTCTTACAGATACATGAACAATCTTGTCAGGCCAGGATCTGTGAGGGGATCAAGCACGGGTCCAGCCCACAATTTTTGGGGGCCCCTGCAAGATAGTTTTGGGGCCCCCTGACCCATCAAACAATCCAAATTACAGTATAAAATTACTGAAATAAAATAGTCAGGATGAGGCTGCATGCATGTGGGCTGTGCTGCAGGGAGTGCAAAGTGGGGGCAGCATGTGCTGGGGACACCTGGGTTCCCTGCCAGTGCGGGACCGGGGCTGGGAACTCCTTCCCTGCTCTGCCTGCATCAAGCCCTTTAAACATGGTGCATGCAGCAGGGGGTGAGCAGGAACTTGGCTTCAGGTTCCACAGGATAGGATGGGCCAGTCCTGAATCAAGCATATTCATTCCCCGATCACGACAGTGAAATACCTGAAATTTAGTTGCTGTACTGCAGGTCTATATAATACACACTTTCTAAGGCTTATAAACTTGCCAGATGGGGATAGATTTTACAGGGATTGCAAAAGGAACATTTCTGACAATGATTGTTCAAGCCCCTGCTACAAAGTAGGGGGCATTAATGCTTTTCAGAAAGGTCAAATTTTTAACTTTGTAAAGCAATTTGTTCTCCCCACCCCACCCCTAGTTCTCAGGAATGACAAAATCATTTTGGGGTAAAGGTTTCAAAACACCAACAAAAGATTCCGAAGCAGGCATGTCACATGGAAGATATCACCCCAAGTATTAAAGTTTGGTAAATTTATATGCAATTACAAAATTTTCTGCAAACTACTACAGAACAGAGGCTAGTGACATCTTCTTTCTTCACCCACCCCAGCTTGGTATGGGCTGACAAGGGAGAGGAGGATCCAGGTAGTCAACCAAAGACTGCGGTGCTGGTATCATCGGGAAGGCTTTGGTTTCCATGACCACAGCCCACTCTTTGGAGAGAGAGGCAGTGAGCTGCTGGGAAGAGATGACCTCCACCTCTCTGCTGGGGAGGAGGCTCTTCTCAGCCAGACTGGCTGACCTGCTCCACCAGGCTTTAAACTAAGCCTGCTGGGGAATGGGGGGGCTACCACCATTGCTGGCCCACTGAGCAACCATTGCAAAGGTAGCAGGCCAAGGCACTTAAGGGAGTCCACCCCTGCCCCAGACCTGGTACAATCTGTGGGCAAGTCAAGAGCCCCCAAGGGGACACTTTCCTGCCTGTACACAAATGCCAGGAGCTTGGGGAATAAGCAGAAAGAGCTCATCCTTCTGCTTACTGAAAATAATTATGACATCATAGGGATAATGGACTCCACCCATGACTGGACCACAGGTATAGATGGCTATACCCTATACAGGAGGGATTGTGTAGATCAAAGGGGTGGAAGTGTAGCTCTCCATGTTAAGGAAAGCTACACATCCCTGCAAGCTGATGCTGGAGACCCTCTGGGTTAAAGTCAGTGGGGAACACAGCACAGGGGACACAACAGTGGGAGTCTACTACAGACCTCCCACCCAAAGTCCTGAGCTTGACCAGGAGTTCAACCGGGAACTGGCTGAGGCCGCATGCTTCAGGGCCATGGTTGTCATGGGTGACTTCAATTACCCGGATATCTTGCGGGAGGATCACTCAGCAAAATCCAAGCGGTCGCAAAGCTTCCTCTTGTACGTAGATGACCTCTGACTCAAGTAGTCTGTGGGCCAGCGAGAGGTAAACTGCTGCTCGACCTGGTACTGGCTACTGGGGATGATCCAATCAGTGACCTAGTGATTGATGGGAAGCTGGGTGACAGCTACTATGAGCTAATCACCTTCACCATCCACTGTAAAGCTGGCAAGTCATTCAGCAACACAGAAGTCCTTGACTTCAGGAAAGCTGACTGACAAGCTCAGGAGGCTTGTCAGTGAGACCCTAAGGAACTACAACCCCAGGGGGAGGGGAGTGGTTGCTTCTCAAGGGAACGATGCACAATAATTCTATTCCATCTCAGAGGAAAGGCAGCAAGAGGGCACAGCAGTCCCCCTGACTCTCCAGGGATCTAGAAGACCTCCTGAGGCTAAAAAGAAAGGCCCACAAAGGACAGAGGATGGGCTTCACCTCCAAGAAGGATTATTCTGCACTGGTCTAATCCTGCAGGGAGCAAACCAGGAAAGCCAAGGCTGAAACTGAATGCCAACTAGCTTTGAGCATCAAGGATAATAAAAAATCCTTTTTCAGATACGTGGGGAGTCAGAGGAAAAGCAAGGGCAACATTGGACCCCTGCTGAACCAGATGGGACAACTGACGCCTACGAAAAAGCCAAACTATTTAATGGGTACTTTGCATCGGTCTTTCATCAGTCCTATGGGATGCCCATGCCCACCACGGGACAGGGAAGTCCAGGTGAGGGATCTCCCCTGCCCTCCGTTAATGCTGACCTTGTGAAGGAACACCTTGAGAGGCTGGATACCTTCAAGTCAGCCTGCCTTGACAATCTACACCCCAGGGTACTCAAGGAGCTGGGAAACATTATAGCCCAGCCTCTGGCACAGATCTTTGAGAACTCCTGGTGCTCTGGTGTAGTGCCCAAAGACTGAAAGAAGGCCAATGTGATGCCTATCTTCAAGAAAGGGAGGAAAGTGGATCCGGCTAACTATAGGCCCATCAGCCTGACTTCTATCCTGGGGAAGATCTTAGAAAAGTTTATTAAGGAGGCCATCCTTAATAGACTGGCCGATGCCAACATCCTGAAGGATAACCAGTATCTCATTTCCTTCTACGACCAGGTGACCTATCACCTGGACAAGGGAGAAGAGATTGACGTCACATATCTTGACTTCAGAAAAGCCTTCAATCTCATATCCCGTGATCACCTCTTGGCAAAACTGGCCAATTGTGGCCTTGGGTCCACCACGATCCACTGGCTTGGAAATTGGCTCTGTAGTTGGATCCAGAGGGTAGTAACTGACGGAACTAAATCATCATGGCACCCTGCAACTAGTCGGGTCCCCAAAAGCTCTGTACTTGGACCCATATTGTTCAACATCTTCATTAATGATGTGGACATTGGAGTCAGAAGCAGACTGGCCAAGTTTGCCGATGAAACAAAACTTTAGGGCAAAGCAACCACGCCAGAAGATGGGCGGGTGATCCAGGCTGACCTGGACAGGCTCAGCAAATGGGCAGATGAGAACCTGATTGTGTTTAACACTGCAAAATGCAAGGTTCTCCACCTTGGGAAGAAAACCCTGCAGCATCCTTATAGGCTCAGCAATGCTACAGTGCCTAGTACAACAGAAGTAAGAGACTTGGGGGTCATCATTGACCACCAGATGAACGTGAGCCTGCAATACGATGCTGCGGCTAGTAAAGTGACCAAAATGCTGGCTTGCATCCATAGATGCTCCTCAAGCAAATCCCGGGACATCCTTCTCCCCTTGTACTCGGCCTTGGTGAGGCCTCAGATGGAGTACTGCGTCCTGTTTTGGGCTCCACAATTCAAAAAGGATGTGGAAAAGCTTGAGAGAGTCCAGAGAAAAGCCACACGCATGATCAGAGGTCAGGAAAACAGGCCTTAAAATGACAGGCTGTGAGCCATGGGGCTCTTTAGCCTGGAAAAGCGCAGGCTCAAGAGTGATCTGATGGCCACCTATAAGTTTATCAGGGATGACCACCAGGATCTGGGGAAATGTTTGTTCACCAGAGTGCCCCAAGGGATGATGAGGTCAAATGGTTATAAACTACTGCAAGACCATTTCAGGCTGGACGTAAGGAAGAATTTCTTTACTGTCCAGGCCCCCAAGATCTGGAATAGCCTGCCATCGGAGGCGGTTCAAGCACATACATTGAACACCTTCAAGAGTAAATTGGATGCTTATCTTACTGGGATCCTACGACCCCAGCTGACTTCCTGCCTTTCAGGCAGGGGGCTGGATTAAGTGATCTTCTGAGGTCCCTTCCAGCCCTAGTGTCTATGAAATTCCTTGCAAGTTCTAATTTTGAGTGTTTGAGAAATATTTAGGGAAGCTACTCCCTCATGTTGACCACCTGTTTATTCATTTGTCAGTGCCAACTATCCCTCCCAAAACTATGGGAAACTTCTACAACAAAATGCCATCAGTATTTATTATTTCTTTTGTCAATTTTGTGTCTTATTCATTGTGCTCAGCTCTCTGCATACAAAGAGACAGACATGGCCCATGCCAAAAAGTGCTTGCAATTTAAGATAAAAGTATACAAAAAAGGTAAGGTGAGAGATTTGCAATCAAAATATGAAAAATTATTAATCTATTCATAGATTTAAGGTCAGAAGGTACCATTATCATCATCTTGTTTGCCATCCTGTACAACGCAGGCTACAGAATTTCACCAAGAGCTTCTTACTAGAACCAGTATGGGCAAACATAACATGCCGGCTACAAGTGCCAAATCAACCCATCCTTAATTAGCTGCCTAATTAGGCAACAGAAAAAGCAGGTTTTAAAGGAGTGCTGCAGAAAAGGATATGGATAGTTTTTGAGAAGCCAATTCAAACAGTGAATCATGTGAAGGAAGGAAAGAAAGATGGTTGTGGAAATAAGTCTAGTATTTTGGGCAGAGCAGAAAGGAATGAAAGATGATGTGGCGGGGAAGAATAACTTTTTTTGTGAATAACCTTGGAGGTGACAATAAACAGTTTTAAGTTGTACTGGCAGTGAAAAGAAGTTGGCAAAGAGATTCAAAGAAGGGTGATGATAGAATCAGGAATGATGTAGCAGGAAGATTATCTTAGAAGAAGTATTTTGAGGGAGAGGCAGGGAAGGGGGGCGAAGTGGATGTCAGTAGATGGAAGGCAGTAGACGAAGTGTGAGTAGCATTTTGGCTCTGTAGCTTTATGGAAACAGACCAGATCTAAAAGTGTCTATAAGGAAAGATTTGGACCTAGCTTCAATGTGTAGATCAGGAGAGAGAGGGTGTCACACAGCCACCAAAAAGGCAAAAAGACACCAGAACTTTAGTGAGGCAGAAATGAGGGAGTGGGACACCTTTGAGAAGGATAAAGGGATCAAATTTCAGTCATATTAGGTTAAAGACAAATGGGAAAAATATCAAGGAAGAAATGTCACAGAGAGGCTGAGATGCAGAACTAGAGAGAATAGTACAGATCACAAGTGCAATCTAACTTGAAAATAAATTTTCCTGGCTATATATTATTTACCGGAGTTGCTTTTTAAACTTAAATAGCACCTTGCACATCTCAAGGTCCCTTGCAAATACTACTGACTAAGCCCCAAAACACACCTTTAAGTAAAGTATGCTTAGCAGGAAAATGTATATTCTTTAAAAGTTAAATCATGCATGCTCCACATTGCATAATCCACATTAATATTTGAAATTAGACAAAACTGGATTATGTATATTCTACAGTAACTAGTATAATTACTAATCTTTGGAGTCCCTTGCTATAATGTCAAAATCTAAGATGTGAGCATCATAAACAGTAAAGCTTCAGTAAAGTGGAGAGTTGGAGTTATTTCCAGTAACTAAGCCAGACAGGTAGTGCAATAGCACTGTATCATTTACTTTTCAGTTAGAGAACCTATTCCAGTGAAGTAAGCATATTATTTCCCTGCATGATTTAACTGAAAGCAAATTGCACATAATAATGAATTATACATGTTCTTAATACTATATTTACTCAAATCTAAGATGAGGTTTTTCCCTCCCATTCATGGGGGTGTGAGTGGAATTGAACCAGGCAAGCAGCTGCTGAAGCTCCAGGCTGAGCCAGGGATGCATGGAGGGGCCCCAGTACTGTTTGCCAGGGGAGGAGTGGGAGGCAAAGCATGAGGAAAAATGGTGGTGGGAGGGACATGGGGGAAAAGGAACATGTGTGTCTGGCTCACCACTTTTGCCCGGCAAGCCTGGCATGGAGAAGGACACTTCGGATTTGTGGAACAGTTCTACCAATCAGGTAACAGCTGGGAGGGGCTTGCCCTGCCCCTGCTCAGAGGTGGTGGGAGGGTGAGGTGGGGTGAGGAGGCTCTGGACCTGATTGAATACTGTGCTTTGCAGATCTGGCAGACTTCGGGGGGGGGGGGGGCTCCAGTGTAGATAAAAGCCCAGTGTCCCTCATCTTTTGTGTAATTGTTACCATAATTATGAATTGGGTTAATTTGGTATAATGGGTTTTTAGCTTATCGAATTGTAAATATTTATCTGTATACCTTTGGTGTTGTTAAGAGAGAATATTTTTGGAAAGTTTTCTTTTGCTACCTATTAGAATATTTACCTATATATAATAAGAAATAATTTGTATATTATAATTCAGTAAACTGTAAATAGTTAAAATCATTGGTGTGAAGTTGACTCTATAAGAGGAGAGAGGAACTCATGCACAAATCACTAGTGTCCCTCTCACAGCACTGTCCCCTGCCTCATCTATCCCTTCCAATTGAGGACGGGCACACCCTGGATGTTCCTGGGTTACATGCCAGACAAGGGGCAATGCGAGAGAAGGGTGCAGGAAAAGAGATGTGATAGAAGGGAGCTCAAAGCAAGGGAAGTGAAAGGGAAAAGGCTATGTGAAGCACAAGGAAGCCAGAGAACTGCAGAGCAAGGGGTACACAGAAGGGTGCATGGTGCAGCGGGAGCATGGAGAAAGGGACACACAGAGTGGCAGGGGCAGCTGCTACATTTCCATCTCTAACCATGACCCCTGCCCAGGCTGGAGGTTGGAGCCAGGAGCTGTAACTATTGCTCTTGCTTGTCCTAGCCAGGCATTTCATACCCCTAATGAACACAGAACCAGAGCAGCTGCAAAGGGGGAGAGGGGGGGAGGGGGAAGATAAGGGGCATGGGGCTGGCTGGCTGCCCCACAGCCATAGCCTTCCCTGCTACTGATTTGCTTTTGGTGGTGGTGGTAGTAGAATGTGAGAGGCTAGATCTCATTCTACCTATAAGACACACAAGTGGTCTCAGTGCTTAAAATGTTATCCTATTCCACCCTGGCAAAATGCTAAGAGGCCTACTTCTGTAATGTGGCTTCATTTTCATGCTAAAATGATGATCCAATAGCAGCAAAACATCCAACATTTTCTTTAACTATTTTTCAGAGACTTTGGCAGGGTAGAATAGGATCACTCTTAGGCACCAAAGTGAGCCTAGGTGCTTAATAGTGATCCTATTACACCTTGCCAAGTAGATGGCATGGGATCAGACCCTACATGCTTTAGAACTTTTAAGCACCTACAGACCTGCAGGTAAATTTTAAAGTAAAAGTAAACACCTGAAACCTGAGAAATTTGAAAGATCTGCCAAAGCACTTCAGCCCCTTAATTCTGTTTCTAAGTGGCATCTGCTCTTACTTGCTGAATACTTGGTCTTTTACAGAGTTAAACATAATGTATGAACAAAGCAGCGTGCAAGTGTGGCAGTGTGAATCTTAATAACTTTACTTAGAACTAAACAGAAGTCAGATTATAGTATTGTCCAAAGTAACCAAAGTGGTATCATTCAAAGTTTATAGTTTTTAATTTCCTCCAATTAGAACTTATTGAACTATTATGACAAACACACATATAAAATTATTTTTTTATTTAAAAAATACTTTATATACCAATCCAATTTAACTAATACATTCACTTCTTATACAAAATTACTAGATCAATGATTGAAACAAATATTCAGACTATGGAATATCAAAGAACAGTCTGTCCATTCACATCCTAGGATTTCTATCATCCAGCTGGAAATCAAAACTCTTAACAGGGGTCCAGCAAATAATCATCAACTTGCCCTATTTGTTTTAGGTGATTAAATATCCATTAAAAAAAAAACACAATTTTTTTGTAGGTATTGCTGAAGATATACAAGGGTGTTCTTTCAGACATAACAGCAAAATGGATGTCCATGCTGTTTGTGTGCAAAGTAGGAAACAACACAGCAGCGGGGAACACTTATGGCAGCACTGACTAACCAACCCATTGTTTAAGCCCATGTAGAGAAGTGATGTGGTCCAGTAAATGATCACTGCGCACAAAACGGTTTTATTTCAAAATTGCCATTAGTTTCTGCAACATCCTCATAAAAATATTGATGAGTCAAATAACAAGAACCATGAGCCAAACAAAATCAAATTTTAAAGTAATTTGACTTGCTATATTTTCAGTCAGAACAGGGAACAGACTGACTTAAGACAACTTACAAGCCCTCAGAAAATTTGCTTAACAACATGGCAGCTGTAAAAAGTGGGTATTGGGCCAAACACCCACCTACTTCGCCTGTTACACCTTTGATGGTACAAACTGAATGAAGATAAGGCAGGAAAGGCTGCCCATTTTCTTTCCCAGATGCCAAGGGCCTGCATACACGGCTCTGACCTTCCTTATACCACGTCCATACCTCACAGATGGCATCCATGGCCTAACACCCAGCCTATATGCCTGTGTCCTCACACTGAGACCCGTGCTCCAGAATCTCACGTGGGACTCTTACTCCCCACTGGAGCTCACAATTGCTGTGCCCTAACACTGGACTCTCATTCAGTCAATCACTCAGGGCTCCCAGCCCCTATGTTTTCTTGGGCTCCAAGCCCGGCTTGGGACCCTCATGGTCCTCTCACGCCCCAGTACTGGGGCCTCAATCCCCTTCCCTACACTGATGCCCAGTGTAAAGCCAGGAGATTGAGGCCCAATCTACTTATGCCTTGCCTGAGGAGCCTCACATCTAGCTCCCTTGGCTTAGGACTCCATTCCCCTGGAGCCTCACACCCAGCTCCTTAATGCAACTTAGGTCTTACAGTGATCCTGGAAGCTGCCTCAGGTCCCTTCCTGACCTAAGCCCCACGCCTCAGGACTCACCATGAGCCTGAGCTCCTGCTTTGACTTCGGAGCATGCTCCCCTAGCCTTTCCCCTCCACCTGTGAGGCAGCAGGGTCTGAGGCTTTCTGGTACCTGATACTCACCATTCACTGGGGAGGTCCCAGGTGTAGCAGGGAGGTTTTAGGTCATGCCCCAGGACCAGGAGCACCCAGCCATACCCATAGTTCCTGCCCTTACCTGCTTCTTCAGCAGCAGCAGCAAGGTGGTGGTCTACTCCCTGGTACTTACAGCAAGCTGCTTAGCGCCCTTCTCTTATAATGAACAGCTGGGCCCTGTTCCCAGTCAGGTAATTGGGTCTGATTGAGAGTACAGCCACCTGCAAACTGCTTGGCTGCTTGCTCATGCCCCTTTCAGTAACAGAGCACACCCTGTGCTCTCTTACAGTGGCCTGCAAAAATTGAAGTCCTCAAGCAGTCACCTGTTTCCCCGTTCTTTCTCATAGTATATGGTTGTACCACATAAATAAAATTCTAGGCAAGTTCACAGCATGTCTGGTCACTCTACTCTGAATTCAAAATATTGTGCCTTTCCCAACAGCATAAATTAAGGAGAGACTTAAAACTTAGCTTTACATTAGCAGGAGTTCATGCTTTGTGGCTCAATCTTAATGTTATTCAAACAGATGGTTTAAAATTTAATATTCTAATGCCAGTGAAACCCCACTGTGAGAGAAAACAGTGTTAAATGTTTCATTAATATGTATGCTCTTTTCCATATTCACTACAATTAAACTACCCATTACTTTGGGTAACAATAACACCACCATATTTGGAGCTACAGCAACTCTATAATTAAGATTCAGTTTTAGATTATTACATATAAAGGGGATAGACAGAGTGGCAAGGATGGGATTTCAGTCATCAAAACTTATCCCATTGTGGGTTTTATCATTATACAATGTGTACCTGATGTGCAATAGAGATTAAAATGACAATACTATATATATTCCTTGCAAATGAGTTTGCATTTTGCATTGTCTCAAAGTCCAATAATGCCTGAGATCTAAGATAAAAACCTTCAAATGAATTTTTGATTTTACAGTGTATTGACCAAAGGTAAATGAGGATGTTTGGCAAGAAAACGTGAAGTTTCAAGAATTCATGAGCATATTAATTAGTTGTTCCCCCCTTTGGTTTACCTCATGGACAGACTACATGAAACTTCATGAAATATTCATACTACTTTCTCCTAGCTCACCTCAAGAATACATCCATTTGGGGCTTTGGAGTGCATAAGAACTTAAATTGACACAGTGGTATTAAAGCTAGTTAAATTGCATTCAACCAATTTAACTTTTAGGGTAACTCTCTCTCTGAGGCAATTGACAGTTACCACTCCCTGATCCACATAATGGATTACAATCCTCTACTAAAAGTTGCATGTGCAGAACTGTAGACAAAGTGCCTCTTGCAATGGGCAATAAGTTTATTGTTCCTACAAAACCCAGAAGCAATGCTGTGTATTTTCAGGGCCATTTTCTAGCATTTTATCAATTAACAAATACATTTCAAACTGCTCCCTCACTCTCCTGAACTTCTCTGTTGCAGAGCATTCCTTTTCCTGCTTTCTTCCAACAAGTTAAGTCAGTAAGCTCTTTCAGGTATCCAACTGCCAAGGTTTTGGGTAGAGGTTCTGGTTTTCAGAGCTGTTCTTTGACTTTCAAGCCCTTCTCCCTCCCTGTCCCAAATCCAAAATGAGCCTGTGCTATGTATCTATTTCTTTCCTCTTTCCTACCAGCTACTCAGATGCTGGACAGACTCCAACGTACTTCAAATGCTTTCAGATGCAGATGACTGTACACACCCTTTGAAGTGCTCCAAAAATGGTAGAAGTACTCCAAAACCCTGAAAAGGCTACTACTTAGAATGAAGCACTTCCAGTTATTTGTGCATACTTTACAGAGTATAACTGGGAATAATGGGGTCCCCCAGTATCCCACAGTTCTCCAAATTCCCCAGCTCCTAATGGAGGGAAAACAGGTCAGACCCAACAAGTGATCTGTATACTTGACCTCTGCTATCCTGTGCTTCCCATTCTCACTGGACCTGGGAGAGACATGGGGGCTCTGGTCTCCAGGTTTCAGTAGTAGACAGAGTACTCTGGAGGAGCAAAAGCACAGCACACAGGGAATTGCTCACTGGCAACTGGCTCTTCTGCAGAGTACTCACTCATAATCCTCTCCACTCCCTCATCCCTACTGGCAGGTTTTGGGAACAACAGAGTCATAGGATACAGCAGCCCTCTCACACCTCCTGCCTGGAAAGCACGCTTCTGCATGCAGGTGTGGCACTTTTGAAGTGACCCAGCTGGGAACTTAGCAAGAGGCTGTATATTTATTCATGGCCAAGGTGCTCCATTTTTTAACTATTACAAAGTGCATGTTCATATTGAAGAGCTTCAAACATCAGGTCTGACTATTCTCAGGTGTTCTCACTCCCTGATTGTCTCTTGGCTCTTTCCAGGTTTCCCAGTGGAGGAGAAATGGCTGGCTTAACAGGGAAAGAAAATAGAGTTTCTTCAGCTGCCCTGTCCACCTTGGACAAAAGACACAGCAGGAGGACTAGCAGGAGGCCTAGGAAGCTAGAGAATCATACTGAAACCTGAGGTTTCTAGCTAAAGGTCGGGCTGTTGGACAGTTTGGAGACACAACCCAGTAACAAGTACCTGTGAAAAGATGCCCATTATTACCATGCCTGTTTGTATTCGTATTAGAAAGTTGCAGAGAATATATATAAAGCAGCAAAAAGAAACAGAAAATCCATATACTGTATTTCTAGCACACAACACACCACTTATAATATAGACAGGAAACAGTAAATCTTTAGGGAAAGAATCAGATTTCTGGACAATTTTTTCAACATCCTTGAAAAAAAGGCTAGGTTCCCCCTCCTACACCAGGATTAATTACAAATAATAATAATTATGTTACACACACACACACTCTGAACAAAAGGCTAAAGTTATGACAGAATCACTAATAATTTTTCTTTTTAACCTGAAATTAATCCAACATTGCAAAATTTTACCACATTTGCTTTTTCCAAAGACCTCTGGATTGCAGGGGAAGCAAAGGTAAGCAATATATACAAGATTTCTTCAGAGTTACAACAACATTTTGAAAGGCAGAACAGCTTTTCATCCTCCCCCGCCTTTTTTTTTAATCCACACACTGCAAACAAATCAAATTGAATTTATTTAGTGATTTCTGGAACCTTGAGGACATGCAAGATATGGTTGTGACTTGGCCTCTAATACTAACCATGCAGGTAAAACTGGTGTGGAAGAAGAGGTTGTGGAGCCCAAGGTGAATAAATAGGAGTTTGGAGTATTAGTTCATTTCAGTATTTGGGCCTGAACAGTTATGAAACCACATATCAAGACAAAACCAGAAAGGGAACTGAAACTTCAGGATTCTGACTGCCTTGTTTTAGCCACTGCAAAACACAACCTTTTCATGCAGAGGAGAGGAAAAGATAATGTGAATAATTACTTGAGAACATGTATTTTTTTTCAGACAAACACAGGTAGTAGAACACTTTTCATGAATAACCCCAAACTTCTGATTTCACTATCCTCATGCTCCAGAGAAAGTTACAACATAGCTTCAAAAGTGTGTCCAGAAACACAAACTCATAAGCTAGATGGACATGAAGAATCAAGGACTGAACATGGGTATTGATTTCATGGCATCTACCTGGCTCCACATAATCTCTCTTCATGCATTACAAGTGATAACAACCTTCTTCCTTTTTGAAAAGCCTTGAACCTCCACTGATCAAGTTACCCATTCTTCAATATTTGTTTGTCTCATACCCCTGGAAAATGCTCTCTTCTCCAGGTTCACAGCCCTGAAAACCATTTTTAATCTTTTACTGTGCCTACTATTTCCTCAGATACAGTCACAAAAATTTAAAATGTAGGTGTTTCAGAAGTGTTTCTATATTTCATAGAACATCTGCTACAGAAGAGAAAAGCTGCCTTTAATAGCCAACAAAGTGTAGCAAGTTGGTTTAATAAAGTAACATATGTAACTAATAAAGTGTCTGGCATCTGAACAGCTTTGGGGATGTGCTGAACATAAATGGGTTAACAAAAGTCTCATTCTGTATATTCAGTTTCTAAGAGACTACCATATGACAAAATATTCTAGTGATGGAACTGTATTTATCCCCCAGTACCTACCATATTTTCTTTGTTCCAATCACAAATGCCAGAGGAGTTTTGTCTCTTCTTATATTTAATCACTCACATCCACAGAAGGCATTCAGAACAAAAGGTATTTATGAAGAAATTAGAGGTAAGCTGGAACTGTTAAGATATGGGCACTAGGGCTTTGCGAAACAGAAACATTCCGCTTCAGCTTTGATGGAACAGTGTTTTGTTTTGAGTTTCATGTCATTTTGAAAGCACTGTTCCATTCCATCAAAATGGTTTTTCTGTTTCAGTGCTGTTTCAGCGTTTCACCGATAGGCTATAATGGGGAAGCATGAAACAACCTATAACTTTGTCATTTTTTTGCCTGATTCCGATGAAATTCACAGGGATGGTAGCCCCTTCTGAGAGGCTGCAAGCCACTGGGAAGTGAACCCCAGTGGTGGGAGGTGCTTCCTCCTACTGGGTTCAGTTCCCCAGGGCTGTGAGCCACTGGGAATGGAGCCTGGTGGTGAGAGGCACTTCCCCCAACTGGGCTGAGTACCCCAGTGGTGCGAATGGAGCCCCAGTGGTGGGAGGTGCTTCCCCTGGCCAGGCTCAGCTCCCAGTGGCTCACAGCCCCATGTAACTCAGCCTGGTGGTGGGAGGCGGAACCCAGCACCGGCTCTGCCCACCTTCTACCACCCAGGCTGAGCTCCATGGGGCTGGTGGAGCCAGAGTGCAGTCCAGTGGCAGGATGTAGGCAGAGCCAGCACTGCACTCTGTTCAGTTCCACCATCCCCACAGAGTGCAGCCTGGTGGCAGGAGGCAGGGAGAGCCAGGGCTGCAGTTTCTGCCAGGCTGAGCCACATGGGACAGCATCAAAACAAAACAGCCAGTGAATCTTCGCACAGCCCTAATGGGCACACCAAATGTTTCCAAAGTTGAACCAGCTTATAGGAAAAATCAGTATGTAGGCCTCCCCTACAGAACCTCACTTATGGTAGTACAGATTCCTTTAATGTGCAACACTGGAACCAAAGTGCACAGGAATTTGCATTCACTGAGTCACCTGAGACTGTTAAGGGGACCAGCATTTCAGAAGCAGATGACTAGGAACATTAGCTATCCAAGATGTTATAAAGGAGGGTACAGGGATAGTGGCCAGTGCTGCAGGGTGGCTGTACCCCCTGCTTTCCTCCTCCCTGCTTCTTCTCTACTGGGGCAGGAAGAAGTGACCCAGGAATAGCAGCTGGAGGACTTTAAGTCCAAAAAAAGGTAAGCGCCCCCCCTTATCCCCATACTCAGAGGCAGATCTCTCCTTTCCCTGCACCCTCCCCTCCTATTCTCTCCTCCCCTGCCTCCTGGTATCCCTACCGTTTCTGCTATCTCAGTAAAGAGGAAAGTTCCTGTCCCACTCCATCAAGGCTGCAAAAGGGCTGGCAGTAGAGTTGGGTGAGTTCCCCTTCCCTGTGTTTGCTCCTGGGCTGGTGGGGAACAAGAGGGGGAGCAGGCAGGAAGGGGGAACCTACCCACCCTCCACTGCCACCAGTGTCCCAGAGAGAATCCAGTCTCCCACACAGGCTGCCTGCAGCAGAACAAGAGCTTCCCTCACCCCCAATACAGCACAGACAGTGGAGACACTAGCCCCGGCATGTGGGGGGGAGGTGGGAAGGGGAAAGGGAATCATGCCTCTGAGCACAGGAAAAAGAAAAGAAGGGGGCAAATGTTTACCTTCTTCAGGATTTAAAAAGTGTCCCAAGCTGCTTCTCCTGCCACATCGTTAGAAAGTGGGGCAATCATGCCACTGCATCCTCTCTGGATCTGCCTTTGGCTAAATAGAGCCTGTGGTGGGCTAGAACTACAACCCTTTGCTTTAATTCCCTTTCCCTCCTGCATTTTTTAACATTACTTTAACCTGAATAAGTACCCTTGATTTGAAGATCTTGCATATCTTTGTTTTTATACTGTCCAATATAAAGTTTGGAAACAAATGGTATGCACTGACAATATCTACCAGGACCTGTATGAGATTATTATTTGTTTTCTGGAATCTCAACTCTGAGGGAGGGGATTATGCCTATGTGGATGTATAGAGTCTATCTCCCACAGTTGTGCAGAATAGCTCAGAAATATGTTTTTAAATTGTATTTAAATCAGCAGGTCCTGATGATCTCCACCCCAGAGTGCTGAGGAAATTAGCAGAGGTCATAGCGGGACCCTGGCACGGCTTTACAAGCACTCGTGGTGCTCTGGTGTGGTGCCAGGGGACTAGAAAAGGACAATGTGGTGCCCATTTTCAAAAAAGGGAGGAAGGAGGACCCAGGAAACTAGAGGCCAGTTAGTCTTACATCAGTCCTAGGTAAGCTTTTTGAGAGAGTTATCCTGGTGCATGTCCATGAGAGGCCAGCAGGGCAGATTATGCTTAGAGGCAACCAACATGGGTTCATTAGAGGCAGGTCCTGTCAGACCAACCTGGTGGCCTTCTATGACCAGGCCACAAAATCCTTAGACACGTAGCAGCGGACGTAGTCTTTCTGGACTTTAGGGAGGCCTTCAACACTGTCTCTGACCCCAACTCATTAAAAAAGTAGGGGACTGTGGTGTCAGCACCTACACAGTCAAATGGGTCACTAGTTGGCTGGAGGGCCGCACCCAGAGAGTGGCGGTGGACGGGTCATTTTTGATGTGGAGAGATGTGGCCAGTGGGGTTCCGCAGGGTTCAGTCCTTGGGCCCACACTGCTCAACATCATCAGTGACTTGGACGAGATGTAAAAAGCACCCTGTTCAAATTCACAGATGACATTAAGCTGTGGGGAGAAGTGGACATGCCAGAAGGGAGGAATAGGCTTCAATCAGACCTAGACAGGTTACAGGGGTGGACGGATGAGAACAGGATGGGTTTCAACACTGACACCTGGGGAGAAACATCCAGCAGCATACCTACAGGTTGGGGAACTCCCTTCTTGTCAGTGCAGAGGCAGAAAAGGATCTTGGAGTCATTATTGATACCAAAATGAACATGGGCCGACAGTATGGGGAAGTGGTCAGGAAGGTCAACCGTACCTCCACAGATGCAAGTCCAAGGAGGTGATCCTCCCTCTCTATGTGACACTGTTCAGGCCGCAGTTGGAGTACTGCATCCAGTTCAGAGATGTGGACAACATGGAGATGGTCCAGAGGAAGACCACCAGCATGATCAGGGGTCAGCAGGGCAGGCCCTATGAGGAGAGTTTAAGGGACCCAACCTTGTTCAGCCTCCACAAGAAAAGGCTGAGGGGGGGCCTAGTGGCCATTTACAAACTAGTCGGGGAGGACCAGCAAACACTGGGGGAGTCCCTGTTCCCCCAAGCACTACCAGGAGTGACAAGAAAAAATGGTCACAAGCTGGCAGAGGGTAGATTTAGGCTATATATCAGTAGATGCTACTTCACTGTCAGGGTGGCTAGGATCTGGAACCAACTTCCAAGAGAAGTGGTGCTGGCTCCTACCCTGGGGGTTTTTAAAAGGAGGCTGGATGAACATCTTGCTGAGGTCATTTGATGCCAGTACTCTTTCTTGCCGTGGCAGGGGGTCGGACTTGATGATCTGCTCAGGTCCCTTCTGATCCTACCAACTATGAAACTATGTTCCAAGAAGGAGAGGAGAGACCCGGGGGGGGGGGCGGTGTGTGGAGGGGTTACACCAAGATGAGATGTTACAAGTGGTTCGCATTTTTACTAAGCAAGGGTCAAGCATAAGGAATCTAACAAAGCCTACAGCCACATGCAAGTCCTTCTCTTCTTATGCCAGCCTAAGGGAGAAGTAGATCCCAGGAATCATAAAAAATGTCTTAAATATCTGCAAGATCTACTGTTATCACAGTTTCAATTTCTTGATTCCTAGGAGGGCTGATAGTATGGGCAGAGTTTCGAAGAATACCTTCAATGTAATAGCTGCCTAAAACAAGGCCCCTGAATTTGCTTGGAGTCTGCAATAACTACCACACTTATGAGTATGATCAGATATACCCTAATGAAAAGGATGGTATTAGTAAGAAATGAGTTCAAATGCAAGGGCTAGGTAGCAATAAAAGACTAAATAAAAAGAGGAGGAGGAGAATACTTGTCACTGTTTGGCCTTTAAACAGGTAAAACAGACAACAGGTGGGAGAATAAATGAATGAACAAATTCCCATTTTATCCATGGGAAAAGGAAGCAAAAAGGGATCTGCAAACAGCCACACAGGAAATCTGTGACAGAGCTGGGAGCTGAAACCAAAGCTGGTTCATCCATCACATCCATTATGTATGCCATTGTGCAATTGATGGACCCAAATAAAAATTTAGCTTTCTGACATTTAGTGGAGGTATATTAATCTCAGGATTCCAGTATCTGAGTTGTGGTGCACACATCTATTTCTGAGTAAGAATTATATCCAAAATTGTATAGAAGTTATAAATTAGAGGTGCTCCCTAACAAGAGACTGAGGAAAATAGGAATTAGGAGATGGTCCCTCAAGCAGCAGATAACTAGCTAGGCAGTAGCTGTTAGTTAGAGGCAGAGGGGGTCTGTGTAGGTTGCATACTGGCCCACAATTAAAGTTTGTTCTTCTCATCCTTGTATGCTTGTATTTACTGAATCCAGTGATCACTACAACTAGGAGTAAATAAGTAGATTTGAGGTGGGCATTTTAGTTGCATTCATTTATTTAAAAGCATGGTTTTATTTAATCATTTGGTTTATTGGCTTTATGGTTTGCATTCAAACACAGTAGCTGTGAGGAGTGTTCTATTTTATTCAAGATACTGTACTTGAGTGATTGATATGATTAAATTATGCTGAGAGAGTTGCCATATGGAAAGAGTCACTATTAGGAAGGTATTAGACTAATACAATATGTTAGCATTGCTGAAACAGTGCTACTATAACAGATTGTATCTTCACAGGACTGTGCCAAGTAGAAATAGCTTTGTAGCAAAGAAGGCTTGTTCTTTTAAATCTTTATGAATACCTTCAATTATCAACTACTAGGTGGCAGGTTCAATCCCCACCTCCAGCAGGCTTTACTCCTGCATTCTGCTTTCCTGAGGAAGCATTTTCCTGTTGTTTCCTTTGCCATCTTTAGCATTCAGTCTCAAGAGGTCCTCTTCAAGAGGGGTTGGGTGGGAGAGCGAGCCATCTCGATTCAAATCATTCTAACAGGATGGACTTTTAACCCCTCCCCTCTCATAACCAGAGAAATCCAGAGCAGCCTAAGGGCAAAAAGTAGGGCATATAAGCAGTGGAAACAGGGAGAAATCACCAAAGAGGAATATACCTCTTCTGCTCGTGCTTGTAGGGAGGCAGTTAGACAGGCCAAAGCTACCATGGAGCTGAGGATGGCATCCCATGTTAAGGATAACAAAAAATTGTTTTTCAAATATATAGGAAGTAAAAGGAAGGCCCACAATGGTATAGGACCACTACTGAATGGACTAAAGCAATTGGTGACAGACAGAGGGGACAAGGCTGAACTCTCAGTGAGTTCTTTGCCTTGGTGTTCCTAAATAAGGGGCAAGACATATCTTACAATGGGATCATAGAGAGACAACAGCAGGGTGCCAGACCACCAAGCATTGACCCTGAGATAGTGCAGAGTCACCTGGAAGGACTGGATGCATTTAAGTCAGCAGGCCCGGATGAGCTCCATCTGAGGGTACTGAAGGTACTGACTGATGTCATTGCACAGCCACTAGTAAGAATATTTGAGCACTTCTGGTGCACAGGACAAGTCCAGGAGGATTGGAAAAGGGCCAATGTGGTCCCTATTTTCAAGAAGGGGATGAAGGAGGATCCAAGCAACTACAGGCCAGTCAGTCTCACCTGCATCCTTGGTAAAGTCTTTGAAAATACTATTAATGCTTATATATGTGAGAGCCCAGCAGGAAAAATTATGCTGAGGGGAAACCTGTATGGGTTTGTAGCAGGTAGATCATGCCTGACTAATCTAGTCTCTTTTTATGACCAGGTTACAAAACACCTGGATGCAGGAGTGGGGTAAATATCGTTTACTTAGACTTCAGGAAGGCCTTTGATACAGTATCCCACCCCATACTGGTGCACAAATTAAGAGGCTGTAACTTGGATCATTACACAATCTGGTGGGTGGCAAATTGGCTAGAGGGTCGTACAGAGAGTAGTGGTGGACGGGTCGGTATTGACCTGGAAGGACGTGTCCAGTGGGGTCCTGCAGGTTGCGGTCCTTGGACCGATATTCTTCAATGTCTTCATCGGTGACTTGGATGAGGGAGTGAAGTGTACTCTGTCCAAGTTTGCGGATGATACAAAACTGTGGGGAGAAGTAGACACACCAGAGGGCAGGGAACAACTACAGGGAGACCTGGACAGGTTGGACAAATGGTCAGAAAACAATAGAATGTGATTTAACAAGGAGAAATCCAAAGTGCTGCACCTAGGGAGAAAAAATGTCCAGCACACCTACTGCTTAGGAAATGACCTGCTTGTCAGCACAGAAGCAGAAAGGGATCTTGGACTCCTAGTGGACTCCAAGATGAACATGAGTCGTCAGTGTGACGAAGTCATCAGAAAAGCTAACTGCACTTTATCATGCATCAGTACATGCATGACAAATAGAACCAAAGAGGTGATACCTCCCCTCTATGCGGCATTGGTCATACCGCAGTTGGAATACTGCGTCCAGTTTTGGGCACCATACTTTAAGAGGGATGTGGATAACCTGGAGAGGGTCCAGAGTAGGGCCACTCATATGGTTAAGGGCTTGCAGGCCAAGCCCTATGAGGAGAGACTAGGGCACCTGGACCTCTTCAGCCTCCTCAAGAGAAGGTTGAGAGGCGACCTCGTGGCTGCCTATAAATGCAGCATGGGGGTGCAGAAGGGAATTGGTGAGACTCTACTCACCAAGGCGCCCCTGGGAGTTACAAGAAATAATAGTCATAAGCGAGCAGAGAGCAGATTTAGACTGGACATTAGAAAGAACTTTTTCACAGTTAGAGTGCCCAAAATCTGGAATGGGCTCCCAAGGGAGGTGGTGCTCTCCCCTACCCTGGGGGTCTTCAAGAGGAGGTTACATAGGCATCCAGCTGGGGTCATCAGAACCCAGCACACTTTCCTGCCTATGCAGAAGGTTGGACTTGATGATCTGTTGAGGTCCCTTCCGACCCTAACATCTATGAATCAATTATTTATTCATAACCTTTGTCAATACATCTGCAATTCTGAGGATTTATGAAAAGAATAATGGAAAGCAGGCACAACAGAATCTGTCACTCAGGTATAACATGAAGTACCATGCAGGCCTTTTGCTCACATTTGAGATGAACTCTCCAGACAGGCTAGATAAAGCCAGTTTCTGCTGGGAGAGGCACTGTTTTCTCCAGTAGAAACCAGGAGTGCATAGACATTAAGGCTTTTTCTTATGGAGTAGAAACAGCCACACCGGGAGAAAATTAACTGTGGAGCAGGCTAGGCTAAATCATTCCCAGGAGAGCAGTAGAGCAGGAAAGGGTCCCTGCCTTCCAGATCCATGCTCCCAACAGCCAGCTTTTAAATCACCACCCTTCTATTTAGTGGGGCAGCAAGAGGTAGTGGGGAGTTGGGAGCAATGAGCTGGGCTGGGGAAAACCTCTGCAATATGGCTCCCAGCCCCTGTGGCTTTTAAAAATGCCACCTCTGCCACACAGCTGAGTGGGAGGGGAGGGGAAAAGGGAAGACAGAGGAGCTGGGAATGAAAAGGCTTTACCTAGCCCAGTTCCTGCCCCATCAGCTTCCCCTTGTTTTCTGCTCCCCCTAGCTGACCCAAAGCAGTTCCAAGTGCATTGCCGCCACAGTAAACATCCTTGTTTTGTTTGACACTGGTCTGGGTCAGATTGGAGCAGCTTAGGGTAAGGAAGGCTGCTGCAAGACTCCAGGAGCTCAGAGTGGATGCCCAGGAGTGTTCTCACCGTGGGAGAATGCCCTTCCCACATCCTCTCCTCTCCTCCCCCCCCCAGCCACCTTTCAGTCCCACCATTCCCCCCAAGCAAGAACCCTTCCTGGCTGTCTGTGCTAGCTGCTGCTTTTCAGGAGCTGCCAAATGCTGCTTGACAGTCTGCCCCCTTTCCAGGTGGGGGAAAGGGCAGGCTGTCAAGTAATGGTCTTTCTTTAAGGGAAGGGGTGGCCCAGGGTGCAGAACTCTTGTTCTCTTCTGGCTAGAGAGGTCACCTGTGAAGCTCCCCAGCGGTAGCACTAGAGGAACATCTGTATAGTATGGCTCCAAGGCTATTTTTCTACTTAATGAAATTTCTTCCATTAGAAATGAATGTCTGGAGACAGCCTACAATTCAGCCATGATTGCTTGTATCTTTCATCTCTCAAGGATGTCTTACATTGTTCATAACATGCTTCTCTCTACCTCCTTTTGAAATGTAATTTATGACAGCTGCTAGGCTCCTTAATAATATGAAATGTAAGCAAAAAATCAATATTCATTGATAATTCTGGTTGGTACCCTGTGGTTCCAACATGTACAGAACATCTGTACTGTGTCTGTATTAAAACATTGAATATATAATGAATGCAAGATTCAACTTAGGCTGTATGAGCTCCTTCTTCTAATCAATTAGTTCCTGCAACTGCTGGCCAAGTGAATCGCCAAATCAAATAGAAAATGTAATTACATATTTCCATACCCCTTTTCATTTTATGGTATGTTATGAAATAAAGTGATATTTAAAAGGTATTATATTAAATTATAAAGGGGGAAGTTGATTGATCAACACTAAAAAAAAAATTATTAAACTTATTTTACAGTTTTGTCAATTTTAGGGAGCCATCCATGTTGTAAAACAAATACCATATTCTAACAGGCTCTAATTCTCCAGTAAGTATTTGGACTGTATACATCTCTTTTTTTCACATGGTAACTGACAACTGAATCGGTCAATAAATATTTCAGTTTTTAAAAACACTGGATCCTGAGGTCAGATGAATTTGTGAAAACAAGTCTCTCATGATGCCAGAGGACATTGAAAAGTTCAAAACACAGAAGGCAAATAAAAAAAAGACTTAATTTTCTAAGTCTCTCAAATTTTGAATGTTTCTGATTAGCCATACTGATATCTGCTACACTGAACTAGCAAAGACTTCTTTTTTAAACTGTTGTCACCACTAATCCTGCATGGTTACAATTGACCTTGAGACTGATCATGCATATTATTGAATGCTGAATGTTCTCAGCATTCAATAACACCTGGACTTCCATAAAGCTAAGAATTCTTACTGTTTTGCAAGATTAGGTTTTAATTTCAGACCTAATCTCCTCCACAGCATTGCAGCACCTCAAGATTTACTTGAGTGCTCCATATTTAACATACTGAAACATTATTTTTTTTGTCTGGGCTCCTACAAGGGTCAGGGAGCACAACCCCAGACAGTCACTATAGGGTGTGTGTAGTTTCTACCAAAACAGAAACCCCGCCCAAGTCAGGAAGTAACCCTAAAAGGGAGCTCATAGAAACAGGAATATTGTGGTTGCTAGTTCTGTGCAAAGCAGATAGTATTCACTTTGGATTTGGAATTAGCTGATCCGGGGAACAGTGATTTGATTTGGTGATTCAAATCCATGTCTCAAATTGATTTGGCCAAATCTGATTTCAAGATTTGGCTACTGTCAAATCAGCTGAATATCCAAATAACACAGGCTCCATCCCCCTGCCCACTCTCAATGGCAGCGCCGCCCACCCCAGCTCCCAGCTGTTGGGGGGAAAAAAAGATTCAGGACATAGAGACAGCTTTAAATGTTTTTTCTACATACCTCTAGGTAGCAGGGGCCCGTGAGTGCTGAGATGCTGGGGTGCATGGAGTATCCCACAGGAGCGTGGGGGGCTCCCCAGCATGCTTGTCAGCAGATCTGGAAGTGGACAACAAGCACTTCTGGTACACTTCTAGGTCTAATGGAGAACCCTCAGGGGGGCCCCTCATGGCCCCCTGGCTCAGTGACTGGTGCCTTCTGGGTCTGGGGGGGCACTTAGGGTCCCCCTGCAACCAAATGCTGAGCTGGAAGGGTGTGTGGGGGGCCCCCCAGCATGCTCCCCAGCAGACCCAGAAGTACTTCTGGTCCACTTCTGGGTTTACTGTAAAGTACGTGGAGGGCTCCTCCTCATACTCCTGTGGGACACTCCGTGTGCCCCAGCATCACAGTGATCACGAGCTGCACCTGGAACCTCAAAGTATGTAGAAAAAACTTTTAAAGCTGTGTCTATGTCCAAATGGCTGATTCTCTGAATCAGCATCGAATCTTCAGATTCTGATTCAGATGAATCAAATCAGGCACAGTGATCTGAATAAATGAATCGAATCACTGTCCCCGATTCAGGCCAAATCTAAATCAAATAGGACCCACTTTGCACACCACTATTTACTATGTACCAGACCACAAAAAACAAAACACCACAAAACAACCCCCCACCCCAACTTAGGTCAAAAACTTTATTCAGAAATATCAAAAAGCAGCAGCAAGTACTGTGGCCTTAGGAGGCCACTTTTTAACTAAGCCAGAATTGGAGGGTAAGCAGTCTGGGAATAAAACTAGTGCAATTAAGAAATAAGAATTCTCTCTCCAATAACTGAAGTCATTTCAAGTCCTAATGTTACCTCGGGGGGGAAATGGCTATCTACTTAATTATCAGTGAGAGATGGGAACCTATCACCGAACTGGAAAGTATTAGTGAAACAAAATTAGGATGAAAAGCAGAAATAGATTTTTCTAAACACTTTTGCAAACTTTTTAGTTTCTAAACAATCCTACCTGCTTGTGATAACTCTCTGACAAAAAGCTTGTGCTATACATTTTTCTTTTTGAAGTATTGCCCATAGGGCCAACATAAAGTCTGAGTTTTCCTATTGTCTACTAAGGTAGTATGAAACCACTTGAAACAAGGAGTAAGATTTACATTGCTTGTTTCAAAGCCTTCAGTAAAGACAATTTGGCCCAGAGTTTGAGGGTGGGGATGAAGACCTGATGCAAATCTATTTGACTATTTCTGGTCTTGTTTAGTTCAAAGGGATGACACTAACTGTGGCCTGGCTGCAAGGATGAGTTGCATTAAGAGGTAGACCACTGGGACGGTAGAATGGCTTTTGACAGGATGCTAACTCAGAAAGGTAGACCAGTGTCTGCAAGGTCCGAACTAGTTGTTTTAAACAGAAATGATTCATAGCATTATCCTGACACAAGAACCATATGAGGGTTTACTCAATCATGCTTATGGAAATTCCAAGACATTCTAGTGTCTTTCATTCTTATGAATAACAAATCTCATCTCACTTCTTTGTGTAAAAGTATTCCTTGTTAGCCTGGATTTTGTTTACTCCTTGAATGTTAAGGTTCAGCCTACTGATGTTTAAAAGAAGGCAGTGAATAAGATTTAAATGATTTAAAAATACTGCAGTCACAATACACTAGACTTTTGTTCTTCCCAAGTGAGCTCCTTACAACATGGCATACATGACAAATGTGCATTAGCTGGAGGCCAATTTGTAAAGGTGCCACACAGAGACAGGGAGAAAAAAAAGCAGAAAACAAAAATGGACTAACATGCACTTCTTTGGCTTGGTTGAAAATCTATAAGGTCTGATGAGTTCTTTTCAGAAGCGACTGTTGTCAAGGTTTGGTGGGATAAATTCTTCCCTTGTCCCACATTAATCTCTTAGTGAAATTAGTGACAGACTTCACTGTAGGACTTGGAACGACTATAATTATCAAACAGGAGCTATCAAGATGCAGTTATCAGACAGGAATTCTGTGACAGTGGAAATCAATTTTTACGGGTAGACTCTATTTCTACCTGTCTTCTGTGCTCTTTCACATATTCATGAGCTCAATCCAGCTGGAATCACTTGACTTAAATGAAGTCTGCCTTGTATCTCCATCTGCCAACAACATGGATTAGGACAGAAAATGAGGAAATTCCATTGCAGTTGAAGCAGCAGAAGTTACCCAGCTAGACCCTCTCATCACCTTGTTATCCCCATCCAAGGTAAGCATGGAGGGTTTCTCTCCCTACAATAGCTACTGCACAACAGGAAGCTGAGACTGGAAAACAGCAGGGACACCTGAAACTCCACTGGTATACTACCCTCATTGCAAATGTAGCATTTTGGATATTTGATTTCACGCTTTGTAATTTGTAAAACAGTCAGAACAGAAGATTGGTTTTGGAAGGAGAGAGGAGCACAAGAAAGGCAAAGATGGAAGGAACAGTGAACTTTCACTATGCTAATTAAAATGCCCAGATTTAAATAATTCAAGACCAAGCTATATAAACTATATAGCCTTCTAAACTGCTTCATCTTTCTTCAATGCATGTCCTCCTCCAACATGTGGTAGTAGATTTGGTCAGGCTTCTGGCCTGCTTGACTAGGAAAACAGAGACCAGAAGTGCTGATACTGCTTATTTCAGTTACATGTTATGAGATAAGGAATCCGGCATCCCTTGTTTTGTCTTGATCCCTGTGCACAGATGTTTTCTTTAAGTAAACTGCCTGTATGTCTGTGTGTGATTTCCTATTGTTTTGTTTCTCCAAGGTCATATTTTTTTCTCTTTCTCTGTCTTAAGTATAAATATGCTTGTAAACTTATAGTGTTTGAGGATTCCTTTGAAACAGACAAGTGGGTGATTCCCCTTGCTGCATGGAATTCTCCCTGTGATCACAGTATAGTCCTAAATAAAGAAAAGCTGGCTCTGTCAGTCCTGATTCAACCACAACACGAAGTTTGATTTCTTCCACAATTTGGTGCCGGGACTCGGATAGAGACGCCCAGAGTGATCAGTTGGGACACGGACATCTGTTTGCTGAAGCCCTGGCGCCAAACCAAGGTAAGAGACCTTTTGAAATCTCTACTGGGGCTTTTCAGTGAGAGGCTGTCTCTGTGTCTTCCTGATTCACTACTTGAGGCTCACCCCCTCCAAACTTTTTTCTGCCAGAACTGTCAGACCCACTGTGTAAGTAGTAACTGCAAGTAGAAAGTTAAGGTTAAAGACTCTGTGTTGCCGTTGTCAATGACAGTATTTCACCATGTGAATTGTGTTAAGTTCTGTAAAGAACTATGAGGTCTCTCTGAGGCCAGGAGTGGAAACCTTGTGCAGCCACCCCGAAAATGACAGATTTGTTCTGCATGCTCTTTGAAAGCAAGGATGCAAGGTGGAAACTCTTAGAGTGTGAGTGTTTTCCACGATAAGCATTGACCAAGGCTGAGACTAAAGAGATGCTCTTGAACCTCATGCTTCAGTGCAGAAATTCCCTTGTGTGAATTGAGAGTATGAATTGAGAAATATGAGCCACTGACCAGGTTTGAGACTAAGGTTGGGTTCAGCCACCCCAAGGCTGTCAGGAAGGACAGTTCTGAATGCGAGGGGCCCAACTGGAACCTCGTGACCCAGTGGACAGGTTTACCCTTTCCCCACCCTCATAAATAAGCCATGTCTAACTGTGAGTAACTGCATTGTGTGCCATTATTGCTGTGGAGTTTTGTCTTTGGACATTAGCCACAGCATCTCTGTGCTGCTAGCAAATCTCACAACCTGATTGGACACCCCGAATAAGCCATTCCTGTATGAAAGACCTGTGTGAATTGAGTTTATAAATATGCGGAGAGGAGAGTCTAAAAGATGTTCCAGCTCTGCCAAAAGGGACTCCAGCATTGTACATGTACACACACTATGGCCATAAAAATTGTAAGTTTCTAGACAAACGGAATTGGTATACCAGAGATGATTTTAGCCGACAGTTTCCCCTGGAGGGAACATTTGATTTAAGTAAAATCGTTCATCTCTGCAGAGCCCTTAAGTCAAGAGGCAGTAATATACCACAGACTCAGTGGGACACATTTTTTGATTAGTATAAAGAAGCTTCCAAAAGACGTCAAAAAAAAAAAAATCTCAAGTTTGGAGTCTTAAGGATTCCCAAGAGAAACTGAAATCTCAAATAAAGGAATTAAAAGTGCACCCATCAACAGTACCATCAGCACCAAAACAACTTTATCCACAAATAACTGAGAATGAATCTGCAGAAGATATAATAGTTTTTCTTAATGTGCCACCCCCATATCAGTCCCAGGCACAATCTGAACCTGAAGAAGTCCAAAGTAACCAAATAGGCTCTTCCAGCAGGATTAGCCCACCTCGCCAGGAAACTATCACTCAACAACCATCACCTGCCACTGGGGCATGCCCACATCCACTGGAAGCAAGGCGTCTGTCTCCTGAAATCTCGACCCCCTCTGCTTGTTTAAGGTCTGGTACCCAGTATGATCCAGCCCCTTCTTTAAAATCTAAAAAGGCTCAGCTTATGCCTTTACGCCAAATTCCAGGACAAGGTGCAAATGGGGAAACTGCAATCACAGTCCATGTGCCCTGGACCACAGGAGATCTCCTAAACCTTGTTAAACAATTTCCCAACATCAGGGAGGAACCCCAGGAATGTAAAGATGAATTGGAAACTGTAATCCATTGTTGTGATCCAACCTGGGCAGATTTGAACCAATTAATGAGAAATGTTCTGCCCTCTGAAGTCCACAACCACCTCATTGCACAGGCTACTTGGCCTCTTCAAGACTCCGGAATTGGAAATCCCTTAGCAGATGCCCGAAAATGCCTCCTTGAGGCTGTGCTTAAAATTTGCCCCAGAAAAACTGACTGGACCAAAATACATAACTGTAAACAAAATAAAGGGGAATCCCCAGCAGACTACATGGACCGCTTGAAACTAGTATTTGAAAGACATTCTGGTATTGAAAATGCAGCTGAAACTGCCCCAGAAGCAGTTGCTTCTGCTTTTGTCCACGGACTTCTTTCTAAAGTCCAGGAACAGTTGTGCACAATTGCTGTAGGTTGGCAGA
>NW_017728913.1:24857695-24859286 GCF_001723895.1 Crocodylus porosus | reverse complement strand
TTCTCAAATTCTGAAGAAAGATCTAGATGACATAATATTTAAAGAAAATTCTGTGCTTGTGTAATATGTTGATGATTTGCTCTTGGCATCTACCTCCCTTGAAGCCTGTAAAAACTGATTATTTAACTCTCCTCACCTCTCTTGCCCTAAAAGGCTATAAGGCTTCTAAAGAAAAGCTACAACTTTTTCTTCCTCATGTCCACTATTTAGGTCATGATATTTCTGCTGGAGAACGACTGCTTTCCTGTTCCAGAATAGAAGCTATTCTTAAAATCCCGAGACTAACTACTGTGTCCCAAATGAGTACCTTCCTAGGCATGGCTGGCTACTGCCACCAGTGGATACTCAGCTATGCCTCTATGGTCAAGCCCTTGCAAAATCTGACTCTTGTTAATACCCCTGAGCCTTTACCCTGGACTTCAGAGATCGAAGCCGCTTTAGCCTCTATTAAACAAGCTCTGTCGCAAGCTCCTGCCTTAGGCCTTCCTGATTATACTAAACCTTTTATTCTCTTTTGTCATGAAAAGGACGGTTTTGCACATGCAGTACTTACTCAGACACATGGAGACAAGCACTGTCCCATTGCTTATTATAGCTCTGCTCTTGACCCTGTTGCAGCTGGACTACCTACATGTCTCCGTGCTGTAGCTGCAGCCGCTGTCACTGTTGAACTTTCCTTTAGCCTTGTATTAGGTTCTCCCCTTACTGTTGCTGTCCCACATACTGTAGCAGCTCTTTTACTAAAAACAAAAACCCAACACCTTTCAAATGCTAGATTAACTAAGTATGAAATCTTGCTTCTCTCTGCTGGCAATGTCACCCTAACTAGGTACCCTGTTTTAAACCCTGCTTCTCTGTTACCTACCCCTTCGGATGGTGAACACCATGATTGCATTTTTGTTACTGCTCACCTAACAATGCCCTGCACTGATCTAAAGGACAACCCCTTGGAAAACCCAGATCTAGTATTCTATGTTGATGGATCATGTCAAAGAAACTCAAAAGGTTCCCTTGTTGCAGGATATATGGTATGTTCCCAATATGATGTTATAGAAAGCCATCACTTACCTAATGTGTATTCAGCTCAAGTTGCTGAGCTTGTGGCCCTCACCAGGGCTTGCACCCTGGCCTCTGGTGCCTCTGTTAATATTTATACAGATTCTCACTATGCTTTTGGTATTGTACATGATTATGGTCAACTTTGGAAACAAAGGAGGTGCTAAGGTTAGTAATGGTCCATACGTAAATGCCTTGTTAAATGCTTTACAATTACCTTCTGCTGTTGCTATTATTAAATGTCAAGCTCACCAGAAACCTTATGATGATGTTACACATGGGAATGCTCTGGCAGATTCCACTGCCAAAGCCGCGGCTATTTCCACTCCTCAGGCTACGCCTGTGTTTTTGTCTATTCCAACTGACCAGTCTCTATTGGCAAGTCTTCACGATGTTGCCCTCCTCCAAGATCAGGATCCAGAACCAGAGAAATATACATGGATACTGGCTGGGTGTTTGTTACACCCTGACTTTTTGTGGCACTCCCTAGGTGGCCGCCTGGTTGCCCCAATGGTCCTTCTTCCTCATCTTGCTC
>NW_017728913.1:24852746-24856823 GCF_001723895.1 Crocodylus porosus | reverse complement strand
TCCAGGTACTCCTGACCACCAACACTGCAATAAAGTGTCAAGGACTCCAGACATGGATCCACGCTTCACACAGTAAGACAACATCATCCCTGCTAAACCCAGAGTCTCTTCCATATCAGTTTTATAATTAGCCTCCACAAACTGGTAGTGAGCCTAGCACCTGCCAGCAGAAGAGCTTAATACCAGTAGTGAGCCAAGTGCCTACTGCTGAAGAGGATTTGTCACTACAGAGCGAAGAGGATGTGGCCCAATGACACCACTGTGCCCTTCAGGACAGGAAAAAGGCCTCTACCTAGTTCCTGGTTCCTGAGGTGGAGTTGGTTAGTCATGATTTGGGTAGTTCTCAGTATTTCTTTTTGGGCCATCTTATATGAACTTGACTCATCAGTTATGAGAAACTCTGTAAACCAAACTACACTTCCGCACTGACAAAGATCATTTCATGAAAATATGTTCTTGTCTTTAGTAAATCAAATTGGGATAGATTTAAATGTCTCTCATTGTTGGATATGTAGTCATGTCCCTATCTATTCTACCGGAGGGATACCCATGATACCGGTGCCCTTGAATGCATCTCAGATGTTAGCCCCTTACTATTCAAATTTTCATGGGAACAAAACTGGCAGAATGTAAGTTGCAACCGGTCTGACTATGTACGATTAGCGTATGCCACCCCTGGAAAGTTTTATTGGACCTGTAATGGATCTTGTGTTGCAGTAGGAGTCAGTTAATGTGAAGCAGAATTTAATACCCAAGGTGCATGGATCAACAGTTCCTGGGACACTGGTATTCTTTCTGTTATGTCATTCATCAAAGGATTTTCAGGTTATTATTAAAAAATGAAGAAGTGTAATACAGGTGGATTTACTGCATTAGCTGGTCACTATTTTGTGTGTGGAGATAAGGCCTATAAAAATCTTCCCTCCGGTTGGAGAGGAACGTGCTATGACTCAGCAACGTATCCTGCCTTTACTATTAGATCTTACTTACCTAAAGGAAGAATTCGCAATGTTTGCGAAATTACAGAAAATCAAGGGTTTTGGGGTATAATGTTCCCCACCTATGGCGCAGGCTTAGCTATGTCCAAGATAAAGAAAGTTGCAGGATCTCTGGAAAAGATTGCTAATGCTACTGCTGATAGTTTTGATAAAATTAATACAGAAATGAAGGAAATAAGGCAAATAACACTGCAAAACCGACTTGCATTAGATTATATACTAGCCAGCAAAGGAGAAGTCTGTGCTTTAATAGGTAAAGAATGTTGTATTTATAGTCCCGATAATTCAGAAGAAATCCAGGATTTAAGTAAACATATTTGAAAAGAAGCAGCTAAATTGCATGAGTCAGGTAGTTGGAATTTGAGTTCTTCGTTTAGCTCTATTTTCAGTTCCTTAAGCTCTATCGTCATTTATAGTTTGTTGATATTTTTTGTTGTTTTTATTGGAGTATGCCTAGTGTTTATGATAATACAATGCTGCTTAAGTTGTACTGCCAAGCAAATGCAGAATAGCACAATAGAAACAAAGTATATAATTTATATGTTGAAATAGCAGAAAGTAAAGAGAAAGAAAAACTAGAAGTTGAAAGGCTAATGGCTATAAATATCTAACTTGATGGGGAAAAAAAAAAGGAGGGATGTGGTAGTAGTGGATTTGGTCGGGCTTCTGGCCTGCTTGACTAGGAAAACAGAGACCAGAAGTGCTGATACTGCTTATTTCAGTTACATGTTATGTGTTAAGGAATCCTGCAAGCCTTGTTTTGTCTTGATATATTACCCTGTACACGGATGTTTTCTTTAAGTAACCTGCCTGTATGTCTGTTACTATTGTTTTGTTTCTCCAAGGTCGTATTTTTTTCTCTTTCTCTGTCTCAAGAATAAATATGCTTGTAAATTTATAGAGTTCGAAAAATCCTTTGAAACAGACAAGTGGGTGATTCCGCTTGCTGTATGGAATTCTCCCTGTGATCACAGTATAGCCCTAAATAAAGAAAAGCTGGCTCTGTCAGTTCTGATTCAACCACAACATGAAGTTTGATTTCTTCTACAAATGTTTTCCATAATTGTGATTTTAACTTTTACTTTAAGGTTGGGAGCATGTTTTCCCAGGTGTTTGCAGAGTATCTGGCACAATTAGGCTAGCTTATTACGACTGGAACTTCAAATACCGTGTATATAATAATGACCTTCTCACTTTAGTTAAGGTAGCTCCCTATCCTTCTGTTTTACTTTTTGAGGTAAGGAATATGGCAAATTTAAATCTTCAGGCATAACATGCCTCGCCTCTGCCTCTCCCCAGCCCCCAAATGCAACTGTTTTCAGAACAAAGCACAGAAAACTGTTTAACCTTCATGGTATTACCAACAGCCTTGTTGAGCTTCATGATTATTTAATAAGTCCATTATTACTGAACTGATGAGCTAGAAAACAAAACAACCAGAGTGACTGCTGACAAAAACAAAGTCCCAAAATTCCTAGCAGGCAAACCAGTTTTTGGATGCATCTAACTGCTACTTTTTCCACAAAGACAAAAGGGGGAACAAAGCTGAAAATATCAGCAAACAAATCAATTGTTATTTCCAATGAACATCTCAGAGGGAAGCAAAAATAGTTATAGATAATTTTATAACTAGTATATATAACTATTGGTATTGCTTTGGGAAGGCTCATGATTTACCAGTTTTCTTACTTATCCCTTGTATCTCACTGTTAGAAGAGAATTTTTGCAGTCATTGGCAAACCTCTTTTGATGAGAAGACTGAGCTGAGCCTTTGCCAAGAATTCATATCAGACCACATACTTCTGAAGGTTCAAAAAAAGTTTAGTTCAGTTCATTATCTGCATATCCCAAAGTCATAACTGCTGACCTCTGCACAAAAGGTTCCAACTAAAGCTTGTTACAATGTTTTAAAGAAATTTCAAAGACAAAACCTTTGTAAACACATACTGGTTTGATGAAATTTTCCTTGTCAATAAATTTTCAGGCCAGTGTTCTTTGTTAGCTCCTGGTTCAAGTCCCAACTCTACCTAATTCAAGGTGGCTTGGGGTAGAACCAAAACCCCTCCCCCACCCCTTCTGCTCTAAATCAGGAAAAAGAGGAGCTAATTCTTAATCTCTCATATCCCAGACTACAGGTATAACTACTCAACATTTGAAAGAGTTTGGGGGGGGGGTGTTATTTGAAAACTATTTGACACAATTCTGTTTTCATGTAAATATTGTTTTCTGTTCTGTTATGGGACATAATTTAAACCCCAGAAGTTGCCACTGAAAAAAGTTCTCCAAACAACTCTAGTCGCAAGCCATTGCCAGAAACAGAAGGGCTGAAAGAGATTATTTGACAAAGCAAATGCTGAATTTCTGGTACATTATAAGAAGCCAAATTCTTATAAGAGTTGTTTACTAAATTTGTAGTCTCGGTTGGGTGCTCAAGCCAAAACAATCTAGGTTTTATTTGTCATTTGATTAACTGGTAAAAGATGGTGGTCACATACCATTCCATACTGGAACCCATGGGAAGGTGCATCAGAACAATTACAGTCTGTGCTCAAAAAAGAGCAAACCTCAAGAGAAACTTTCCATCCCCATCCTTTACTGGTTCTGAAACAACCTCCAAAACTTCACCACACAACTCATCATCAGAAACAAACTCCCCATTGATCAAACAGCACACCAAGTACACAAAAGCCTTCCTTAACAGATGCAAAAATCTTGTCAACATTTTCATTGCCACCACAATCAATATACCCCACAAAACCATCAAAATCCATGGATGCTACACATGTGAATTATAGTTATCTCTATGGTGTCTCTCCAATACAGTAAGCTTCCTCATGGAGTACATGTTGGTGAAACTAAGCAACTACTATGCTTCAGAATTAACTCTTGCAGAAAAGTAGAGATGCAATCACCTCTGGGAGAACAATTTTCACAGAAGAATCGCACAATTTTTGACATCACTACTACAGACCTCCCACTCAAAGTCCCGAGCTTGACCAGGAGTTCGCCTGGGAACTGACTGAGGCCGCTTGCTCCAGGACCTTGGTTGTCATGGGTGACTTCAATTACCCGGACATCT
>NW_017728913.1:24842463-24852735 GCF_001723895.1 Crocodylus porosus | reverse complement strand
GTGGTTCAAGCACCTACATTGAACACCTTCAAGAGTAAATTGGATGCTTATCTTGCTGGGATCTTATGACCCCAGCTGACTTCCTGCCCTCTGGGCAGGGGGCTGGACTCGATGATCTCCTGAGGTCCCTTCCAGCCCTAATGTCTATGAAATCTATGAAATCACAGTCCTTATACTGAATGAAATCTTTACAGGCTTTTAAAAGACAGAACTGAGGGGGGAAAATATACAGTTTTGTCCTTGAGATTTAGAGTTTAGTAAACACAGAGAATAGTTACATGACATCCTATTTGAATTGGTGTCATTTTTAACATCTTTGTACTCTATAGGTAGTAGGGAGGCTGATTATGTAAAAGAACAAGATAGCTGCACTTCTCTTGTTCTGAAGCTATTTCTGATAACTTTTCTGTGCCCTAGTTAACTGCCCTCCTCCATTCCTTGAGGGGCCTGTTTTCTAGAACATATGAACAAGAAATGCTAGAATGGATGGACTGGTTTAAAAGAATCACCATCTTACTGGGATCCCACCACCACCTAGAGCCATTTTACCTGAAAAGAAATACCAGAAAGACTTCTTAACCTTGCCTCCCCCTGCTGCCTGCAACCCTTTCCCCCATCTACAAATTACTTTAGTGCCCCTAAAAGGTTCTAGACTGATAGCATCAGTACGTAAAATGTCTGAGGAAGATGATAATCCTTCTGGAAATTAGGGGTTGGCACTACATAAGCAGCATTTACTTGCTTGAAGCCTAGCATAAGCACTGTAACTTGTGTTGCATTGTTGATGGTTTTGTCTTTTTTACTATAAATAAATACATGGTAACAGAATACATGGATACAAAAAATCATTGACTAAATACAGATGTTGGACTTATGACACATTATAACCCGCCTGACGTCTCAACTCCCCAGGTACCTCTCCACTATTTCACTGCTACTTTCATCCCCTCCCTGCCACTTGTCTCTCACCCACTGACTCCTCAATTTATATCTTCACTGCCTGCCTGTCTTACATGCATACCAGCCCAGCCTCTGGCTTCTTTACTATTCATTCCATCCAGCACAAAACAACTGCAGAGACTTCCTCAGCCTGACTAAGGGTTTTTAAACCCAAAAGCTTGCTAAAAAAATGTTTTCCAACTATTTAAGTTGGTCTAATAAAAGAGATCAGATTTGCCCAAAGAACCTTGTCTATGTCCTTAGATCAACATGGCTACAACCTAAGACCCTGGTAACAGAATTGCATTTTGAATGAATGAACAAGGAGAGTCTAAATTTGACAGAAGCTCTAGGCTTGACAGGGTGGTTCAGTCTGTAATCCCCCAAATCCTTATCTTATATAAAGAAGCTACCAGAAGGGTGCTAATTAATAAATGATGGTGGTATTTGTGATATCCTACTGCCTTCTGGGCAGGTATCAGCAAGATGTTCAATACATTTCAAAGCAACCTATACAAACTGCTGAGAGAGAATCTTGACTTTCCATAGGTATGGATTTCAGTTCATTCAAGCCAGAGCTTGAATTAAGCAACCTATAACCAGCAGTCTAAGCAGATCACTAAAATCCTCTCTAAAATCAATCTCAAAACAAGGAAGGGCAGAGGGAAGGAAATCAAGCAAAGTAAAACACACATATCATAAGGCACATTTTAGCCTCCCCGCAAGCCAAAACCATCACAAGGAAGCAATTTAAAGTTAGGTTTTGGTTCACCTTTTTGGTAATGACTAGTAATTAATGAAACAATGTGCTACTTGAATCCACAAATGATATTGATATGTTAGGTGTTAGGAAAAAAGATATTGGTAGCATCAGCAGTATGAACAGAACAACAGCTTTGATAACAATCATGAAAAAGACTAAGAGGGAAGAGAATCAGTAATGCAGATAGTCCATAAGGAAAGGATACCTGGATAACAGTAAAACCAAAAGCATGCCAAGGGTGAAAACAGAGGGCAAATAAGAAATGTTTTTCAATGCGATATGGTAGGAAAAAGGCTGATTCAATATCAGCTTGTATAAACAAAAGTACCATGTTATCAAGCTGAGAGGTAAGAATCTATTGCTATTATGACACTGGTAAAACTGCCCCAGAAATACTGCTTTTATTTCTGGATGCCTTGTTACCAGAAAAATAGCATCAAACTGTGAGAGTACTGAATGCAGAAACAAATGCTATTTAGAGACTTGGAAGGCTTTATTATAAGAAAAGTTTAAGAGAGCACTGTGTTCAAACTTTAATTCTATTTTAAGATTGGAGAGGGGAAGACATGGGATAAAGTTGAGACAGGAGAAATTAAATTGTCAGAAAAGCTGCAAGTCAGGAAAATCAATCAGATTAAATTGCTGTCCAAGGCAAGAGAAGCCTTCTCATTTCTGGGGATATAAAACTAACCTGGAAAAAAATATTGAAATGTACTGTAGGGTTAAATTCTGCATCGGTATGAAAATGGTTTGGATCAAGGTACATAAGGCTTAAATTTGAAATAAATTGACACAATGCTCTCAACTTGTTCAACCCCTTGAACAAGCACTTATCCCAATACATGCTGCTGCCAAGTATCAGGAAACGCGAAGTAAATTTGGTCCGACTCAAGGCAAATATTCCAGGTGCAACCTCTACATTATTAGTAAATGAACTGATTAACGCAATTGATGTGTGATTTGAATATTTAAAGTAAACCATTCAATAATGTATAAGATGTGACCCGGGAAAGGCACAACCAGAATTTCCAATGCCATTTGTTGCATGTTCATTACTGCATTATCCTACTGAGGTTACACACATAGGTATAAAACACATTTAAAAAAAAATTATAGTATACATTTTATCATGTAAAATCCTAAATTTGCAGATTTCACAGATTTGCCATGCTGGTAGCTTTCCATTATCCCTGCTGAGATTTGAACAGCCTCTCGAACAGGTAGCTTGTGGCCTGCATATATCTCTAATTGCCATTTTCTCTCATAACATGTTTAGCTGTCTTATCTGTCAGCCTCATCTCATTATTCAAGGGAAATGCTGATTTGTGAAAAAAGACAAGGTTGGAGTGAATGCTATTAATTCATTGAACAGCACTCCATAGTATGTTGCGTCTCAGCATATAGGGCTATTTTTTTAACAGATTTTTCATGTCTTGAACATCCATAGGTAGAGAATTTTTTTCCCTATACATTCATGAGCTTTTCCATTCAGAAAATGTTTCCATTTGGAAGAGAAAGGTACACTATACCGTTAATCACTTTGATTTTACTTTCCTTTGGTGAGTGCAATCCACAAAAGCCTGAGCAAGTTGTCATCTCCAAAAAAAATAATCACTGAAGGTTGCTTATTCCTCATTGTTTGCAAAAATTTGCTAAAACGCCTTTTAAAATTATGCATTCTAAAGGCTCAGGTTTTACTTATTTCATAGCATCATTTTGCTTCAGTATTTTATTACTTCTGATATGGTATAAGATGTCAGCTTGACACTTGAAAGATTTTATGATTCTATTTTATTGTAGGTGAAGTTTCAAAAGAATTTCCTCAGTTTCACTGTTCAGTTTCTACCTGCTTACCATCAAATGCACATCAGTAGGAGAGGTGTTGGTTTACTTTTCTGGCATGATCCTAAATTGTCACCATAATTACTGCTATTAAAAACTGAAAACATTATGATAAAATTACAAAATCAAGAGCTAAAAAAAATAGGAAACGCCAGAAATAAGGAGGCCTTTGGAAACATATAGTTATCCCAGTACATATGCACGTAGAAGTAATTTTAGATTTATGGGATGACATTTTGATGTCATGATCAAAGATGAATGTGGGATACTGTTGATGAAAGAAGAAGAGATTAAGAGCAGGTGTAAGAACTATTTTGAAGATCTGATGAACAAAGAGAACCCAAGAAGTTTGTGAGCAGTGCTACAGAAAACCAAGGCATGGTGAACAACATCAGCAGAACAGAGGTGAAAAGAGCATTGAAGAAAATGAAGAATGGCATGGTAACAGGACTTGATGATATACCAGTGAAAGTTGGAAAATCCTGGGGGAAGAATGAATTGATATACTGTGGAAGCTGTTTAAAGTGATATCGGCAACAGAGAAGATGCCAAATGAATGGAGAGGGAGTGTGTTGGTGCCAATATTCAAACAGAAAGATGATGTCCAGGAGTGTGGCAACCATCAGGGAGTCAAATTGATGTCTCACACTTTGAAAACATGGTAGAGAGTGGTGGAGAATCAGTTAAGGACTGAGGTAGTCACTGGAGAAGGCCAGTACAGATTCATGCCAGGGAAAAGTACCATGGATCCAGTTTTTGCAATAAGACAAGAAACAGAGGGAAGGTAAAGTTAGGTTGTAAAGATATCTATTTCATTTTTATTGACCAGGAGAAAGCCTATGATCATGTGCCCAGGGAGGAAATATGGAAATGTCTGAGAGTTAAGGAGATACCAGAGAAATTTGTCAGAACCATTAAGGATATGCACTGGAAAAGTGAGGAACAGTTCAGGAGAGACAAAAAGTTTTGAGATGAATGGTGGTATATATCAAGGGTCAGCTTTGAGCCCGTTTCTGTTTGCGGTCATGATAGATGTTTTTACTGAACAAATAAGGACGCTACCTTAGAATATGATGTTTATGGACAACATGGTACTTTGTGCTGAGAGTTTAGAGGAAGTGCAAGCTGGAGGAATAAAGTGAGGAATACTTACAGAGGATCAGCAAAAGTAGTGGAGGCATCTAAGAAAGTACAAGACAGAAGACTGGCATGGCATAGGTATGTTCAAAGGAGTCCAGAAGAATAGATGGTAAAAGAAGTTACCAGAATGGCAATGCCAGGAAGAAGCGGAAAAGGAAGACCAAAGATGAGGTGGGGAGATACAGTGGAGAGGGACATGAGAGAGGAGTTGGAAGAAGATGTGTATGACTGAAGCCAGTGGAAAGCCAGAATCTGCAACAGCGACTCCATTTAGACGGGACAAGTGAGGGAAGAAAAATTACGGGATGACATTTTCTTCACAGCATCCCTCTGCTCCCTCCAGTTTGTGCCCCTCGCTTTCCCATGTCACACACATTCTGCTCCCATGTATATAGGAATTTACCCATTTATTCCTATTCCTATTCTCTTGCCTCTCTCTATCCTCCTTTTCAACCCTATTTTCCCCTATCTTCTCCCTCCCCCAACTGCTTCAGTGTCTTTCCCTTGTCAACCTTTTGGAATTAGTTCTTAGAAGGTATTTAAGTGCCTAATTCCTCTCTAGGCACCTAAATACCTTTTTCTATACCAGACACTATGAGCTATATAGCACAGCTGCTTGTGACAGATGCTGCATCAGAATAGATAGACGAAATCCTGTCAGTGACTGCCTTTCAGGATTCTCCCCATTCACTCTTCAACGTACTAGTAGCATGTGCCATTACTCAAGCCTGCCAGTGTAGGGAACTAAAGGTCCTTAAAGTGGCTATTTCTAGCATTTCTATTCCCTGGATTATCTTTAAGCACCTATGTTCTGGCTATATCCTCTCTTTTCCTCTGATTATACCTACTTTTCTAACTCAATACCGTTGCTCAGCTTCCTGTAAAGAGAAAAAGTAGAGACGCTCAGATTACTATGCAAGTGAATATAACCCACGTTTAGCCTCATGATGCAGGAAATTTTCTACTATACGTGAGCTCATCCTTAGTGGTTTATGCTGTACTGGCTCTTCCAGCAATGCTAATCCAGCCAGCAGGATCAAACTCCCTCTTGGCATTGCCACACACATGTAAATTTATGTCTCATCTGCTAGTTCAGTGGAACATATTAATTTCTTCTTATTGAAAGAAATTACTTTCCTGCACTTTCTAAAGCGCATGGATGCTAGAGCAAAGACACCCCACCTCCCTTTCAGAATCCTTCCTGCATAACAAATATATGTCATTACTGTGTGCATTCTGGTAATGCCCATTATGTGCCAGGCATTGCTTCTGTCTTCCCTTGTGCACATGTACAATTGCAGAGCTTAATTAATTTTGCTTTCTCAAACTATTCGTGTTAACGTAACTTTCTCATGTCTTGTTTAAAAAGGCCTAAAAAGGTCCTTTCAAATAAAGAGCTCTGTAAAAATTGATTTTTAGCCATACTCTAAGGCTAGGGGCACAAATTACACATAAACTGGCATAAGTGATTGGAAACTGGTTTAAAACTGTAACACAACAGAAGTTCAGTACACATAAATCGCTTTCCAAATGGCTGAAACTGGTTCAAGATAATGTAGTATCAGACTTAACTGATTTAGGTAAAATCAGTTTATTGGGCTTTTGTCGCAGATCCCCTCCACATTCAAGTTACCACAGAGTCCCCCAGCATCCCAGGATGCTTTGCACCTCCCCTATGAAGCCTTGCTCACAGGGTGGGTAGACTAGCCTTGGCTCAAGCTGTTTCCTCCTGCTGAACAGGAAGGCAAGCCCTAGTGCCCCCTGGCTTCTGGCCTTTGCCACTACAGGTATGTGGCTAAATTTCCAGAATCAAAAGTGAATGTCTGTTCATTTACTGATTGGTTCAACCTACGCATCTTAGACTAACCTGTGAAGATTAAATTAATTTAGCCTCTGGCTTTTTGATTGTCTATACTTAGTCTAATTGGATATATTTAAAGTTATGAACTACCATGAAAAAAACAGATATGTAAAAATTGTCCTTCTAAGTAACAATTTTTGAGGAATGGTTTGGGTGGAGGGAGGAGCAGAGAGGTTGGAGGTAAAGAGAGATGTTTGACGGGGAAATGATTTAGTTTTCACAGGCACAAAAGAATTTCACTCATTTGCAAGCCAATTCTACTGCTGGTAAAGAATTTATCAATTAGCACACACCTTGGGAGTATGCTAATAGAGCCAATTATAGTTTGATTCATCTGCCCTGACAATAAAATAGCTCACCAGATACCCTTTGCTCTTACAAGATAATCTTTTTTTTTCCTTCTTTTTCTTTTATGCATGAATTTAGTTTGGAATTCACTTGGTTTAACAGATATGCATCTTGAGACTATGAAGACTAGGGGAAGAAAGAAGGGAAGAGTTATCCATAAATGATCCTCTTACTGAAATGTAGTAATAAATCACCCTGGTTACTAAAAAAGTCATGACCTTTTATAGAAGAAACATTCTTCCATGCTCCCCCCCCCGCAATTACTGAAAATGTGCTTGGAAATGGATGTGAGAAACAATTCTAATTTCTGATAGAAGAAAAGCACACAGAAGTTGTGATATTTTAATTACGAGCCTTTACACATGGTTTCTCCATTTTCTTCTCCCCCTTATCCAAATGCTCTAGTAAGTTTTTAATTTAGGGCCAGATCTTGCTCATGGTGAGGTCAATGGGAAGAAGTCCTTCAACTTAAAGAATACAGTCTTTAAAGCAGGGAGATGCCCATTTTAATCTCTCCTAAGCATCTTGTAAAATTATAGCATTATGTAATCATTTGCTTCTTGGCTGCTCCTGGATACTGAAGTAACCATGGCGGAGTGTTTTCATGTTCACCTAGTGAGTCAGGACAGATTATTTCTTTTTGGGGCAGACAGTGTTACAACTATCCATGCCTTTGTCTTTTTGACAGCAGCCTGCTAGAATGCATTCTAGCAAAACCTGCACACGAGACAATGTGAAAGCTAAATCCAGGGAGCTATGTGGCTTACAGTTAACTCAAAAGTCTTTGGGACCTTCCCAGATCATGGACCATGCCATTATCTAGATAAGGTAAGATCAAACAAAACTAGAATATGCAGGAAAAGGATGGTCAGATACAGTGCTTTTATAACTGCCATCACAGAGCCTGTCTGCAGGTATGTGAAAAGAATATGTCTCTCAATGCAGAATTTTATAAATAACATTAAAGACTGTGCTTTTTAAAATAGATACAACAACACTTAGGGGAGATGTATAAAACAAAAATAATAACCCTTCCCCCCCAACTGATTGTCCATTTCAAAGACAAACGTGTATTTACCAAAGCTGGGGTTGTTTGGGGTTTTTTTTCTTCTCCCGCATGGTTTCCTTTGAAAGAAATATTTTCTTAAACTTTCAATTTGTTAATAACACCCACAAACACTTATCGGTAACGTAAAGATAACATTACATCTAAGCACTCTTTCTTCCTTTTTTCTTGTAATCATACAAAAGTAGAACTATATCTGAAGTCAAAACGTGACCACTACTAGGCCCCGCCTACATGTTACTGGTATTGCACAATTAACTCGGTAACTGTGCAATTACCTTGAGACCAGCTACACATGCAAAATACCTATCATGCCATAAAAAGCTCCAACCAGCTAGAAATGTCAACCTAAAAAATGTGTACTAACTTCATAACTATGGGACTGATGAGGATCCCAGGTACAAGAGTGCAACACTCCCCACCAGGGCTGCGAGTCCCTGAAGGAACAATTGAAGAAACTCTCAGGCCCAGCAGCTGCTGACTGTGGATCCTGGCAGCACAAGGACTCAGACTTCTGAAGCTGCAGATACTGGGTCCCAGCAGCATAACAACAGCAATGTGATTCAGCTGTGTCCCAGCAGCCACAAGGCATGGCTGTGATCTCCCAGTCATGGGGGCTTCATGTACCCCTGGGAAATCTACCAGCCACAGGGGTGCATGAGGTCAGGAGCTGCTCAAGTGAGGGGCCTCCCTGGCATAGGAACCTGCTTTTTGCTGGTGCAAGGGAAGCCCACAATTGGGCTCCTCCTGCACCAGCAATAAGGTATGATGGTATCTAATGCACGATCCCACAATCACATCTCCTGCCATGCACATGTGGTATGGCAGAAGGTGTGATTGTGTGGATTGCACTTTAGATCCCATTGTGCCTTTACCTGGACATGTAGAAGGGCTGAGTCACATGGGTAGGAACTGATTGATCAGAAAGAAAAACCCTCACACACAACCACCACTAGCTTCTCTACAGATCTGCACATGAAAGCATGACTCTTTCAACCTATGAAATTTTGTAATGGACTATAAATTTATTGAACTAGTGTTTTGCCTGCGTCACATGACAACTCATTTAACATTCATCATTAATGCTTTTCCCACCATTTACCTAGTGTTTCATGAAACAACAAAAACAAGCAGGACTTACTGGCAATAATGGTAGGATAGAACTGAGCTTTCATAAGTCTTAATTCAACCTCACTAAAACCCATTTCTCATCAGATAACAGTTGTGTGAGAGGTAGTATGAAGTACCAGTGAGAAACAGGCAGAGAGATAGAGAGATTCACTTTAAGATTTTCCATATTAACAATTCAGATAAAAAATATCTCCGATGGAAACAAGTTTTAAACGAATGTTGCTGCGATAGATTCTGATCCCAGGTACTGAGATAAAATAATCTCACTGAAATCCAAGGAATACTCATATATTTGCACCAATGTTATGTAGGTGCAATCTGGCCCAGGATTTTGTATTTAATCTGTCATTGGTACAATGCTCCCAAAGTTGAGATGGCATCTTTTATGGTGTAAACACCCAAAGATAGTTTTCCTTTAAAAGGCCCTATTTAGTTTGTTGCATTTCATTTTAGAGAACAAAAACCAATGAAAAAAATATCAGTTCTAATGAAAACAAAGAAATAATTTGCCAAATACATAAAAGGACAAAAGTAATTTTAAAAATAGATACAGCATAGGCAAAGAATGCAAGGTAAAACAAACATAGTATAATTTTCCTTTTCAATTAATTTTGATTTATTAACTGGGAAATGAAGTATAATGGTGTTGGGGGGAGGGGGTTCATGAGACAATTCTGAAGGGAAGCAGGGAGACTTGATGGATAGAGCATGGCACTGAGACATAATGGGACCTATTTTTATTCCTGGTTCTGCTAATACAAAAATGAGGTTCCAGAAAGCCAAAAAGTACAATGTAGATAATGAACTCTACTTCATTTGTCAAATTTATGGGTGGAACATACTAATCAATAGCATGGAGCCAGAAAGACTTAGATGTAACTATGAAATTAAGACATGCAAACAGGGCACTTGACTCATTTTTTTCAATTCCTTTAAAGGGGAATTTCAATTCCTACAGGCTGAGGAACTCCCCTCTCATCAGGGCAGAGCCAGAAAAGGATCTTGAAATCATCATTGATGCCAAGATGAATATGAGCAGGCAGTGTGGGGAAGAGGTCAGGAAGGCCAACCGTACCTTGTCATGCATCCACAGATGCATCCCAAGCAGGTCCAAGGAGGTGATCCTCCCCCTCTATGTGACACTGGTCAGGCCGCAGCTGGAGTACTGCGTCCAGTTCTGGG
>NW_017728913.1:24813148-24842103 GCF_001723895.1 Crocodylus porosus | reverse complement strand
CTAGATGAACACCTTGCTGGGGTTGTTTAACCCTAGTACTTTTTCCTGCCATGGCAGGGGGTCGGACTTGATGATCTGCTCAGGTCCCTTCCAGCCCTACAAACTATGAAAAGAACTACTGCCTCAGTTGTAGCATCTCCAGCTACCCAAATGCAAACAACTAAGTCAAATATTGTGCTTATTTCCTTGTGAAATTACATACTTGAGGTAGAACGGGGCGCAAGTATTTAGCCCAATAATGTCAGTTTCATTGCTGTAGTGGTAGTTAAATGAAAAGGAATTATAAAACAGAGTTATAAACTGAATTAAATTAGAAAACTCAAATGAGGGTATATGCTAAAGTGTAAGGGAGCATTGTACTATTGATTAAGGTCCAGATTTAGAACTTCAGCCATTTTCTGCTCAGTGTTGCAATCTCTACAAACATGGGAACCGAGAAATATGTGTACTCTACACTTCCTGTGCAACTGCACTAAAGAGCACCATTGGGTATAATATGGAAAGAGGCATGATAACTGGCTTAGGGTATATGCAAATGTTACACTGAGGTCAATTTAAGTAGTGTTAAACTGATCTAGAGCAAGGGTGTTCAATTTCTGGCCCACAAGCCAAATGTAGCCAGTGGAACATGGGTATCCAGCCTACGGGGCTCCCCCTGGATTGGGAAATTTGATCGCAGGGGAGCAATGGCAATAAATAGAGCCACTCTCTCTGGCTGCCAAAATCCCAAACACCAGGTCTTGCACAGCAGCTTTGGACCAGGTCAAAATGCCTCCTCCCATCCCCACAGCTGGATGGGGATGGGCCATGCCCGCTTTCTCCTGTGGGGCTGGGCTGTGTCTGGTTCAAGTCCCCTCCTCTCACCCATGGGGCCAGGTCAGAGCTGAGATGCCCTGTGCCCTTCTCCACACAGTTGGATAGGGCCCTGCCACAACTGCCCTGTGCTGAATCAAGACTATCAGTCTCAGTGCCAAGTCTGGGCACTGCCCATCCAGCCTGCTGGCCCAAAAGGTTGAACACCACTGATCTAAAGTGCCAATCTGTGCAGACAGTTGGGAACGTTTAATCAGGCAAAAAATGGCCAACTCAATCTAAATTACTTCACAAGAAAAGAGCTAAGTCAGACTGGGAATGGATTAGCTTGATCTACCAAACATCTGACATCTAACCGCCCCCCCACCAATTTTCCCCACCAACCTGCCAACCCCCCCCAACCCTACCAGTGCACACACCCCTCTCCCCCACTCTGTTGACCCACTATCTGACCCTTCCCACACCCTGAGTTATTTGGATTGGGTTCCTTGCCCTGGAAAACATGTGCACAAGCCACTTCTGATCTAGTCATGAGGCTTAATGCAAGCTACAAGATCATAGATTGCATGAGGCAAATGTCTACATATAACCCTGGAGTGGTGCCAAGTGCATGCCAATAAGCATACTGGAGGCCAAATGCTGAAAGTCACTCTAAGACAGCTTGAGTTAGGTGCCCACTGCAAAGCTATGTTGTGGTCCTACCTGCAAAGCCATGTTGTAGTACTACTGAGCATGGTCAGGAGGCTGTCTAGAAATATCTGAAAAGTGACTCGGGCATAAAGCTCCGATCAAATAAAGGACATGGGTGCCCAAATGTTAATGCCTAATCTGCTACTGTAGTGAAATCCAGAACCCAGAGTGAGAAATCTTGCCTCCCAATACAGCGCACTGGGAAAATTAGGCACTATAGAACACTGATCCTTCTTCCTCCATGCTGGGGAGGAAGAGGCCTACAGCTAGCCAATAGGAACTATTGACAATGGCACAGGTCTATAGAATTCACAAGTTTATAGCATTCAAGCACCTTAATTAAGGTTGCACAGAGATGCCTCCATCCTTTCCTGAAGGTATATCCAATACCCTTTCTGAAAGTTAGGTGCAGACAACCGTCCATTGTATAAAATGGGCATGACTCATTCTGTTCTTTCAAATGCAAATGTGTATACAGGGGTCCACCATTCATGAGCAACGTGCCCCCGGTAGCTGGGAGGGCATAATGGTGCTGGCTGCAACAGGAGCATGGTGGCAGTAAGCAAGGAGCGCCTGCAGACACTACCAGGACTGTCGGCAGCAGGAGGAGGGAGGGGTGGCAAGCGCCGACCAGGGGTTGGTGACCACCTGCAGATGCCGCCAGCCCAGTGGCAGAAAAGGGGGGTGGGGTTGTGAGCGGTGACTTCCCACCTGTGTGCACACCCTATGTGCTGCCAACGCCACATTTAAATAACATTGTTTAGAGCACCAGGAAGTGGGAGACCCATCTTATCCCACAGCAGGTTCAAAACCATATTACATAATAGGAGAATGACCTAACAACTAGTCTAGATGGGGATTTTTTCCACCCTGTCCACCAAAACTGTGTTGGCTCATCTGACATAAGTGAATTTCATGTGACCATAGAAAGAGAAGGAGCAAGGAAGATAGAGGTAGTGAAAAGAGTAGTCAGCAGGAAGGAGGAAAAATCTGGTGTTCTGGAACTGTTTCACTATTTAACATTAAGCATCCCTTGGAAGAGGGAATATATGACTCATTTTTAGAGTGCTTTATCTACTAAGAGGTAGGTAAAGCTTGCAGAAAAGGACAATTCTCTTGCTATTTTCCCACTGGTCTAATAAAAGGTATCATTTTGGAACCAAGAGTTCTAGTTTTTTGTATGTCTTTTCGTCTCAGACCAACATAGCTACTAAGTATACCCCTGAAACATGGAAGATGCCGAATTTTAGCTGATTTTAGATTTTAAACTTCATTGCAGGACAACAAGGAAGTTTTTTTTGCCTCCCTGCCTGCCATCTGACACCTCCAGGGAAGGAATGCGACCTGATCAACACATCAAAGAGCTACTCAACCCAGCTCACAAAGACACTCATGGACCCAGAGGGACAGACTTCCATCTTCAGCTCCCTCTATGCAAAAATGAAGTTCATTTCCTACCTGTGGGGATTTTTTTACCATCTTGTACCATCTACACTTTCTTAGAGCCTGACAAAGGGACTTTGATCCCGAAAGCTTGCAGAAAAGGGCAATTTTCCTGCCATTTTCCAGTTGGTCTAATAAAAGGTATCATTTTGGAACCAAGAGTTCTAGTTTTTTGTATTTTTTACCTACTAAGAGTTTTACATAAGATAGCACCATTACCTCCACTCCTAATACAATGTAGTTTTGCATAAATTATTTAACAGGGCAAATGTATGTGCTTGAGCATTAGCCCCTATGCCTTAGCTAGGCCCCAATTATAAAAAATCCTTTCTTTCCCATCCATCCTATCAATAGAAGACTGGGAACTTCAGGGCTGCTTATTTTTTTTTTAATCTATTTTATGTAGTATAGTTTAAGATCCTGCCAGTGACAGGTATTCTACAAGTTTCTTTGAGCTGTTAGCCCACTGCCCATCTGATCTCAGTATTGTAAAAGATTTACCTTATATCAAATTTACATTTCTTAATTTCACCCTGTGGCTCACGTCATATTCTGAAGAGCACATTTCCCCCTTTGCAGAAATAGATACAGGACTAGAAATGTCCCTGAGGTTTCCATGCTGACACTGCCTGGACCTCCCCATAATCCATTGCAGCCAGAATAAGCATTTCCTTCCAACAGGAAGACCCATATTTTGGAAGATTTTCCTGTCAGAATTAATATTTGTCATCATTAATTTTGCAAAGTAATCCCAGCAGGTTTAGTAGGAAAATGCTGTGTACCTGCTGTCATTGCTCCTTCTCCATTTACAAATTGGTTTTGACAAGAAGGTCAAAATATGTCCCCAAATTGGGGGCTATGGAGTTGTCATTACCTCAATAGGCAAATATATAGGGAATGATTTGGGACTTACCTATTTTTCCCCTCAACGATAGTACAGAAGCAATAATGAGAGAGACACATAAGCAGCAGTATTTAGTGGATGATAATTATTCCAGGATTTGGCTCAATGACAAACTGGATAATTTTCCTTTTGATTGTCCTAACATTTTATTATTACCTCCAAGTAAATTTAGGGCCAAAAAACACCAGACTGACAACCACACAAAATGAAGTCTAATTCCCTTGTATTTTGAGTATACTTTTGAATGACATTAAGATTCAGAAATACTTTCACTTGCTTAAAGATGATCTATTAATGCCCTCTATATCATGAGGTTTTACTTGCAAAGTGCAACATCAAAAAAAATGATTCTGTCTCCTAGACGTCCCTTAAACTATTTATTCTCCATTGCCACAGTAGTGATAAAGAAAAATATTCAGGCTTGAAAAGTAAGAACAAAAGCTAAGGTAAATCAGATCCAGCAAAGCAAGGGAGAAAAAAAAGCCTCTTTCCATTTGCAGTAGCATAACTGGGGAGGGCAGCAATCCTAGGCATTGCATTTGCAGGGTGTGGCAAAAGTAGTCACTGCTGCAACTGCAACCTGCATGGCCTTGGGCATCTATGGTTCCCCTGGGCAGAGTTCCCCTGCCCATTTGTCTCTAATTTTAGGTGAAAATTCTTTTTCTGAAAAGTCATTTTGTCTGAGTTCAGCAAATTTAACCTAGGATACAAAACATACCTGGGCATGAAATGAGATTAATGAGTGACACACAGCAAAAAGAAATTTTTTAGTCTGAATCTCATGAAAAGCTGTGTGGTAGCTGAATCTTATTGGTGGCATTTAAAACCAAGCCTAAACAAAGGCTTAGAAAAATGTTTTGTAGGTAATAATCAGGGATCTGGGTTTTCTGTTTTGAGTTCCCTATAGGCAGGGAGTGAGGCAGGAAGGGAGTTGGGCAGGACTGGGGCTGGGGCTGCCCAGCTGTGCAGTGCTTAGACTTGGGGCCCAGGGCTAGAATGTGTGGCCACAGGGGAGTGGGACAGGGCTGTGGGTGTCTCAGCTGGTGTGCAGGGGGAACCGTTTCCCTGACCCTGTGCATACTCCTGGTGGGGGTGGAGAGGGGCCATATGCTCCCAGATCTGTGTGTGGGGTCGGGGCAGGCTACATGCCATAGGATTGGGCTCCTCACGCTGATGCCATCCCCACAGAGCCTCAGTAGCCCAGTGGGTTGGACCCAGGGCAGCAGAGCAGAGCAAAGCTGGATGGGGAAGCTCCTTGCCACTGCAAGCACTGCCCTGGCAAAGTGTTCCCTGCCCACCCAGCAGCAGCAGGGGTGGCAGCATGAAGTTGTGTTCCTTGCTGATGCCAGGTTGGCAGGGGGCACCTTGCCAGGGTGGCACAAACTCCCAGCAGCGAGCTTCCCTGCCCAGCCCTGTTCTGCCATGCTGGGTCCTATCCACTGGGCAATTAAGGCCCTGTGGGGATGGGAGCCTGAGTATGTGGGGATGGGAGCCTGAGTATGCATCAGGTAGCTTGCATCCACTCCCCCCATGAGCTCCACTCTGGCTGAGTCACCCATGGGTGGGGCGGGGAGCTGGGCTCTGTGCTCTCTTCTGCTCTGGTACAGCAGCTGCTGCCTCTGCAGGTGGTAGCTGAGGCTCAGGCATTGCTGGGGGGGGACAGGAGGGTGGCTATGGACCCAGGTCTCTGGCCCCATAGCCCTGGCAGCTGGAGGCCCCCCCACAGCAAGGCTGTGGGCAGGGGCCTGTGGGTGGGGAGGGATGGGCCTATATATATATTAGTAGTGTTTCATTTTAATCATAGATTTTGGCTTTTTAAATTAAAGAATTTGCTATTTTGCAGAGAATTTGTGCTTTTTAAATGAGAAAACTAGGAGCCCTGCTAATAATCTTGCATAGGCAGGTGATTTCAACCACCTTTTCCAGTTGTGCCTCTGGGTAGAGGTAGGGCGACTATTTTGTTTCCATGTCACAAGGCATGCATGTATATTAAATGAGGGAAAGTAAATTGTTTGTATGGGAAATTACTGGACGTGTTAACAAAGTCCACACTTGCATGGCTCAGGGTGACTGAAGTAACCATCAAAAGAATCAATCGTTAGGCAAAATGAATTAGAACAATTTACTTATCTCGCATAAAGGGAGTGGGAGAAAAAGACAGTGAAAATGAAGGCAGACAACAAGGTAATTAACATCATGGAACAAGTGAATAAAAAGGAAGAAATTTGCTAGAGCAAAGCAATGCCATAAACTGAAACCAAAGCCTGTAACATTTAATCTCATTTTAGTAGCTTAAAAAGTTATCTTCCATGGAAGATATTTATTTGAACTATTTTAAAAGTCTCCATTCTGTGCTTTTTCCAGTCTCTTTTGCTTCTTTGCTGTTGCTCTTGTTTTCTGAGTTGATCTCATATTTTGCCATCTTGATTTAGGCAAGTGAGAATGTAGTTGTGAACTGGACTGTCCTTAGTTTCCATGTAGTGTGCAGAAGGGATTTCAAGGAGCCTTCTTAACATTCAATACAAGACTTGGGATAGAGAATGAGTCCTAGACTGGGGGTTGCTGTGTGACTTCTTACTCAGTGTATTCTTTACAACTGCGGGCACTGACATGCATGCAGTTCCCCAGTCTAAATCATGGTGCTTCGCAGAAAGTGCCATGATTTAGACCAACCCTCCCAACCCAACAGACATCCACTGTTGGGTCAGGGGGTGGGAGAGAGGTGGGAAAAGAGCTTCACTTCACAGCTGATCCAGCAGAGGAGCTGCCTGTTTACAGCTGCTCCCCTCTAGCCCCTTCCCATCCCCTGCAGTTCCAGTGCTGTCTGAAGGATGGGAGAAGGAGAAAGGAGGGGAGAGAGCAGAGGACTGGCATTTGCCCAGCCTGCAGTGTAGGGATGGCAAGTGGACTGGAGTCCCCCTGAGGTGGGGTGTTTCCATCTGCCCACTCCCCCTCCAGCACAGGCTGAGCAAACCCAGCCCACAGCTATCTTCCCCCTCCCATTCTACAAACAGCACAAGGGGCAGGGCCGGGCTGCATCAGTTCAGCCCTGCTCATGCACAGGGACTTACAGAAGTTAATGAAGGTACTCTGCTTTGGAGTGCCTTCATCTAAACCATTATGTAATAAGGATTAATTTGGCACGCAATTAGGCACATTTAGAGCACTCTACAAATATGCCCTGACAGAACAGTACAGCTAGAGTGCTTTCAAAAGGGCTGATCACAAGGCAAATGCCACATCTGTGAGTGCCCTGTACCTCACCCACAGCAGGCAGATTTGTGAGAAATGTAGAGCAAAAGCTTGACTTGCTTAGACATACCGAAAAGCCATAAGCACACATACCAATTTGGACATAGGACAACAGTGTGTCCTGTTTTTGCCAGGGAAATCCCATTTTAAACACCTTATTTAACAGGTATCATCTTGTTCTAATGTTAAACAATGCCCCCCCACCATCCCTTTTTCAGGACCACTCTACATTCTAAAATGAAAAGGCATTGGGTAGACAAAGAGGTAATTTCAGTACAGATTTTTCTTTAAGTTAATTCACTCAGACAGAAAGAACACTGCTTGTGTTACAGCAGTGATCAGCAAGTTCAGTGTTGAAGTTCTTATGCTTATTAGGAGTATTTGAAATCAATGATGTTACATAAACAAGACATGCAGGGCCCATTATTATCCTATACCCTCTTTCATCAGGTGCCCCAACCAACAATACCTAGAATAAGTGTGACATAAAGGAATCCGTTTTTAAAACAGCTGAAGCCACATAGAACCATATTTACTTCTGATTTTAGAAAATTTAGTATCTTACTGCTCTGATTATAGGGCCATGCCTGTGGAATATGATCTCTGGGGGACAATGAGAGAGGCAAAGTAGGTGACTGTTGGCAGAGAATTAGAGGATATACACTATTATGAGGGGTTAACTTTCTATTGCCTTGTTTTTGTCACTTTGTATCAAACACTCTGTGTATATGTACACCATCAAAAAGGTCTGAGCCAAGGAACACCAGAGAAAGCCACGCTATACCCCCTCCAACTGTGCTACAGCATGAATTGCATTGCAGTTAGGCAAGGCAAGCAGCAATAAGCTCTCCTATTTTAGTACATAGTGCATATAGACTAAGCTTTGGTCTCTAACGCATCTTTTTGACAGTATGAACCCTACAGCCTTTAAGCTAAGGTTCCCTTCAAAAAAGCTTGTGTATTCATTTTCAAGGGTATTTTTCAATATTCAGCTCTGAAGGAATGAGCGCAAGAGGGTAAAACCATACAGCGAAAGAATATTTCATCAGCAGTCCTGCATGAATCTTCATTGTCAGCGGTCATGCATGAACCCATTTCTCCATAGCACAAGAAACTGGACTGATAAAAGGCAATTTGTCAGTGTAGTAGTCAGCTTTCATTTAAGTTTGCATTTAGACATGCGACTTCCAGTCCCTGGTCTCTCAAATCAAATGGGGAAAAATGGTATTAAAGAACAAACCCAAACACCCTTTTGGAGAGGTACTGAGTCACTCCGATTCATCTTTGCACTACTGAATTATTGCTATTCTGTAATGAAGGATTATTTTGTTCAACAGAAAAATGAAAACAAGAATCCTTGTTGTTTTCACAGAAAGCAACCCACAGAAATGATAGTGAAACTTTTTTTTGCAGTCCTGCCTGAAATGTTACAGCTGCATCATACCTTTTAGTTTCAGCTCTGCTTCTGTCCATTCCACACATTTATTCTTATCAGCTATTTCTGGGCCATAGTTCTTTATTGTCCCAAGCACTGCTACTACTAGCTTTGAGTATATAATTTTTTCCCTGGTGGAGAAATCTACAGAAGCATAGCTAAAGCAAAAGGCTCCAAAGCCTATTTTTGAGTACCTGCACAAAGGATTTGCATAATCTTGTCCTGCAAGAGATGTACAATGCATATAGAGTTTAACAAGCCAACACCTGAAATGGATAAAACTACATTTTTAGTGAGTGGCAAATCACGATATGGCTGAGAGCTTTATAAATGTTTAGGATATTTCATATTTACAATTTAAAATATTTGAATACTAAGTAAGTATTTCTGACTAAAAAGGGCCTTAAGTCCTGCTCATATTGAAGTCTATGACCAATCACCCATGAATTAGTTATAAATGTAATACCTAACCTCCCATGAACAAAACGAAATGACCTTGTGAAAGTCACCGTGTTTGTAAGATAGTAATTTCTTTTAAATCTTTCACATATTTTTAGAAGTTGGTTATGTAGATAAGACAAGCTTGCAGATGTCTCAGAAATCATTCATCGCTAGTATCACCTTTTCCATAAATAGACGGTTTTTATTATTATCATCATTAACAAGAGAAATATGATCACAGTACAGTAGCTGTGAAGTTGAATTCCAGCTTACTTTGTTAGAATCATTCTACAAAGGAAATCCTTTGAAGTTATGTTTTCATCTTCATTAAAGATGTATTTCATTTGTTGACATTTACTTAACTTCAACTGATACTAAGTGTAGAAGAACATTACAAATAAATATTTTAAAACACATATACACTCTCTCCCCTTGAAAGGTAGAATTCCAGTAAAGACAAATGTCCACAGTCAGTATTTAGCTCTTGAGCTTCACAGAAATGCAAAGTTAACTTTGCAAACAGAAAACATGATAAATAAAATTTATGAAGCATCACCTGAAGTGCAGTAAAATATTAATGTCTAATGTTTTGGTTACCTGAGTTTTACAGAAGAATATTATGACTGATGTAATGGTTTAAATAACCTTTGGTTTTTTTCAATCTATAAAAGCACATTCCCCTCTTTCTCCATATATAAATTATAGAAATTTATTATGAATCCATGGAACAACAGTCTTTTCAGGTCACTCCACTCGTTATTACAACTAATTAAAATGTGCCAAAGAAAGGATGGAAATTTATCACTGCTCATTAAACCTGTAAAGACTGTGTTAATTAGATGTCAGACTCAGTAACTCACATAAATGTTTGCTGCCAGTCTAAATTTAGTGAAAAAGTATAAATGCATTTAGAGACATTGCTGCCAGACAGCAGATTGCTACTGTTGAATTAAAGGATTTTAAACCTGTAGCTACTACACAAATCCCATAACCCATTTCTTAGTTTGGATCTTGCTGCCTAGAAAAACTGGATGCCTTTGGCATTGCCTAGTCATTTTGGCTAGGGACAGACATTACACGAACTAGTTTAAATCTGTAATGGAACAGACATTCAATGCACATAAACCAGTTTGAAAATGGCTGAAACTAGTTTGAGATAAACCTGATTGAATGTAGTATCAGAGTTAACTGATTTGGCTCAAACCCATTTATGCAATGTCTGTCCCAGACCTGCTGCTGGTTTAAGTTAAACCAGACTCTCCCAACATCCCAGCGTGCTCTTTGCCCTGGGCAGAGGGCTCTCTGTTCCACAGCAGGGCTGCCCGCCCCCCAAACCTGCTCCTTGGCTGCAGTTCCGGCAGAAACTTGCAGGCACAGCAGGGTCTGCAGGCTTCCCCATGCCCCTCTCCCACCATTCACTGCTTAAACAGAGATCCCTTCCTCCTCTCTCACACAGCACAGACTGTAGGCAGGATGTGGTATACTAGCTAATGCTGTGCAAGGCAGATAGGACAGTGTCTGCTTAGGGCTTTTTGGAGCTAATCAATGGCTCAGCTGGTAGTGTCCCTGCATTCCTTCCTTTGGAAAAAGCTATATAAGAAGCGCTTGAACTAAGGCTTTGATTTCTGATGGGGTGCTAAATGCTGATAACAGAGCTGATAACTGATAACTTTTATCAAGGATGGGGGGAGACCCCTCTCTAATCACAGAGTCCTGCCAGGGCCTGGCCATGCCCCACCCCCTCAGCTCAGCCCTATGAAAGTGAAGGGAGGGCTGTTCTAGCACCTCCTGGCTTCCAGCCTCAGCCACTGCAGGCATGTGCCAGCATTTTTTTCAGTCCAAAGGGATGTCTGTGCAGTTACAAAGTGATTTAGCCTATCTAGGTTAGACTAACCTGCAAAGACTGAATCAATTCAGGCTCAGGCTTTTTTGAATGCCTCTCCCTAGCCCTTATCTTGACTTTACTTATACCATTTATTGCATTGCAAGTCTAATGCAACAACTTACAAAAGTTGCTATTTAAAAGATTCTATAATTACCACACATTAACTATAAGACTTAGAAGTCAATATTTATTTCCAATTGCCACACAATAGCACCTGAGATGCACTCATTAAGTCCTTTTCTAGTGAAAATTAACATTTCGGCAATGGCCTGAACAAGGCAGCAGTTCCACTAAGTATGCAATAGCTTGAGCTTCCAACAGTTTTTAGCCAGCAGCCCCAAACTTGAAATGGACTCTTGCCCCATCATTCCCCACTGATATGCAATGACTTGTACAGGACATTCAGATGTCAAAGTAGTTTATGAGCGAAAGACCTTAAAAGAAAAGGTTAGTAAAACAGCAGGGAAGCAGAAATAACTAGAGTTACCATAGATCTAGATTTTCCCAAACATGTCTTCTTTTTGACTCCTGTGATCTCCAGCCACGTGGTTTTTTTGGAATAGGAACCAGTGTATGGGATTTTGCTCTTATCTGCTGGTAGGAGCAGGAGGAGGGTGATTGGAGGCAGGGACAGCACCGCAGGAAACTATCCAGGTGCTGGGGAAGAGGAGGAGCCTGTCCCTCAAGTGGGAGAAGTAGCAGGGGGAGCCCTTTGAGGGCAGTGGGGACCTCTGTGGCTGGGCCGGTGCCTGTGCTTTTGTGGGCTGGGCAGCTACAGGAGATCCTGCCTGGGGGAAGTGGGGGCATGGCTAGGCCATCTAGCACAGCACTGGAGCCCCAGACCAGGGCAGGGGGTGCCACAGGCCTCCTCTCTTCTTCCCTCCAGGAAGCACTGGGGCCAGACTCACTCTACCACCACCTGCATGAATCAGAGCCACTGCGCTTCAGACCATTTGGAATGCGAGCAGCTGGAGGCCCCCTCTGGCATGGCTAGGGGGTGCAGGGGTTAGAGTTCAAGATTGAGGAGCACTGGAGGGGCTAGGGGGGGTCGGAGCATAGGCAGCAGAAGGGGGGGCTAACAGGGCTTAACCCCCCCAATGCATGGCTGCAGTAGGGCAGTGCCAGCTGCAGCAGGGGTGGGAGGGGTGTGATGGAAGGAGTGGGGCTGTGGGTGGAACAGATGCTGCAATGCCAGGGTGGGGTACGGGCAGTGCCATGAACAGCTCATCCAGGGGACATGACTTCAGCTGCTACATACACCCCAGGAAGGCATGGAGGGCCGGGGTGGGCTGGTGCTGCAGACGGGCTGGGCGGGGGGGGCAGGCTGGGACCAGGGCTGCAGCCACCCTAAAGTTTGTCATATCCCCCTCCAAGCACTGCCATCACTCACCCTGAGCACAGCATGCCCCAACCTCCCACTCCACCAGGAACAGCCCTCCCTGTCCTACACAGATCCAGGGGCACATGCTCCCCCCCAAGCCCTCACAAGGTGCATGCAGCAGCAGGAGCTGCCACCCTGTCTCTGCACTGGGCATCACCCAGACAACTCTCACAGCCTCATCCCATGCCCCATTGCAGCTGTGCAGGGCCTGCCCCTGTCCCAGCCCCACTCCTTCACCCCACTCCACCCCTTCCCCACAGACTTACCTGCTGGGGGTGATGCACATGCTCAGCCTCCCCCAACCTCCAAAATATATTTTTTCTCACTCTGCCTGTGATAAGGGGGCTGCAGGAGTGAGGAGCAACAGCAGGGTTCAGGGTGCAGGAACTATGGGGTCAGGAGTGCGGGGCACTAATATGGCCCAGGGGGGCCAGAGGTCTGCAGGTCAGGAATGAAGGGCAGCAGCAAGGACAGAGGACTACAGGTTAGGTGGGAGTGAGGTGTCTCCCTAACAGGTGTCCTCTTTTTTGGAACGGAAATATGGTACCCCTAGAAATACAGGGTAATAATATAACTGGATATTGCAATATCCTAACAAATAGATTGGCAATGTACACAGATCATAACTGTAATCAGAAGTCAGGCACCTGCATAATAATGGCACTTATCTCTTTGCATCATAAAAAAGCTTAATTTCTAAGTAGGAAAAGGTGTTACCTTCATGAGTTTTGGGGTTATATAAAAGAAAGCATTAAAGTATTTAGAACTATAATATTTATACTGTTATTGCGATAAAATCCAATCTATAAAATGGTAACTAACACATAATATCACCCTGAAATCTCTGAAGGCCAAACAGAATTAGTGTTTTCTGAAACTCTCCTTTAAAAGTTCTAAAAAACTGGATTGGCTGGGGAGCTGGGGGGAGAAGAAAGGAATAGGAAAAGGACAAGGAAGATTAAAAAATAGCTAACATTCAACTTGGGGATGGATCTGTTCAGAACTAACAAGTTTTCAATTATGATTTTTTTCATAAAATTTGCTTTAAGAATATGCAGCACTTCAATGTCTGGAAGTGCCTTTCGCCTTTTGTGCACAATAGTTATCTTTCTGCATAAAGACATCTCCTTTAAACTTCCATAAATGCCCTAAACTTTCTTAGCAGCAGTTTGTTGCTTTTGTCATTGAAAATATATCATGTTCAATTTATCCCCATTTAGGGATAAATTTAGAGTTGGGTTGGTAGTTCGGGAAACCCAAGGCCCACATTTATAATCCTGTCTCAACTAAATAGTCCTATTGCCTTCAGTAGGGTTATTCTCAAGAAAGTATATGCAGTTACATTCCTCACAACATATCAGAAAAAATGAGGTAACTACCAAGAAAACAAGTCCTGGCTATTGCAGAAGGGCACATCTCCATGTTTCAGAATGCTTTTTGATAAATTAGGAAATGAAAGCAGATTGACTTATTGTGGCCGGATCCTGTATTTCAATTCAGATGGACAGAGCTCCAGAAGCCAAAGGGCTACCCAGGTGGATCTAGCCAGCAGCTGGACTCTGTTTCCCAGCAGCCCCTGCCCATGTGACTGGGGTCAGTTTCCATGGAGATCCCAGTTACAGCCATGCTGCAACAGCAGGAGGCTGGGGTTTCCAGGAATATTGGCCACAGCAGCACTGGGAGGGCATGCGGCAGTGCGCAGAGCTGCTCAGGAGCCAAGCTGGGAGTGTGTGGCAGTGACAGTGTGGTCCAGAGCCAGGGCAAAGATGTGATCTGCAGCCTGCATGCCCTGGGCAGGGATGTGCAAGCAGCAGATTGCAGCTCTGCCCCAGCTCCTTGCAGCACTGCCTGCATGCCTTTGCCCAGGTCATACAGACTGCAGATAGCAGGTCTGCCCCAGCTCTGGACCATACTGTCACCACCACAAGATCCCAGCCTGGCTTTGGAGCAGCTCCCCACCCTGCCACATGCCCTGCAGCAGAGGCGGTGCTGAAGGCCATAGCCACCCGAAAATTCCCCATATCCACCTTTCCCAGTGGCACCACCACCTCCACTCCCTGCCCCAAATGGACATTGGCAGCTGAGCCCACCCCGCTCCTGCTCATAGCACAGCTCCCCCCAGCACCCCCTCCCAGTCCTTGCACCAAGAAGAAGCTGGTGCCACTGCTTCCTGCTGTGCTATTAAAGCAGGGCTGCTGTTGGGGTCTCCATGGAAACCAGCCCCAGCCACACATGCAGGGGCTGCTGGGAAATGGAGTCTACTGCTAGCTGGATCTAGCACGTGGGCCAGACTTTGTCTGCCCCTGGTCTAGGTTATGAATTTCTAAGTGCTTCTCTTTCATATTCTAAAGACTGGAGTGACTGTTTTTAAAATGAATTCTTTGCTTCCTGTTTACAGATGAAAATAAAGAGAATCTATAGAAGCATTGTGGCAATAGAAATAAACTTTCCTTTCCAAATAAAGGCATCAGACTAGACTAAGCAGCCACCTTGTTGACAGCTTTCACATCTCAAATGCTAAATGAAGTGAATGAATCATGCAAAAAAATGCAGAACAGGTCCTTTTTGTTAGAAAAGTCAGAACCTTTTCTGAATAACAAAACCAAAGTGACAGCTGTCTTAAAAACAAACAAGCAAACACCCCCAAAAACCAAACCCTTCAGTGACTTGGGTGAAGGATACAACACATCATCTTTTAGACTGAGAACCTGAACCAGTAATTAAGAAAAATATACTCTTTAGATAAACTTCCCATCAAATAAATACTTACCCTTTTCAATGGTTGATGCAAAGAATTATCCTAATTTCTTAAAAAGCCTGTACTAAACTGTCAGCAAGTCCAATAAGGAGAGAAAAAGCAAAGCCCAGGGTACACCTTCCCCCCAACAGATATATTCCAAAGTAATACATTTGATTATTTTGCCTGAACATATACTACTTTATAGGGTCCCACTGCTACTTCTGCCATTAGAAGCAGCTAACAGAAGTTGCTCTAAGAGAGAACACACTGTCTTCGATCATGTGGGCAAACAATCCTGATCTTCAGAGTAAAGTTGTATCATATAGTGGCAGGCATATCCCAATTCAAGCACCCATTGAAATGATTAGGGAAACTGCCAACGCTTGTTTGTTACTTTGTTCTTTTTTTCCCTCCCCTCCTATCATGCTATGTTAATAGGTTGCTGCTACTGGTGACTCTGTACTTTCTCTAGGCAAGGGGGTTCCAAGGAACAAACTATCAGTTAAATCCAAAAACAAGCCAACCAACAAAGACAAAAGGCAGGGTGCATCTATAGGGATAAAACAGGTACAGAAAGATAGATGGGGATGACTGGAAGAAGCTAAATAGAGGTGGATCTAAGAGTTTGTAAAATTGGTCAGCGGTTTTCTAGAAAATCAATTCATATTGGGATCAGGCCTGGATAATGCTCAAAAAATATGTTCTGGTTTGTTTGCTATGGCTAACAATTGGGAGTTACCTGGCTTTTTGTAAATATTTGCTCCACTTTAATAAAATTTTAAATTCAAAACAAAACCTCTTATTTTCCTATATATATTTAATCCTTGACTTTTTTTCTGCCCTTCATCCTTTCACTGTTTTAAGCAAGTCTGTGACCCACAATTCCTGTGCTACAGCTTTTTTGTGACAGTGACTGATGCTCTTTTGAGCTGATTATAGCTGATTGCTTTAGAGTGCAGCAGCAGCAAAACATCCACAGATGTCAGCTGCTGTTCTATCAGACCTTATTGAGACAATCAGATAAATCTGGAATATACAATACAAATTCAGCTGCACACAAGCTGAGACAGGGACTAGAAGAGGGATAAATGTGCATTTTGGTTATGAATGTATAGGGGCTTTATCTTAACAGGAAAAGTTCTTGCTAAAAGTCATATAACAAATCTAGGATAAAGCTGACTCACGTTTAAAACTTTTAACCAAAACGGTCAGGTTTTTGCTTCAGTCTACACTTGTAGATGAATACAGTTCAAATAGTAATGCTAAAAGTCAGTTGAAATAGCTGCTGATCAAATGATTATACTTGCCTCAGTTTGGGGTCAGGGCAGAACCAAAAGCTATACATGCTTCCTGGCTCTCACCGGAGACAGCTCTTATGAAGGGTGAAGAGTCGCATGACCCGCTCTTGAGTTTCTTTTCAAGTACCATTAATTTTATAGCCTTGTAGAAATAATGATGAAATTGTTTCACCTTTTCTTTCTGTGTGTCACCACAGAATAAAGGGATTCTTTATTAACATTAAAGCAAAGTATTTTGCCAAAGACATAACTTTTATTTAAAGAGTAAAAGTATTGTGAATATGATGTTTCTGTTAAAAGAATGGAGGTTGCAATATGGTATCACAATAGAATTATTATTAAAGCATTAAAAAAATTCCACAAAGTAATTCTAACCATAATCACAATCCAGTGTGCATACAGACACTATTATATTTTACATGAGAAAGATCAAGATCAATACCACAAGACAACTGTATATTGATTTAACCTCTCTAATATATGTATTGATTTGGCAAATTTGTCAATGTATATTATAAATTCCTATTCACTGATGAAGGTGCTGTATCACTCAGTGCCTTACTGTGTATTGAGATACCATGGGGCTACCAAGATACCATCACCCAAGCTTTTCTGGAAGAATGTTTAGAACCAATAAAAGGCCATTAACTTCAGTAACTGTTTTCTGGCCTGACCATGGGTGTGTCAAAGAAACAGAAGAAATCAAGAAAATCAAGATGAGCGCTGAGAAGGAAGAAGCGTAACATAAAGAAGTGGAACATTCCCAAACAAAGATAAAAAAGGGACGACGTTTCCAAATCTTGAGTTTAAAAAGATAAAAGTTTCTGGAAGGAAGGAAGGGAAAAAAAAAAAAGACTTCAGTACAGGACCTAGCTAAGTCAGAGTGCACTGGCATTAGGAGAGGAAGGGGAGAAAGTGCAGACTCCATATTTCAAAAGAAAAACCACAAGGAGCAAGGTCCTGAATGGGAGACTTGGAATCTTGAACAGACAGTGACCCTAACCTTGGGAGGGAGGAAATCACTCCAAAGTTCAAAGGAAAATGAAGCAGGGAAGAGCAAATGTGCTTTATTCCACTGTCAAATACTATGTAGCTTTAGACTACATACACATACAGACATTGATCTAAACTGATAACCATACAGAAATTTGGTGCATGTAGACCTGTCTAAAAATGAAACAGGGGATCCAAGGTAGACCAGGTGCAAGATAGTATAAAACTCGATTTACACCCTCCCCAGAACCCTTCCCTCACAGGGAGGTGCACTGCGACGCAAGACCCAGGCCAGGAGAGGGGTTATGGGCAGTGGAAAAGCTCCCCTCATGGGCCTCCCACCTGGTGGGTGGACGAGCTGTGGTAGGCAGGTTCTGATGCCCACTGCTGTCCCAGTGACAGCTTGGCCTGGCCTGGCTGGCTGGTAGACTGCAGTCTTCCCCCAGGTCTGAGCATTTTTGCACCCTGCCAGGATTATCCTGGAACTGCTTTGGGGGCCTGCATATATGTGGTAACTGCCAGGGCTGGCAGGGCATGGATTGTCTCAGAGGAGGAGGGCAGTGTCATGGATGGCCCTGGCCTCAGACCCCAGGCACCCTTATCCCACTGCCATCCTCCAGGATCACTTGCCCTTCACAGAATCCTAGAAAATGAGGTCTGAAAAGGGACCTCAGGAGGTCATCTAGTCCACCCTCCTGCTCAAAGCAGGACCATCCCCAACTAGATCATCCCAGGTAAGGCTTTGTCTACCTAGGTCTTAAATACCTCCAAGGATGGAGGTTCCACAACCTCTCTGGTTTTGCTGCTTTAGCCAGCGGTATAGGCTCTGGTTGCAATGCAACCAACCCAACCCACCCCTACTCTTCTAGAAGTTTCTGGTTAGCAAAGGTTTCTGCCCTGGTGATCCTGTGGCTGTGCCCCAGCCCTTCCTCATCCAAAAGTTTAGATTCAGGTAAGTGGGGGGCACTGGTGACTGCCCCCCTCTATGGGGCTCACAGGCTTCTGGCTCTGTGCCTCCATGTGCTGCTCTCAACTAGAGCCCCAGGAGCAACATGTGGAGATATAGGTCCAGCCCAGCCTGATGGCATGGGACTTCCTGTGGCTTCTGACATTCTAGCGCACCACCAGGCTAGGCCAGGCCAGTTGTGCCACGCTGTGCGGATCCCAGCTTTGCAGCTGGGCACTGCATGGCACAGCACAGACCCAGCCAGGAGGACCCTCCCAGGCAGGAGATAAGACAGGCCCACACCCACAGGCAGGAGATAGGACAGGCCCACACCCACATATACACTCCCCTTCCCCACACACCAGTCACCATACCCACACCCCACCATAAACACCTGCCCACACACTCCCCCAACCACACATCCGACATCTCCCACATACACCCTCTTACCCCCCAATACACAATATACAAGAGTAAGACTATTTTGAGCCATTATGCAATCACACAAAAATAAGGACAAACATTTTTTTAATTAAATTAAAATCTTATTAGTAGACGTTTGATTTATGAGTATACAATTTGTATTTTTTTTCCTTGTTCCTAGATGGCAGCCCCCATCTCCCAAAATGAGTACTTCTAGGGCAAGGGGAGGGACTTCTGGTGACAAAGGTCAGGGGTTAGGGGTGGGATTTATGGTTCCAAAATGGCAACCAGGGGGTGGGGCAACTGTCAAGGGGCCACATGGATAGTCCTACCCTCAACAGCTCACCAAAACTCGTTAAGCAGCCTTCCAGGAGAAATAATTGCCTGTCCCTAGTCTAGCTGCATCCTCTTTTGAATCCCCTTCAGGTAGTTAAAGGCTGCTATTAAATCCCCTCTCAGTCTTCTCTTCTCAAGATTAAATAATCCCTGTTCCCTCAGGCTGTCCTGAGAAGTCATGTGTGCCAGCTCCCCCTCCATTTTTGTTGCCAGGCTCATACATGGAGAAGCCCCTGGTCTTCCCTCCCAAATCTGGGAACTAGTGTGCCAGGTATAAAGCTCCTTCTTCTCCAAGACTCTATGCTGAATTCCGCCCCCAAGGTATTTCCCCTAATCCCAACCCCCTCAATTCTCCCTCCAAGTATTTTTACCCATTTCAGAAACCTGCCCCACTCCTGCCTCTCTCCACAGATTTTCGTGAGTGAGCAGAGACATTAAGTCCATGACACAGACAATATTGAACAGGTTTTCTTTACTAAGAACAAGAAGAGTTTGTCAACTGCAACACTGTAAATTGAGGCACATCTCCTTGTACTGCATTTCCCCACATCCTGGACTGTGCCCCTCAGGGGAGTGGGAAGAGGAGAGAAAGGAAGATATCCAGCAAGCCAGGGCTGTGGGTGGCTCTATATCCTGGGAAGCACCAAAGGAGCTTGGGACAGGAGATCCATTTCCTGGTGCCAATGAATGTGCATGCAAGGACTTGAAGCCCTACTCATCCAGTGAGCGCTCCCAATCCCCAAGGGCAAGGAGGTAATCAGCCAAGGCTTTCTGGACCCATACCCCTTGTCAGTATGTAGGACTGGTGCCCCCAATGTCATTAGGAGGCTCTCTCCCCAGCCTCCCTGCTCTGTGCATGTCAGTACACCATGCCTGCTCTGTGCACCATGCCTCCTTTGGCCAGGGTTCATGGAACACCTCCTTAGTCTCACAGGTGTTGTAAGGGACATACAGTGACAGTGAGGCACTGCAGGTTTTATTCCTCCACCTCAAGGCACATGCTGAGAGCCCTCCAGTGCACCTTGGAAATAGCCAAAAGGCACACTCCAGTCATGCAGCAGTTGAAGTACTCTTGTTAGCAGTCCAGCTGCCCCCCACAGGGCTTCATATGCCAGAGAAGAAAGAGATAACTCAGGTCCCCAATGATGAGGGGAGGGATGATGATAGTGCCGATGACAGAATAGGGGACTCCTGTTGTGTGCAAGCAATGAGGCACCATGTCAGAACATGGAAGTACGTTCAATTTAGGTGGGAGGACACTTCCTCTGGGTGTCTGGGAAGTCTCAGGGCAGGATAATCTACAATGAGGCAGCAGGGGCTAGGAGCATGGTTGCCCACACCTGGCAGCTAATCAGGGTGGCTTGCACATGTTCAGCAGGCTCTGGCCACCTGGGAAATCCACACGGCATGCCAGGAAGGATGCAGGAGCACCCCCCTGCAAAGGTGAATGTATACACTGTTCACTCCCACTCTAAACTAGGCCACTTACGTGACTTTCCAACTTAAATTGATTCTTCCCCAGTTTTTTGAATGTCTGTATGTGGCCAAAGAGATGTTCATTTTGGAACCTTTTGCATTGTCTGTACATTATATACTTCAGATGGCAGGTCACTGGAAAGGCTAGAGTGTCCATAGCTCTAGGGAAGGCATTGGGCCCCGTCTCTTAAACACAGGCTGGACATCTGTGCTTAAATTAATGTGCATCTTAAATTAAACCCCCTGGACTGTCATGCTCTACTCTCACAAAAGAGTAATAGGTGGGGTATAGACCCAGGAAGTATGCCAGAGAGGTCAAGGAAAAATACAAAATGCTGAAACTCAGCATTCTGAAACTTCAGATGCTTCATGAATATCACTCCAAGTATTACCTGTGTGCATTGGTTTCATGAAAAAGCTTTAAAGCACAATATTATATTATTTCAAACTGCAAGTCAAGATATATATATATAAAAAAAAAAGTGGGAAGCTTTTATCTTCCTTTTCAACACACATACTCTAGTACACAGCCTGCTTAGATCAAAGGAATAGCGTAATGGATTTGTGATTTCTTTGTAATAGCATTGTTAGAACTGCCAATTTACTTGAACATCTAATTTTTGACCAATGTACTTCCAACCTGGTCCTCCTCCACAAGCAAACATATGAACTTCTTGAGTCCATTTATAATCTTTTATCTGAATACACATCCCATTTATTTATTTCATATCTGTCTTTTGAACAAAGTGGCTTAATCCGAGTTTCTTACATGCTCCCTACCAGTTTGTAGGATAGGGAGTAATCATTGGTGTCAAAAGACACTACACATATTAAAAGAGGATTGGAGGACAGAGAGAAAGAAAGAAAGAAAAAAAGAAAGAGAGCACATTTGGTTGAATTAGAAAAAGGTCATTAGGAACTAAGCTAAAAGCAGTTTCTATGGAATGGGCAGGCAGAAGGAACTACATCAGTGGGATTAAAGAAATCCTTGGAGGAGAGAATCTTTCTACAATAAAAATAAAGATCATGCTCTAGGAAGCTGGTAATGAAACAGGAAAGAGGGAATAGGATGGAAGGTAGTAAGGAAGAACATAAATATTGAAGACATGGAAAAGGAAGGGTAGATGTAAAAAGTGAAGGATAGGAAGAAATATGGGGAATCGTGGCTGTCTAAGTTTCTTTTTTTTTATTACTACATTTTGGTGTAGAAAAGATTTTTTAAAAATTTTTTTTACTACATTCTGAATCTGTGGGCTTAACGGTGCTTGGCCATTTCCAGAAACATTAAAAAAAAAAAAAAAAGACACACAAAGAAATACATTTTCCCTTTGCCTAAAACACCTTACGTGATTGATAGTATCCTTTATTCCTATAAGGAAATTGATGGACATTTTGCCTGGCTTTATCAGGTAACTCGGGCAAACAGCATCACCACAATTTTTCATGTGTCAATGTTAAGATGGTGGGGGGGAAAAATTGTACAGGAAAATTGCTTTTTATTACATTTTCAAATTTTTGTGGAAAACCACACAGAACTTTAAGAGCCACAATGCTTACATTAGTTGGACCTAACATTTTGCTTCTAAACCTCACTCTTCTCTTGTGGCACAGGGAGAAAATTCAGCATCATGGCTTTCAAGTCACAGTTCTTAGGGCTACAAAAGGAAGTCAGTCAAGCAGATAGTGAGTGAAGCAAACAGTCCTCCCAGCCCGTGCAAGAATAAGCCCTAGAGAAACTCGCACAAGTTGTATTTCATAGGATGTAGAGCTGGGGAAGGATCATAACCCACCTTCTTTTCTGTCCCACTATAAACAGAAGTCCTGACAGTCTTACCCATCAAGCACAACTGGCTGGGCCAAGCACCTGAGTTACTACATCTGTCCCTGATCCCTAGCTAATGCAAGTGCCCCAGTGCTCTGCAGCCAGACTGGCTGCTGAAAGTGCCACTCACCCTTCAGAAGCACGCCTGCAGCCTCAGGCTACAGACATGCCTTGACACAGCCTCAGTCTGTTCCAGCAACCTTTATGGTTGCTGTTCTTCCCGCTTTTCCTGACTCTGGATTTAGCTTTTATGACCCTGATCTTGGATCTCCCCTGAAGCTGGATGCTGGCTCTGCTTTCTCTGGCATCCCGACTCAGCTTGGCTTTCTTGACCCCAATCTCAGATTTTCCCTAGAACTCGGCACTGGCACCTGGCTCCTGGCCTTGGCTTACATCTTGAACTACTTCTCTTCAATCTCCCCCGGTCCCATGCTCTCCTCCACCAACCCAGGGTTACAGATTTGTTAATCTGTGACCCCATCCTGCTGACCTTCTCAGGTGTCTGTAGACATGCTGTGGGACTGCTTCAGTGTGCTGTAATTACAGTGCATCACAGCAGACTTGATTAATTGGGTCTACTTGAGCATGGTAATAACTGTGCTCCAGCCAGCCTCTGTGCCTTGTGTATCCCCACCCTTCAAAATAGCAACAGGGGCACTTTAACTAAAATTTGTCAAATGAGCTTCACTTCAGGTGCCCCCAACGCCATTCTGAAGCACAGGGACACCAATACCCAAGACACTATGGCACTTTCATTAGAGCAGCTCTTGGAGCCATTCTAGTGCGCCCTGTCCCTGGAGCATGTATGTAGGTGTCCAGGAAGTGTGGGGCCCCTGGAAACTGGCTGAATTAGGCAGCAGGCAGGAGGAATATGTTGGTGCCTCATCCTGACCTTCTGGGCACATTATGTTCCCAGGGGCTCTTATTGTAGGTCATATCAGCTCCAGGGCCTTGCAAAAAGCATTAGAAATACTGTTAGTTCTCTGCTGTGCTGCAAGTGGTTCTTGACATAAGCTCCAGTGAGTCATTTGCTGTTTCTGCATCACAAGCCTCAAAGAGATACTACTAGTGACTCAGTTGCCGATTCAGGCACAAGCTGCAGCACTCAGTCAATAGCTATAGCTGAGAGACATTTGACACAGGACTGGGGGGCAGGTGTTTTAATTAGAGTGGCTCTCAGGAGCTGCTCTAATTACAATGCCTGCAGTGTCTTGTGTATTCAGCATCCCACATTTCAAAATAGTGGTGGGGGTGCTTTAACTGAAGCTTGTTCAATGAGCTTTAGGTAAAGCACCCCTGCCACCATTTTGAAGTGTGGGATGCCGAATACATCATATGTTGCAGCACGCTGGAGCGTTCCAATTAGAATGCCTCAATGAAATCAAGTCTGTTCCAACGCTTTCTAATGTGAACATGTAAAAATGCTTGCTGTGTTTCCAGCAAGTCATCAGTCACCCATGACCCTGGAAAAAAAAATTCTCTCCACCTTTTGCCTTCCAAGAACAAGCACATGTTTTATTTGGGGATATATTGTATGCAGGGAAATGTAGTCCAATACCTTTACATTCCCCGCCCCCCTCTCTAACACAGACCCAACTTCCTTTCCTACTTGTACCAGCAGAAAATCAGGAGCAACTCCAAAGCCAATGGATTTTTCACAGCTTTAACACTAGTGGAAACCAAGAGAATCAGGACCACACATTTTATACCTCTTTAAAATTCACACCCATTGCATCTTATATTTATGATTGGATAACTAAAAGTTGTTAGCAGGAGAATAAATGAGTGACAAATGGTAAATAATAAATGGCAAATGTTGAATAATGCATCTCCAATAATTCATGAAACTTTGGCAATGGTCTAACCTTTCACTGATATTTGAATGGTATGACTTTATGGATAGCAGAGAACTAAAATTTATTTTCCATCATGATTTATTAATCTGTTGCTCGATTACTTCTTTTGGAAAGCACTCCGCAATCTACAGAAGGAGCGCACTGTGGAAGAAACTGGTATCATAACTGGTATCATTATTGGTTATCATTTTGCCAGTCCACCTTTTGGTGCAAAAATTTCCCTTTGATAATCATTGCTCTACAAGGACATCTGCCAATTGTGGCCCTAAATCTATACATGCAAGAGAAAACTTAGATGGGCTAAGCAATCTTCTAACTATCAATGCCTTATCACAGGGCCTTGTTTTCCTTTCAACATGTATTAATCAAAGTTGAGGGAAATATATTGCTTCTAGAATCAAATCAGAAGCAAAAGTGGAATCAGAATATTTCTTCTCTCCTAATAAACACTTTATGTGAATGCTGATCTCTGCACAGGCTGTAGTTAAAATTTAGCACCATGACTACAGCAACAACAATAAAATTAAATTTCCCAAAACCTTGCATGTATTTCACTGAATGACCCAAAAGAAACCAATATAGTCAAGCCATTAATGCTATTTACAGTCACAGGAAAATGTAAAGATGTAAAATGTGTGCATTTGTGTGTCTTTGTATATACTTAAAATATATGACTGTACACATTTGTTTTGGGCTGGAAAGCATGTGTGCAAGTCATGGTGCAGCCATGACAGTTTACCTTTAGATAGAAACATGATGATAAATCCAGTCCACAATTAACACAGAGTGAGATGGAGTTTTTTTAGCCACTTATTTTCATTGTTTTCTTTTAAAAGGCTGTCAGAGGAGTGAGAGATCTTGGAGAGTCTGATAGTTCTTGTAATGAAATTACAGTCAATCAAAGTGCTTGAGTTTCGTTATGGGTTTCACGGTATAAGATGATAGCCTACAGGGTTGGCAAGTACCCTTCTTTCCTATTTCTGTATTTACACCATCACACACAATATTAGTAGCAGAAGACATGTTCGTTAAATTTATACATCCATATTAAAAATATCAGTCTGGATGTATAAGTCCATTAAAGCCACCCAAGGAAATATTGCTGTGAGGAAGGAAAAAAAGAAGAAGAAAAAAAGAGGAGAGAGCGCGAGAATTGGGGTGCGGGTAATATCAGTATATTATTTGCCTTATTATTGTTGTTAATTTTATCAGGGTTATTCATAATTGCATTGCGATTAAATCCTCATACATACTTACAAATTTGAGGGATCAAGATTTGTGACAGAAAAAAGAAAATATGGGATTAGAAGGATAGAATTCATTTAAAATGATACTACTTGCAAGCAAGTGGGTCCAATACAGACTTTCCTCATTTTTCTAGCAGCCTCCTCAGCTCAAATTTGCATACATTTGATTAATTTAAATTGAACACAAGCATAGCTTTTTAAACTTTGCCATTGCAGGAACAGGGCAATGCGAGTGATATTTGCACCCCTTGAAAAACAATGTTTGATCTGTTTTCTTTACAAAAAATACTATTTAAAAACACCGCAAATAAGGAGCAACAGTCAGTTAGTTAAAAATACCCTTCATTTGCTTGATTTTATTTTATGCTGCTCAAGATCAAAGTCTGTCTTTCCCTTTACAAACAAAATGGCAGCTTAATGGATTGTTACTCAAACAGATGTTCTCAGTACTACTAATGAAGGCAAAATGAAGTGCATACATAGAGGTGTACAGTTACCTCAGAATTTTTGAATGAGTTCATTCTCCTAAAGGGGAAAAAAATAAACACACCTTTGACTGTCATATGAATGAAGACATGAGGCCCGTTTGCCTCAGTAGCAATTAAGCCTAACCTTGTTTAAATAACATTATTCCTGGAACAGATTCTGCTGACTTGCATCCTTCTGTGATGCTGGGAAGTCAGCACAACCCCATCATGGAGAAAGATCTGTATAATGGAATTGCAGCATCAGTGCTTTCAAATAGGTGTGTACTTTCAGCACACCTGGGCAAGCAGGACTGCACAAATCTAATCTGTGCTTTCACTAAGAAAATGGAAAAATTTTCATTATTTCTAGCATTAGGCTGAAGATGCAGGCCTCATCAAGCCAAACAGATGACTAAGCAGCCATCATTTATCTTAATTAAAGTTCATCTTCATCAAGATACTACTCTGTCAGATAATGCTACTTAAAACTAAAGCTCTTAGCATAGATGTATGGTTCCCAAAGGGAACATCCATTGAGAATGAATCAGTAACTGCATAGCTTAGTTCTCTTAAAAAGAAAAGCCAAACCAAACAAAGCAGAAGTAAACATTTTCTGTAGTCTGTACCAGTTTGTGTAAGTAGTTCAAAGAACAGCAAAATGCATTTTAAAATCTTCTTGGGCTAGTTATTATACCAAAGTATATGTGGAATAGTTCTGTTCACTTCAAATAAAATTATTTCATATTTACTAAAGGGTAAAGATCCAAATCTAGTCCAATGAACATTCTTATGCTCTACCTTGTCAACAAAAGCTATTTTTGCGAGGCCATCGTGTCTTGCAAATTTGTATTCTCTTAGATTTCTCTATAAGAAGAAATTTCAGTGAAGTAGGATGAGGTTCTATTAAAAGGAAAACAATACTTCTCATTTTTTTTAAAAATTCCCCATTTCATTTGATAGATCGTGAAGAAACCTATGATGCGTCTCTAACAAAAGGATCTGTGATCCTGTAGTAAGGAAAAAATATTCTCAGAATTACAGTAAGCCAACAGATCATTGTGTGTGATGATATTCCTTAACTGCCTTTTTCAAATATATAGGCAGTTAACGAATGTCATTTATATAAATTAATTAGGCAATGCAACAGCAACTCAGAATTAGGTTAACACAACAGTAGCAGAATACAAGGGCTGTAAGTGGAGGAAGAATTACTTCCAGGTCTCCTAAAACCCATTGCCCTATTCTAGTTATTAAATAATGATATTCCCATCATGTCCAGAGACCAATTCATACTATGTCCAAATATATTGTCTGTGCAGCACAGTGGAGAACTTAGCCATCTGGAGATTCCCAGGTTGACTTGAGTGAGTGGGCCAATATGTACTGTGGGAAGTAATCCTTTAGGTGGTCTATCTTCCAAGGAAGTCTGGAAAAGGGGCACAGGGGAGGCAGATATTCTGATAAGCAGTGGTAGCTACAAATGAATTACTGAATAAAGTACCTTGGCCTCAGAGTGGTTCCTGAATGCCACACAGTAGAGGGAGGGGGAGGGGGGGAAAAAAGGAACATAGTTGTAACAGGAGGTCCCTGGACACCCAAAGAGATTGATGCTTCTTCCCCACCCCCAATTAGGGCAGTATGCCCTGCACTCACCTTGAGGCAAGTTACAGGAGGCTGCCCCATTTGCAGCCCTCATGTATTGGGTCAATCATGTGGCTCTGAACCATCCCTACAGTATGTCCCATGCCTCACAGACAGCATCCAAATCCACTACTACTCCCCCATCTCACTCTGCATCCTTACTGGCCTTTTGCCCCTCAGTGTATCTTGCCCCCAAGCCTTTCCCTACTACAGGGTGACCCACAAGGCAGTGGGGGCTGAGGCTTTACAGCACCCCATCCTCACTATAACAGGGACTCTGGCAGGAGCCCTGTTACTTAGGCAAGATTGGGCTAGACTGACATGATGATGAACCCTGCCAGGTGGGGGAAATTACACACCTAAGACAAGCTCAGGTCATTAGCCCACCAAAACGGGCATAAAACCAGTGGCGGAGCATGGACTAATTGCCTTCAGGCACCACAGAGAGGACGAGAGAGGAGCTGCGGGGAAGACGATCCAGGAAGAAGGATCCACATCGCAGGATCACCCGGAGCCCAGACCCACGCTCTACTTACAGGGAATCCACGAGGTACTGAGAGCCAAAGGGGGCAGCAGGAGAAGTGTTCCCTGCCCAGACCCCTGAAGTTGGCGCAGGAAGAAGCTGCGGGTGCTGCAGCAGGGCAGAGAGAGCTGACAGGCAGCAAGAGGGGGTGGCGGGAGGAGCACACCCAGACCCCTGATGTGACCCGGCAACAGGTAGACCCTGAAGGGAGAGGGATGCCAGGGGCCAAGAGGGTGAAACCTGGCTGCGGGAGAACTAGTGAACATGCATGCTGGCTCCGCATGGCGATGGAGGCTTGGCAGTGTCCTTAACAAGCTGCTAATGAGGCAATTAGTGGCAGGAGGCCCAGCTGGAACCAAACCAAGAAAGTTTTTTTTCTTTTATTCTGATCATCCTTTGTGCATATGGGGAGCAACAAGGACTCTAATAAAGACTGAGAAGTCCGGAGACTCCCTTCGTAGGGCAAGCGGGCACGGAGGGTTTTCTATGGGCACAGACCGTTGCACACAGCTCAAGCAACCAGAATGTGTCCCTCACTTACCGTCCTAGTTGTGAAGCCAGGGATCCTCTTCAGAGTACAGGGTGATCCCAGGAATGACATGAACAAGCTGCTGCCTCCATACCGGTTTCCTGTAAAAACAGAATGAAGAAAAAGCACTTGGATTATGAGAGAGACCAAGCGTGGTCCTTCCCCTGGTACTAATTAGCACACCATCTCTTTCCTTCCCATTTCCTTAACAAGATTGAAGTTGTGGCAGGAAAGAACCCAGGGATCCAGTGGTACCCTGCACAGACACGCTAACACTCACTTTTCAGTGGGGAGGCACAGGTTTGGCACTTCCTAGAGATTGGCCCACTACAGGCAGCCCTACCACACCATCCAACTCCAGCAGAGTGCAGGCCATTTCACAGTTTAATTTAGTTATAGTTTATAAAAACAAAA
>NW_017728913.1:24811837-24813048 GCF_001723895.1 Crocodylus porosus | reverse complement strand
CTCTACCTGACTCAAGAAGTCTATGGGCCAACAAGAGGTAAAGCGCTGCTCAACCTGGTACTGGCTACTGGGAACCTTATTAGCAACCTAGTGATTGATGGGAAGTTGGGTGACAGCGACCACAAGCTGATCACCTTCACCATCTGCTGTAAAGCTGGCAAGGTAGTCAGCAACAAGGAAGTCCTTGACTTCAGGAAAAAATGACTTTGACAAGCTCAGGAGGCTTGTCAGTGAGGCCCTAAGGAAGAAGACCAATGTGGTGCCTATCTTCAAGAAAGGGAGAAAAGTGGAGCTGGCTAACTATAGGCCCATCAGCCTGACTTCTATCCCGGGGAAGATCTTAGAAAAGTTTATTAAAAAGAAGCCATCCTTAATGGACTGGCCAGCACCAACATCCTAAGGGAGAGCCAGCATGGGTTTGTTGTGGGTAAGTCTTGCTTGACCAATCTCATTTCCTTCTATGACCAGGTGACCTATCACCTGGATGAAGGAGAAGATATTGGTGTCATATATCTTGACTTCAAAAAAGCCTTCAATCTGGTATCCCATGACCACCTCCTGGCGAAACTGAGCAATTGCAGCCTTGGGTCCACCACGATCTACTGGCTGGGAAATTGGCTCTGTGGTTGGACCCAGAGGGTAATAATTGATGGAAGTCAATCATCATGGTGTCCTGTAACCAGTGAGGTCCCCCAAGGCCGTCTTTGGACCCGTATTGTTCAACATCTTCATTAATGATGTGGACATTGGAGTTAGAAGCTGACTGGCCAAGTTTGCCAATGACACCAAACTTTGGGGCAAAGCATCCACACCAGAAGACAGGAGGGTGATCCAGGCTGACTTGGACAGTCTCGGAAAATGGGCGAACGAGAACCTGATGGTGCTTAACGCTGAAAAATGCAAGGTTCTCCACCTTGGAAGGAAAAAGCTGCAGCCTCCTTATAGGCTCAGCAATGCTACAGTAGCTAGTACTACGGAAGAAAGAGACTTGGGGGTCAGCACTGACCACAAGATGAACATGAGCCTGCAAAACGATGCTGCGCCTAGTAAAGCGACCAAAATGCTGGCTTACATCCATAGATGCTTCTCAAGCAAATCCCGGGAAGTCATTCTCCCCTTGTCCTTGGGCTTGGTGAGGCCGCAGCTGGAGTACTGCGTCCAGTTTTGGGCTCCACAATTCAAAAAGGATGTGGAGAAGCTTGAGAGAGTCC
>NW_017728913.1:24807285-24811409 GCF_001723895.1 Crocodylus porosus | reverse complement strand
AACAGACTGCCAGCAGAGGTGGTTCAAGCACCTACATTGAACACCTTCAAGAGCAAATTGGATGCTTACCTTGCTGGGATTCTATGACCCCAGTTGACTTCCTGCCCTCTGGGGAGGGGGCTGGACTCAATGGTCTCCTGAGGTCCCTTCCAGCCCTAACGTCTATGAAATCTATGAAATAAGAAAGTTCAGGCTAATTGCCAGTATACCTGCTGCAACAGACAAGGGAAGAAATGTAAAGAATTGCTGGATCCATGTGTTTCTTAGGGAAATTTAGGACCAATTCAAACCTGAAGATTAGTCCTCACAGGCTGGAAATCTTTATAAGAGTTTAAGAAACAGAGGGAGTTAATTAAAGAGTCCCCAGCCTGAGGTATTATGAATGGAAGTACAAAACATAATCGTCCAGATACACAGCACCATCATCTTAGAAATTTATGTTCAACACTAAAGATCAATGGCTTATATGTCATAGACACTTACTGAAACCAAGTGTCAATATGCACAAATATAGAGAAGCCAGTTTTGGCTTTTGTTCATGGGAGTAAAAATTTTGATTTCTTTTGCTTAGGAGGTCTGTATTAGCTGAAACCAGCTATAAGTCACTTCCTGCAATTGCTAAAAGGAGCCCTGCAATCATATATACCAGGCTTACACAGACTGTTTTGCAGCTATAAAGGGCTATGATATGTAAATTTAAAGACAAATCAGTGAGAGGTTTAGCAATTTGACTCTAGAATATTTCACAAGGTTGCAATGAATCAAAGTCTGGATCTAGATACCACCCCCCGCCGTATGCCAATTTTATTTATTTGTTTGTTTATTTTAAGAGAGAATCTACTAGCCACTCTCAGATGAAACATAGACCTCAAATGCCAGAGCAATAGCTCAGGATAAGAACCAGAAGGAAGTGATTAAGGAATAGAATAGCCAAGGCAGTATGTTTAAAGTTTCTAATCACAACACCAGTGGGAAATCCTCAATCCTAGGCAGTTAGCAGTGTTAATCTGAAGTCAGTCAGAAGGCAAGGTAGATATGTGTACCTTTAGGCTAAGTACAGAGATTAAAAAAAGACCAAGATAGAATTGATTCAATCTTTGCAGGTTTTTCTCAGTTCTGTAGATCAAACCAATAAACTGAACTGATGTGTTCAGGGGGACAAAACAGACAGAAGCCTGCAGTGGCCCAGGCCAAGATCCTGGGGCTGCTCACACATGCTGCCTGTCATACCAGACACTGCTGAACTCAGAAGATCAGCAGCCCATGCCCATTGGGCTGCTGGAAGCATACCCCCCACTCCCTGCTGTCAGTCACAGGGAGGAAGAGAACCAGAAAACAATCTCACCCCAGCCCCAGCCCTTGCCAGCCTCTTGTTTATCTAATAGGCCAGGGGGTGGGGTATGGGAATGTACCCCCCTGCCCAGCATTGGAGCATGGGGACTGGCAGGGCATGGTGGAAAGGCCCCCACCCCACCATGGTGGGGATTGTTATTCCCTTGCAGCCTGGCTTTACCCAGGCCTACCCCCTCACTTGCCACCCACCCACCTCTCAGAAGGGAGGTGGGGGGATAGGCACTCCCCTGTCCTGGCACCAAACCCACACCCAGCCCTTTAGCTCTCAGAGACATGGCTGACCAGCAAGGGGGCAGAGTTAGGGCAATTCCAGCTTGGCTCACTGGGGTGGAAGCAGAAGCTTTTCCCACCCCTGCACCATACAGACCCTGGTTGGCAGGGCTGTTTCAGAGGCAGAGGGCTAGGGGGGAATGCACCCCCAGGCCCTGCGAGGCAGGTTGCTGGAAAAGGGATGGGGGATGAGAATCTCCCACTGTATGGGCTTTCCCTCCCCCCTCACTGTGCAGACCTGGGCTATGGGACTTAGGTGTCCATTCTCCTGCTCCCCTGTCCTGCCAGACTAATAAGCATATAGGCAGGAAACAGGCTGGAAGCAGAGGCTTCACTGCCTTAGCTTTGTGACAGCTGGGGGTGTCATCCCTCCTCCACTGAAGCAGATAGCACAGCCCAGAGCTGCAAAGCATCCTGGGAGGCTGGGGGACTGAGTTAACTTGAGTCAAGAGGGAATCTGAAACAAAAATTCCATAAGCAGGCTTAACCTAAATCAGTTAAGTCTAATATTATATCCAGCCAGGTTTTATTTTACAATGGGTTTGCCTGTTTTGAAACTGATTTATGTGCACTGAACTTCTTTCTTGTTACAGGTTTTTGATCACTTAAACCAATTTGTATGCAATGTAACTCCTTAATCTTAGAAAGTAAGTAAATGACAGACAGACGTTTCCTGAACCAAAGTTTACTTCATCAGATGCTGTGAAGAACATTTAGAAAACACAGGGATGTCAGTCCTTAAAATACTACTCCTTGGCCCTACAGATCCAAGAAGTCCATGCTGGCTCTTATAATTTTCCCCAAACTCCTTCTGTCATTGGCATATATAAACAGCTGGAGGCACTTGGGCCCCAGAGTCTTTGAAGTCACTTAGGCCACTTACTGGCATCCTCAGTCATTCACTCTGTGTGCATCAAAACCTGGAAATTAGGTAGTGTGGCCATTCTGGGCATAAGCCTAGAAACACATCTGTGACAGCTGGAGAGTCAGCCTATTCCAGTGTGGCTACATTGTCTAATTCTGGGTTTTCCTGTGCGCAACAAGAACAAATACGTGTTTCTCTGCCAGGGAATCCACAAGCAAGAAATGTAGATGTGACTAGGTGGAACAGAATTTTGCTCAGTGTTTCTGAAAACAGACACCCCCCCACCCACACACACACACTTTGTTTTTTTGGGGGGGGGAGGGCGGGAACCAATGTCAGTAATGAACACTTCTGCAAAAACAAGAACAGTCACTTTCATTTCCTTCTAGCACACACACTACTGAAGACAGAGCCAGCACAGTATAAGCTTATAAGAGCAAAAATATATATTTTCTAGACTAGTCACAGTCCTTTACAACATTCTGCTTTCATTTTTACTTAAAAATATGCTATAGAAAATCTGGTAGGTGCACTGTGTATGTTCCCAGTTTATAACCTGAGAAAGAAAAGTTCACCCAGTATTAATTAAAGGCTCACAGAGTAATATTAGTACTCATTTTACAGGATTAGAAAATTTAATATGGGGATTAATAAATCTTGGGCTTTTCATTTCAAGAACAAGAGCATCAGTAGACAGCATACACCAGGGTAAAATCAGTTGACCTGTTAACTTCTAGTTTAACCTGATCTGTAAGTCATATATACATTAGGACATTTTTACAGGGGACTCCTAAAGTACATTTGTCAGTTATAAACAAAAAAAATTATCAAATTTCTTAAGATTGAAAGTGATGGGTGAAGGTCATATTTATCATCCATTTCTAAGGCAAGGCTCAAATGCAAAGTATTATGGGTTAGAACATGAAAATCACATCAGCAAAACTAATAAAATTATATCAGGGCAAGAGCCTCAAAAAGGCTTCTGTATTCAATGCGCCAAGGATGAAACTACACAGACACTTGTTCTGCCCTTCATTATAAATTTAAATAAACTGCAATTTTGGCAGGCTTAGTTGATTAATGTATTAAAAAGACATAGCTCTGTCTTTCCCTCATGAATTCTCAAAGGTTAGTGTGTCAAATGAAAATCCTCATTCAGAATTTAACGAAATGTAGTAGTAGTAAATTAAAGTTAACTATCCTCTCTAAACTTAAAATATTAATTACTTGAAGCCAGCCAAGTAGTTTAGTTTTAGTTTGCTGCACTAGGAAGGGGGGGCAGGAGAAATGAAGGGGAGACTGGAAACATAACTAAATTTCCCAGGCCCTGCATGTGTTGGCATAACCTGGGTCTGTCATGAGAAAGATGCCTAGTGTTCAGTAAACTGAACTGAGTTTAATTTCTATACCAAATAACTGCAGCAATGCTAATGTGAAGTGGTAATTAAAGTACATAACTTTTAAGTTCTAGTATGATTAAGGGGTCCCCATAAATATGGAAATACCATCTGACTTGTACTCATTGCATATTAGAGAAAACACAGATTTACCTGAAATCAAAAACAGGAAAAATTTAAGCTGCTCTGAATTTAACCTCATAGAAGGGATGAAAGGTTCAAAACAAAAAAACAAAAAA
>NW_017728913.1:24803288-24806420 GCF_001723895.1 Crocodylus porosus | reverse complement strand
GTCAGACTTGAAGATCTACAAGGTCCCTTCCGACCCTATTTCTATGATTCTATGAAGAGCTACCAGTGGGGCAACTAGCAGCAAGCTCCACCAAGTTATGGGGCACTGTGGTCATGTCAGAAGGTAGGTTGCAGATACAGACAGACCTGGACAGGCTTGAGAGTTGGGGAAACCGGAATCAGATGAAGTTTAACACTTCCAAGTTCAAGGTACTCTATCTGGGTGCAAACAACCCTCAATATGCATACAGGCTTGGTGGTGACAGCTTGACTTGCACCACAGCTGAAAGGGACCTAGGTGTAACGATTGACCATCACATGAATATGAGCCATCAATGCAAGGCAGTGGTCAGCAGGGTAAACAACATGCTGGCCTGTATCAACCAATGCATCTCGTATAAAACTAAGGAAGTGACACTCCCACTGTACTCAGCACTGATGAGACCACAGCTAGAGTACTGCATCCAGTTCTGGGCACTGCACTTCAATAAGGAAGGGGAAAAACTCAAGGGGGTCAAGAGGAGAGCCACACGTATGATCAGGGATTTGCTAGGCAAGCCACACAAGGAAAGGCTGAGGGACTGGGCCTCTTCAGCCTGAAGAAGAGAAAGTTGAGAGGGGACTTGATAGCACCTTACCACTATATCAGAGGAACTCAATGAACAACTCTTCACTAGGGCACCCCTGGGGAAAACCAGGACCAATGGCTATAAACTCCTGGAAGGCCGCTTCAGGCTTAATAACAGGAAAAACTCCTTCACAGTCAGGGTGCCCAGACTGTAGAAAAAACTCCCTCCAGAAGTGGTGCAGTCACCTACCCTGGAGGTTTTCAAGAGGACGCTAGACAGTCACCTTGCTGGGGTCACCCAACCCTGGTTGTCTTCCTGCCTAAATTGGGGGGACTGGACCCAATGATCTTCAAGGTCCCTTCCTGCCCCTAACAATCTATGAATGAGCAGATTGGGGCAAGGGGCTGGGGCCTGTCCCATCCTTGCATCTCTTTCCAAGCCCCGTAATCATCCAACTGCAATGCCAGCAGGCAGCTTCCAGCACCAGATCCACAACCACAGGGATGCAAGACCCTTATTTCTCACATAAGCATCTTCCAGCCCCTTTCTCCCTAGTTGCGATTGTGATCTAGGAGCAGTCGGGGCTTGGAGCTCCCTGCTTGGGCAGGGGAAAATAGTCCCTGCGTGGGCTTCAGTGGTGGAGCCAAGCCCAGCAGCAGGCATCTCCCACCCCCTGCTGGATGGCTGACCGGAGCAGATTTGATCCTGGTCAGGCATCTACATGAGCACTACTGCACCATTACTAATCAAAAGTAAATTTGCTACTTGCTTTTGCAGGTAGAGAATTTACTCATGATTAGTGAGGTTTACTGTGTAATAAGCATGTGCACTTGTACACACATGCTTAATGTGCAGTTAACTGTGTAGTAGCATAATTTAGCATCTTATATACATGCACCCAGTTTAACTAAGATTTTGCTGCACAAGGAATTAGCCATTTCTGCATTTTTTTTTGTCCCTATCCATTAAGCTCCATCAAATCCCTGTAAGTGTTCTGTGTACCTCTGCTATGAGTGAGTTTTCACTAGATGCAAAATAGCAGGTCTGAAAGACAAATTATTCCCAGATAAAAGAAAATCCTAGAATATTAATAGTCCCCATTTAAAAATAATAATAAACTGATTTTCATCTGAAGGATCACACCAAAAAGATTAAGATTGCTAGGAAGCATAAAAAAAATCCATTATAAAAAAAATCCCTTTCAGCACCAATACCAGCTTCTGTCTTTGTGACTGTTGCTGTGACCATGGCAGAGACAGTGATATAACAAAAAGAGTTGCTGCCCAGGCAGGTGAGTGAAGCAGCACGGAGGCTGTAAGTGTAGGTGGCAGAGTACAGGTTGCAGGGAGCTTGGGTTCCAGGAAGGGAAAGGAACTCTCACTCTCTCCTAGTCCTGACTGAGCTACTGCTGCCATTGTGTATACTCCGCCTGCCTCAGCTGTTGCTCTTCAAGGCTAGGGACAGAAGTTATACAAACTGGCATAAGTGATAGGTAGAATGACCACTGGTCCTGTTTTATAGTGGACCATCCCATTTTTAAACCTTTTGTCCCCCGTCCATGTCAAAATGAGGAACAGACTGCAAAGTCATTTTTCCACCACTGAACTGAAATAGGTGTCAATAACTGGTCATTACAATTCTATTGGCTGTGCCGGGGGAGGGTGGAGACAGTGTTCTCCCATCACCCTCATTCACCAATGGGATGTTCTGTATTCTGGGGATGCATCAGTGGCCACTAGTGTTTGGAAGCCATTCAAGTCTAACACAACAGGAGGACAGTGTACATAAACCACTTTGAAAATGACCCAAACTGGTTTAAGATGAGCCTGGATGGATGTAGTACTAGAATTAACTGATTTAAGTTAAATTGGTTTATTGAATTTCTGTCCCACATCCCTTCCAGATTCAAATTAACTCAGTCCCCCAGCATCCCAGGATGCTTTGCACCTCCCGCAAAAATCCCCCCTTACAGGGTGGGTGTGTGTGCTTTGGTCCAAGCCGTTTGCTTCAGCCCAGCAGGGAGGCATACTCTAGTGTCCCCCCTCCCCCAGCTTCTAGCCTGAGCTACTGTAGGCATGTTGTTAGATTTCCATAATCAAAAGAGTTAACATTTGTTCACTTGCTTATTGGTTTAATCTACTCAGTTTAGACTAATCTACAAATATAGAATCAATTCAGCTTTGGGGATGGTCTGTACTTAGCTAAAAGTGGCAATAGCAGGGAACTGGTTTGGAGTACCCGGCATGGGAAAGGTGCTAGGATGTGGACTCCATGAGGACATGATTCTGGCACCCATCCTAATTTGCACTTGGAACAAGTGCTCTTCTTGCTCATTCCTAGTTAGACTACTGGCCAGAGGGGAATGGGGGGACTACTGCCCCTGCTGGCCTGCTGAACGGCCCTTGCAAAGCCAGCAGACCAAGGCACTTAAAGGGGCACTTAAGGGAGCCCACCCCTGCCCCAGCCCTGGTACAATCTGTGGGCAAGGCAAGAGCCCCCAAGGGCACACTTGCCTGCCTGTACACTAATGCCAGGAGCCTGGGCAACAAGCAGGATGAGCTCGT
>NW_017728913.1:24796444-24803277 GCF_001723895.1 Crocodylus porosus | reverse complement strand
CCTTTGGGCAGGGGGCTGGACTCGATGATCTCCCGAGGTCCCTTCCAGCCCTAATGTCTATGAAATCTATGAAATAAAAGGATGAGTTAGGGGAGAAAGACACTGGCTGGGGCATGCTGCTCTAAGAGCTCAGGGGAACTGATATGTGATTGGGGACAGCAAAGCTGAGCACACAGTGCACATACATCTCTATATTGAACCAAGTGCTCTGAAGCTGAACATTGAAACCAAGCTCTATTTTAGTGATGAAATTCAAATTACATCAAGCATTTGCCCACTGAGGGTTTTTTGGGGTGGTTTTTATTATTTTTATGCCATATAATGAAAACACTCAGGTTTGTCTGTCAAGGGCTCCTCTACATAAATCTATGCTGCTTATATTGGCTTCATTATCCTCTAGCTGTTTGGTTGAGAAAAGATTATCTTTCCCCCTCTCTTGCATTCAATATTTTTCTTTATTTTACTAGAGACAAAAGTTAGATTCACAGAGCAGTAAATTCTAATCCTGGCTCTGACCCTGACTCTCCCTCTCTAGCTGTCAGCTAGTCAATTAATTGTATTCCCTCATTGCCCCAGTCTGTAAAGCGAGAATGGCAGTTGTTCACAAACCTACTATGGCAGCATCCATTCGGCCCAAATTATTAAGTTAATGAAATAGTTGAATTTATTCTGTAAAATGGTAAAAAAAAATATTCAGTGAGAAGATGAGTGTGTTTACATCCAGACATCCCACTGTTTAATATTAATGCTCAAGTCTTGCCTTAGGGTTGGGCAAAGTCTGAAGCATAACAAAAAAAGGTGTTGTATAGTTGCTCCAACCAAGCAGTTTAGGATTTTCTGTGTGTAAAAAATGCACCAACTGTATATATAGATGCAAAGGCAATACATAAGAGGTGCATGTGCACGTGCATCCTCCTCCTCCCCCCCACAAGCACGGTGGTGAACCCCCTACAAGGAGGCATCGCAGACACTGTTGGTGGTCACTGCTCACCACCCTTCCCTCCCCCACCTCACTGGCAGCATCTGCAGAAGCTGAAGCTTACCGCCACCGCACTCCCACCGCTGCCCTCCCTCTGGGGGCAAAAGTCATTCATGTATAGATGGCATGGAATCCTTAATCCTCAATATTAAAAATTATGACCACCTTCCCAAAGACATGAGATTTAAGAAAATAATAATAATAAATATTAGGTTCTTTCTATTTGCTTTATGTATATTAAGCATCTGTGGCAACTTGCTTTCTAGTTTCAAACCTTCCTGGATCCCCAAGGGATCAAAAAAATCTTTATGTTCAGAAACCCTAGCTTCTTGTACAATATTCTAGCACCTGGGACCAAAGTTACCACACTAAAAATGTGTGAGACGTGTGGTAACTGGTGACACTGCTGATGTCTCCTTGTCATCCTTAATGTATAGTGCATTTAGGATGGAAGGCATCCTCAAAAGGTTGAGGGGTAAACACCACTGTATTCTGGCAGCTTTTGATTAATTTAAGACATTTGTTATCAACTGTTCCAGATTCAAGGTACCCCAGGGGAGGGGAGAGTGCGCAGCAAGGGAAGCCAAACACCTGGATTTTACTCATTCAATTTTATTTCAATTCTTTGTTTCAAAGAACTTAGAAATTCTTAGCATCAAAAACATTTTGTAGTATTTCAATTTGAAATCCCTTGATTTATCTTGTGAATCATGTATAGGTGTGGCACCCCATAGGATCCCAGTGGGACATGGTACCCTGGTTTAGAATCACTGTTGTAATGAAAATACTCTTGGAGGCAATTATAAGCAGGTGATCAAATGGGGACAGAAATAGATTTAAAAAAAGCCTATAGTCAACCTTAGGGTTGACCATACATCTAGGTTTTCCTAAACAGGTCCTCTTTTTTTGCTGTCCCCCCCACCCCCCCAGCCTTCTTGTCCAGGCAGGTTTTTAAAATGCAATCAAATTTCTCAGTTTTTGCTCTGCCTCGGGCTTTTCCCTGGCACTTCCAGCTCAAGGCCATGAGCAGCAGGGCAGAGTGATCTGCTGTTAGGGGAAATTGCATGCTCCATGTGTGGGGGAAATTGCTGCTCCCTGGCAGCAGGTGCACTGTGAGTTGGAAGTGAGGAGCACCAGCAGGGCTGGGGAAGCTGTGGTTTAGGAATGAGGGACAGAGGCAAGGCACAGGCATATTGCTGCCCTATGTAGGGGGCAGCAATATACCCCTTCCCCCCTTTCCTCTCCCCCACAAATAGGTGTCCTCTTTTTTGATATTGAAAATATGGTAACCCTAGTCAACTTGACTTAGCTCAAGATATTCAGTAAGCAGTATTTGCCAGACTTAAAGATCTGGGCCCTGTAGGGGAATTCCTTGTGTGACTGCTTTCAATTATTCGTATTATTGATAAAGACAGAAAGAGATCAATTGTACCTTTTCTGACTGAAGTAGTGGATTACATAGACCAAAAGCAAAGAAAATGCATATTGAATTAGACTTGATATGCAATTTTGCTAATACATGGGAAATGAAATCATGTTGGGAAGGGGGCAAAAAAAAGTCTGTTGTAACATGTTCAACCTTGGTTCCAGAACATAGTATAAAACAAGGATGATTCAACTGGAATGCAACAGCTTTGAAATACTTAATGGAACTAATTCATGGACATTGTGAAATGCAATACACTAATAAAAACAAACAAACAAAAATCCCTGAATATAAAACAGGCTATATACTAAAAGTTAAAAAAAAAAAAAAATTCTACGAAGACTGTGTAGCAGTTAGCATAATCATTCTTTAAGCTTTTTTCCCCCCTCCCTGTATAAAGGCTACATTAAAGCTAGCTGAAAAGACAAAGGTGAGCACAGAAAGGAATATTATGAGGATAGATCTAAAATCATATTTATAATTTTAAGAAAATGTACGGCAGACAGCATACCAAAGTATTTAAAAAAAATTACAAGATGTAGAAAAGGCAAGTTGTGTTAGATGATCAATATGGGGAAAGGAATTTTAAGCAAGTTTTCCCACCTTGAATACATTTGAAGTATAAGGTTTCTTAGTTGCAAAGCTATAGTGACCTTTGTTGTTTGGCTCATGCCCTTGGCCAGTTTGATGCAGATGTAGTACCCATAAATAAGGATTTTATCCATCTTGAAGTTTATCTGTACAGTGCAATCACAGCACAGAAAGTTAGCCAAGGAATGTGAGCATCTACAGCTCAAAGTTTACTAAGAACCTCATATCAAAAACATGCAGTAGCTGTCATGTATTCAGAAAGAGAAAAGTAAAGACTGGAGGATATGTTTTCATAAAATGGCTAGTACTGATAATGCACTAATACTCTGAAATGCATCTTCACATTACAAACAGTGACTATCAATCTTTCAGGTTATTATTCTGATATAGATACATTTTGTTAGTTCACTTTGCATATAAATGGGGATACACTTTGAACAAGAGCTTTAACAACAGACAAGAGGAACATGGCCTATATTAAAAGAAAAAGTATAAATTTTAGTGCTTGTGTAAAGTGCTGGTCAGTAGCAGCGAAAAGTGAAAGCTTCCACTCATTTGTAGTTCAGATGCAACAGCAATGCAAGTTCTTCCAAAAGAGCCCAATCATGGGGATCAGTCTAACCTGTGGGGTTTGGTGTAAGCAGAATTACTTTTCTGTGCATGTAGAACTGCAGTCACCTTAAAAGTAGGCAAATATTTTAAAACTTACCAAATGATTGTTTGATTTTGAAACTTCTCAAAATGAAGTTCTTGTACTTTAGGGAAACTGAAAGTTATTTATATCAATGATCTTTCATGTATCTTTGATTTTTGTGAAAGGAAAAAAAGACGTACAACTCCTGATTTCTGTTCCTACTACTGATTTTTATGGATCTTTATTGAGACTCAAGGGGTACATTTACAGGTGCACTATCCCATTTTACTGTGCAGTAGAGCATCACAGCAAGAGCTGTGCTAATACGCTACCACACAGTGAAGTTGGACTACTGTGCATTAAGCATCTGTGCACTAAAAACAAAAGACCCACACTTCTGCTACAGAGCATTAGGGCAGCTTAATATGCATTTAGTTAGTACCTCATATTAGAGGGTACCTATACATGTGCACAAAGGCTGCCCCAATGCACTGTAATTGCAACGCATCAGAGCAGACTCTTCAAATTTGCTGGAGTGAGGCAATTGCCACATTCCAACCAGTCTTAACGTCTTGTGTATCAGCATTTCCATGCTTCAAAATGAAATCTCTGCTGCCATATCTAAAGCTTATTGGATGAGGTTTAGATGAAGTACCCCCAATGCCATTTTGAAGCACAGGAACGCTGATAAACAAGATGATCAGGGCATTTTAATTAGAGCAGCACTTGGACCCTCTCTTATTAAAGCACCCCACCACCCCCAGAGCACGTGTACAGATGTCCAATAGGTATTAAAAATTTAGTGTGTGGTAGCAAAAATCACATTAATGGATGTGAAGACACTCTGAAGGGGCATTAATGGAACTGTCCTACTTAATTTTTTTTTTTAAATGCAATTCATTGTACCAACATGCACCACCAGAGATCCACAGAATCTGGGCTTCAAAATTAAACAGTTCAAGAACTGTAAAGTGAAGGATCAAAAGGTAGAGTAAGAGGGGAGAGAGAGAAAGGAATAGGGAAAGGGAGAAATGGTACTTTTAACATTTCAATTGTGGTAGATATACACAAGCCCAGAGCAGGGGGTGAATGTGAAAGGATGACTAGTCAGGATGATAGCCCTGCAGTGACCCCAACCCAATCCTGCCTCACTGGTTTCTCAGGCCACCAGTCTATCCTCACCTGCCATAACTTGATGTCCAATTAAATATGAGTATGGGAGGCTGCCCTCAGAGATAACACTAAGCCTTAAGCTGTTTGCATTGCCTTGCTCAACAACTGAGGCCCCAGGCTTTGCCTTAGGAAGGTATTGGTCTTTTTTCTCTCAGCACTGTTCTAAGACCAGCAACCCTAGTCTGGTTGCTCTGAGCTCAGAGACCCTCTAGCCAAACTCTCAATACCCTGTAGGAACAAGCTGTTTCTTACTGGTTTGAACATGGCCATAATAGCCCTAGTCATGATCTTCAGCCTCACTATTCACTGGGCTCTCTGGCCCTCTGTTGGTTTCAGCATACCAGGTCCCTGACTTTTGCAGAGCTGGCCTCACTCCGATTTTATCCCACTGGGTCCCTGACCGTTGCACGACTCAAAGCACAGATGGCCTCCCAGATACTCCCCATGGCCCCCAACATCCCTATAATCACTCCTAAACCCGTATTTAACACAAGCCTCAAAGCAGAAACAAAACATATAACATACCCCTTTGTATATATATATTTTTTCCTTACAAAGCTCCATCACTTGTGACAACCAAGAGCCAGACTGCCTCTACTAGATGTGGGCTAGGCTAATATAGCCCCTTGCTCCTCTTGTGTCCAATCACCTGATTTGGCACCCTGCAAATAGGACCAAGGTGTTCCTGAATAGCTAAGTGTCCTACTGCCTGCAGTTTATAGGCTAAACCCTGTGAACCTTCAACCAAGCCATACTTCCCCTACTGGCTATTTTGCTAGCACGCAATAGGGGTTCTGCTGCCTGCTTGCAATTTCCTCTGCATTACTGAAGTAACAGGGGCCAGGGGTCCCCTGTTGCAATGATCCAAATTAAAATCTAAATAAATAGCCCTACTATGCACTGTGTATCAAATTAAGGAGCGGGTTTTGGAGGGGTTTTATTATTATTGTTGCTATTATTGCTAGCTATTTTAAACTCACTTCATGATACTTGCTACAAAATTAAATACTATTTCTTTTCTTCATGGAATTTTTCAAACTTACCTTAAGGGGGAAAAATTTAAAGCCTCATCAAGGAATGGAAGAGAGATTAATTATCTCTGATCATCCTTCATAAATATGACTGTGTCCCTGGGAAGTCACTTCTTCTAAAGTGGCTGCTCCACATTCCTGCTCCTTTCCACCCTTGATACTCTGGATCCATTAGGCTTCAGACAAACACAGTTGGTGCTGAGTTATTAAAGGATCTTAGGGAAGGAGGGAATTTATTTTAGACCAACTGATCCTCTGCTTTATAGGAGCATTTTTCCTATTTTGAAATGTGATTTCTTCTCCTCTGTGCCATAGAGTATGTAAGCCAGTATTCAGAACATAGTGCAATCATCATGACTTTGTCCCCTGTGAATGAATGTTTAATATACTGATCTTCAACTAGATAAAATTGTTATGAAGAAATATATTTTCTGATAAAAACAAAATGAATTTGAAGGCCTCCAGCAATAACCCACACTAACCTAATAAAATATAAATTAAAAAAGGAACTGCTGTAACATGATGCATACCTTGTGGAAACAAGAAGCCTCATATTTTGCTCTCTCCCCTGTTGGTTCATATCATCTCCTTGACTCTAATATAGACTCAGAGGATAGATCATGTCTGTGTTCCCCCTGTAGAGTACTACATACTACTATGATGTTATATTCAATGGCTAAATAAATAATGAACCTGATGATAGAGGAAGTGACACCAATCTATTTTCAGTAATAATCAGTCTAGCAAGATGAAGAAATTTTGTTGCCCCTTTATCTCCCTGGAAGGCCTTTGTCTTTAGATTGATGGTTTATAATTTCAAGCATATAAAAATCAACCTTCCTTGTAACAAACCCTCTCTACAGTTGCCCTTTTCCTATTGATGGTATTTTCTTCTTTAATAAATGCCTTGCACAGAGCTACAGGAAAAATAATTGTTACATTGCAGGGAGGCAGTAGAAGACATTCATGCTTCACAATATTGTTTTCAAAGAAAAACCA
>NW_017728913.1:24792580-24796199 GCF_001723895.1 Crocodylus porosus | reverse complement strand
AACATGCTGGCAGTTTGAGAAAAGTCTGTGGCATGAAAGACTTTATAGCAAGGTTATCCTTACTCCTGAACCTTAGTAAGGAATAAGGAACATCAAGGGACACATCGTTTTCTGATGAGTGCTGAAAAATTTGGGCCAAAATTGTTTATTGATTAAAAATATTGGAATAGAACATTTCAATTTACAAAACTTAACAAAACACCACAATAACAGCAGCAAGGGGAATTAAGACAACAGATTTACTACACTGGCATTTCTGGTGGAAATCTGTGTTTTCAATGAAAAAATCATTTGTCCAAAAAAAGGACCAAAAAGCTCAATTTTGAAGATACAAACCATCATATTAATATATCAATATAGAAATTAATAAAAAAGGAGACAGCTTCAGAGCATTTTCATTAAAGTAATGTATGGGTTTATGGTCCACACAGTTTAAAAATTAAAGAAATAAGAAATATGTAATGTGTAAATGAGAATCATAGAATCATAGAAAATGAGGGTTGGAAGGGAGCTCAGGAGGTCATTTAGTCCAACTTTCTGCTCAAAGCAGGACCAGCCCCAACCAGATCATCCCAGTCAAGCCTTGGTCTATCTGGGTCTTAAACACCTCCAAGGATGGAGATTCTACAACTTTTTTGGGTAACCTGTTCCAGTGTTTTATTACCCTCCTAGTGAAAAAGTTTTTCCTAATATCTAACTGTCAGGGGAGCCATGTCGTGCCTTCTTGCTGTAGCCTCCCTGCTTCGCGCGATGGCCATCCTCCCGGTGATCTACTGGGGGGGCTGCTCACCTGTAGGCTGCACATGTCCGGTCTCACCTACCACAACTTCGATGAAGACCTTGTTCAGCATTAATAACCCGGTGCGTACCAGTCCAAAGATGAGACTCCTGGGTCCCACGTAGCTGAGGGCTCCACCTGCCCCTACATCCTTGCCCATTCCACCAGTTGGGGGACCGTCTGTCTGGTCCAATCCCATATCCGCGATCCGCAACAAAAGAAATAAGAAACAACTCAACGCTAACAACCAGGGGTCTTAGACGGGCGGCAGTCGGAACCTCCACATGCCCCCTCGGTCTTCCCCGGTCCGCTGGGGTGTTGACACCCGCTCTCGAGCTCCCGTTAAGTTCTTCAGCCCGCCCTAGGGCCTTCGGGGCCACCTGCCCCTCTCAGACTCTTCCAAGGCCCTTTCACTTTCCATGCAAGTCCCGGTATTAGGGAAAATACAGCCCTCCCCGGCTCGTGCCGATCCGGACCGCTCCCTCCATCTCAAAACAGTCCGTGTTGGGGCTGGGCCGGTTCCCCCCGAGTCCCCAAGCTCCGCTGGGGTTTACCCTTACCCCAAAAAGCCCTGCCGTGCCACCGTGCTGCTGGTGTCCGCGCCCGAGCGCACTCGCCGGCATCCACTCCACCGCCGCTCACTTCCGGTTCCCCCCTTTGAGCCGCTGTCAGAGTCTTTTTTATATTGGAACGGACCTCCTCCTCTCTTTCCTCCTGGGCGCACCTGTGAACGGTAAGTGTCCCCGCCCTGGCGATTTGTGCTGAGGGGCGTAAAATGAGTCTATTAGCGCTGGGGTGTGGGGCTTTGAAACCCGCTGGCTCCTCTCCTCCCCCACACTAACCTAAACTTCCTTTGCTGCAACTTAAGACCATTGCTCCTTCTTCTTTTATCTGTCAGCACTGAGAGCAGTCTAGCTCCATCCTCCTTGGGACCACCCTTTAGGTAGTTGAAGGCTGCCATTAAATCCCCTCTCAGTCTTCTCTTCTCTAGACTAAATAATCCCAGTTCCCTCAGCCTCTCCTCAGAAGTTATGTACCCCCAGCCCACTAACTATTTTAATTGCCCTCTACTGGACTATCTCCAGTTTGTCCACATCCCCTCTGTAGTGTGATGGCTAGAAAATGCTATTTAGAGGTTTGCTATCTGGGTCTGTATCTGGGTCATAAATCCAATGCCGACAATTGGCGACCTTGCCAAGTTGGGGATGGTGACTCTGGCTCAGGGACTGTGACCAGGTCCAGCGCCAACAGGTGGTGACTGGGATTCTGGGACTGGAACTTGAGGGCAGTAACCTGACCAATCAGGGAACCTGTTGATACAGAGTAAACCTCTAGAGGGGTCAGCCAAGACTCGTAGTAGGGTCAGGCTGTGGAACTATGGGTGGAGACCTGTTGGTAAGGTAAAACCATATGATAGTTCTAACTAGTGTTGTAAGCTGAGTAAACATGTTTGTGTCAGACTCTTTTGTGCAGGAGGTTTGTTTGTTGTGTAGCAAAACCCCCAGGTTTTTCTTTTCTTTTTAATTAGAAATATGACATCCCCTTTTCCCCATCATTTCTGCCTTTTTCTCTCCTCTATTGCCTATGGGTATATATATAAGTAGGTATAAGTTAAGTTGAAACCCTGTGTACATAAGTCCCCTTTTATAGTAATCATGAGCTGTTGTAATAGTCTTTTGTTGTGTGTGTTGGATTACTGTAATGTATTACACAATACAGTTATTGTGTCTTAAGTGTCTTATGTTAACATTGTATGATTTAGGCCTGCAATGGGGGTTGGCATGAGTGACGTCAATTTTGTATGTCAGGTTTCCATCTTGTCCCCATGCCCTGTTGTGTAAGTATGCTGCAATTATGACTCACATTTAAGTCTGTAACCTCTCCCATGTAAATTGGTTTTCCTTGAATGCCTGAAACAAAAGAGTGAATGGATGAGCGAAACACAATGATAACAGGACCCCCTACTAAATCACCCCACCATCAAAACCAATACCTGGACCAATGACCCAGCCATTGGAACCACCCTCAGCATTTAAGAAACAAAAGATGAGGCAACCTACCATTGTGCTAAGGCTGCACATGCTCAGTATGAACATCTAGAACCCGATGGAACAGGGCTGACCTTGCCTGGGCATGCCCTTCCCATAGGAGATCATAGGTAGTCTTCCCCATAAAAATGGGTAGTGAAGACTGACTCCTTGGGATGCCCTCTTCATTTGGACCAGCACCATGCCACACCACCTATCCACCCAGAGGCCCTGCCAGCAAACCCCGTCTGGACAACACCTTGCCAGAGAAGACCCTGACTTGCCATCGAGGATTAACTCACAGCCCAGGATAGGTAGCTATCACCCACCTTCCTTTCCCAAGCAAAGGACCTGGACTCTGTCCCTATACACCTTGACTTCAATCCCTCCACCAGGATTTTTTCTCTCCTGCTACCATTGTGCAGGTGTGTATGTGAGTGTGTGCGTGTGTGTGTGTGTGTGTGTGTAGGAACCAATAACTTCACAATAAGCCTGTTATTTTGAAAAACCGAGTTAAGTTTTTGTCTTATTGACCTCCCAACCCTCCTCCTCAATCTCCCAGCTTTCTGCCTTTCTGTTTCCAACCCCAATCTCCCAGTATTCTGCCTCTCTCTTTCCTGGCTGTCTCCTCTTTGCCACCAGGCTTTTTCCCTTGCTTTTTCCCTGGACCCCAGCACCAATGACCTCAAGTACCTCTGGGGGCACTGGACCTTAAGTAAACCCAAGCCTCAGTTCCTCTGCCCAGCTTCTCTCTAGTTTACCAGTTCCAATACCGGTCCTGGCAACTTTCACTCCCTATACTTTCACTGTCTCA
>NW_017728913.1:24743435-24792430 GCF_001723895.1 Crocodylus porosus | reverse complement strand
TATATATATATAATTGTGTGCATGATATATGAATGAGTGATCCATGTATGTGTACTGGGTGTTTGTCTAATTTTTAGCGTGTGTATGTTCTTGAATTGGTGATAGGTATGCATGTGCCTAGGCTGGTAATCTTGGATGTGTGTGTGCATGCACCTAATTGATTTTTGTATGTGTGCAAGTGCAATTGTACACCACATTCTCCCATCTAACAGCATGATATTGAGATCCTGAGAGTTGGCATGGCCCCACAGGACAACAGTTGCACTGCTGACCAAGGCGATGGTTGTTTGTCTGGGTCAGGCAGAGTAGTGTACAGGGGTACAGGTGTGTTGGTGTTAGAAGCAGCAATTTCAAGGAAGACAGTGTCACAACCTGATCTTGAAGTGTGCCTGCAGCCTGTGGTTTGGACAAGGGTACAGGCTGTGGTCTGCTTGGGTTAAGTAAAATAACCTCCTTTTGTGGGTTATAATAGGAAGCCAGGAGCAAAGCACAATGATCTCTATGCTGGAAGATTGTGTGAATGAGTAGGGAAAGAGTCCTTGGGATTGAGGCATTTCTAAGCAAAGCTACTTCTGTAAAGGAGAAGGTTGCTTTGCAGGGATTGTTAATGGCTTGTGTGGCATTGGTTACTGATGCAGGTTATGGCAAGGCAGAATGTTATCCAGTCAATGCAGCTTCAGAAAGCTTGAGCACAATTAAAGGAAGAGCAAGAAGGGTCCAGCCCCACCTTGAGACTGGGAACAGGGAATAAGAAACAGATACCCTGTGATCCTGTGTGCTCCTGAGACTCACCCTAGGATGCTAGAAGAATATATATTGTGGGGGAGAGAAATGTTATTGGACACTTGCTCATTCACTTTGGATTCACTGTGTTAGCATGCGTGTGTGTTGCAAGGGAGTAGCAGAGGATTTGAGCCTTGGTATTGGAGATGAGGGATGTCTTTATACTGCTTTTCCCCTCACCCCCCATCTCAAATAGTGAGGCTGATCCTAGAAGGGAAAGTGTTAGCAGCTTGTTAAGGCAGAAAGCTGTGTAAACAAAGGGTTTTTTTCTGAGAAGTTTTTCTGAGGCAGAGTTAAAAAGAATGGGTCTTATCAGAGGTGCCTGCTTTTTTTTGCAGACATGTGGTTTTGAAGTTCTTTTTTTTAGGACTGAAGGTATCCCAAAATGTTGTGTGTGATGTAACCATGCTGCAGAAGGGGCAGTGGCTTTGCTGGATTGGATTGCTGAGAAAGCAAAGCCAGAAGGGGCCACTGAGAAATATGGATTTTGAAGCCTGCAGCCCAGGAAGGATATGGTTAAAGCACTTCTACCAGAATTATAAAAGGTCAGTCAAGAAAAAGAAAGGCTGGAAGTTAAAGGGAGACCCATTGAGTGAATGTTAAGATCCAGAACAGAATGTGGGGACTTCAGAAATCTGCTAGAGAGAGAGAGATGGAGAGCAAGAGATTTATGAAGGGGCTTGAGAGAACAGACCCAGTGGGCATGTCCATACATGCAGGCACATGCACTTGGAGCAGCTCAAATAGAAGTGGTGCAAATTTGAGCCAGGACTTTTTGCCTTAGTGCACGTGTACATGTACATGCCCAGACATGCACTTTGGTGTGGGGCAAATTGTGCCACTTGGGGCAAAATAACCCTACCTGGCTCCTCCCAGATCTGCAGCCAGGGGGAGCTAGATCCTGGGACCAGCACCTGTGCTGGCCCCAACAGTATAAAAACCTTCCCTGTGCTGGCCCCAGCAGTATAAAAAGTTGCTCTGGTAAGCTGCTTAGGGCTACTTGCTCTCAGCAAGTGGCCCCAAGGCTGCATGCCAGCCAGATCTGGAATGGGACTGCATGGAATTTAGAGACATCTACACCTCTGGGACAGCTTCCAGTGGGCTGTGGGAGCCCAGTTGGCCTTCCTGCAGCACTACTGCCATGTGTGCCACCGCCCAGCCATCTGGGCAGCTATTGCCCAGAAGATGTTCTCAGGGTGGTGGCCTTCATTGAACTGTCAAAACATGTCCTCCTGGCCACCTCTAGCTGGGTCCTGGGTGTCATCTCCGAGAAGGCTCCTCTGCCTGGTTCCTGTCACTTGCTTCACTAGCAGGAATTCTGGTGTAGTCTATTTAAAAACTGAAAAATCCCTGATAAAAATATCCCAAAGTCACTCTTTAGAATACCCCCAAATCCATGTTCTTCTACAAGTAAAACAAAAGACCACTAAACAAACAAATATATATCTATATATCTATATATATCTATATAGATATATATATAGAGAGAGAGAGATCAAATCAGCTGGGCAATGTTGTATTGATATATTTACAATTTTGAAGCAATTTGGAAGTCTACCAGTGCCTCTATCATCATAATTTAAATTAATTTCTAAATATCTATACAGTTTGACATTGACTTTTGGCTTTTTTGTCACAGAAAAATCAGAGCTGCCCTGTGGGTCACCCTTCTATGGTAAAAAGCTAAGGGGAACATACCCCGACAGAAAAACCCTTGGTGGAGGCCAAGTAGGGAAGATGTGTCACAAAGTGCACTTTGGAGCACCTGTCAATTTGAGAAGAAAAGATTGCTGAAGAAGCAGCCTGTGGCAGGGGGCTTGCTGAATACCCTAAAATCCATGTTATTCTACAAAAAAACCAAAAGATCATTAGACATACATATATATATCAAATGAGATCAAATGAGTTGGATCATGGCAGTATGGGAGGCCTGCTTAAACCTGATTGGCTAAAATTCAGTTGCTGGGTTAGGGAATGCTAAGCAAAAGACTGAGTCACATGGGGTATGGGCAACATTCAGACAGTGGTTCATCATAATGTTCCAGCTTGTTATAGGCCCTAACCATGAATGCCATCATACTTTTGCCAGGACAACTGGTGGAAGCCCTCCCCATAACCTCATTAGATATTCCAGGTAATTCCATTTATGATGTGAAGGTGTAAGACCTTCAAGGAGGGGATTAATCACTAAAACATGCTATTTAGAGATTTGCTTTTGGGAATTAGCTCATAGGTAAGTTAAATATGTATTAGAGCACTGGTTAAGGGTAGCAGCAAGGGTTGTGAAGCTTGTATACTGGCCAGAAGTACCTTGACTCTGTGAACCCTGGGACTGGTAGAATAGAATTGTTTGCATTATTCTTATCTGCTATCATTGTGTATCAATAAAATTTGCCCATTATCAAATGGAGAGGTTGTTGTTGGTCTGAGGGTTTGGGTCCACCTGGAACAAGATATCTGGGTCATAAATCCAGTGCCAACAGTGGGGGGTGCCCAAAACTGGGTCATAAACATTACTGCTTTACAAACCATCCAAATGTGCAGGAAGACTAGCAAGTATGGCAGAAGATCAGCTTGGCTTACCAGGGAACTCGTCAGTAAACTAAATCACAAAAAGGAAGCTTATAGGAAGTGGAAATTTTGAAAACAATTAGGAAGGAGTACAAGAGTATTGCTTGGGCATTCAGGGATAAAGTTAGGAAGGCCAAAGTGCACTTGGAGTTGCAGGTAGGAAGGGGTGTGAAGGAAGTTGGTTCCAGATCCCAGCCACCCTAACAGTGAAATAGTGCCTTCTAATCTCTAATCTGAACCTATTCTTCAGCCATTGTTCCTCATCACCCCAGGTGCTGCTGGGGGGAATAGGGCCTTCCCTATTTGCTGATGATCTCCCCTAACAAGTTTGTAGGCAGCCACTAAATCCCACCTCAGCCTCCACTGGCTGAGGCTGAACAGGTTCAGGTCCCTCAGCCTCTCGTAATAGGGCCTGCCCTGTTGCCCTCCAACCAAGTGGGGGGCCCTCCTCTGAACCCTCTCAAGGCAGGCCACATCTTTCTTAAAGTGCGGTGCTGAGAACTGGATGCAGTACTCCAACTGTGGCCTGACCAATGTTCCGTAGAGGGGAAGTATGACCTCTCCGGACCGGCTTGAGATGCATCTTTGGTTGTACGACAAGCAGCTTTGCTGGCTGTGGTCTGGCATTGGCGGCTCATGTTCATCTTGGAGTCACTAATGACTCCAAGATCCCTTTCTGCCTCTGTGCTCAGAAGGGGGGAGCTCCCCAGCTTGTATGTATGCTGTGAATTCCTTCTCCCCAGGTGCAGCACCCTGCATTTATGTACACTGAACGCCATCCTGTTACCATCTGCCCACTTCTGTAGTCTATCTAAATCTAATTGCAGCCTCTCTCTCCCTTTGAGTGTGCCTACCTCTCCCCACATCTTGGTATCATCGGCAAACTTGGACAACGTGTTTTCCATCCCCTCATCCAAGTAGCTGATGAAGATGTTGAACAGTGTAGGCCCCAGGACCGAGCCATGGGGGACCCCACTATTCACATCCCACCAGGTCAAGTACAACCTGTCCACCACCACTCTCTGGTGGTCTCACAATTTTTGACCCCTCCAACTGTGTAGGCATCAATGCCACGGTCATTCAATTTATTTATGAGAATGGGGTAAGAGACAGTGTCAAAGGCCTTCTTAAAGTCCAGAAAGACTACGTCCATGGGGACACCATAATCCAGGGATTTAGTTACCTGGTCACAGAAGGCGTTCAGGTTGTTCTAGCAGGACCTGCCTTTGATGAACCCATGTTGATTTCCCCTGGGCATTATCTCCACTGCTAGCCCCTCACAGATGTGATCCTTGATAATTTTTTCAAGGATTTTCCCCAAGACCAATGTGAGGCTTATGGGCCTATAGTTTTCTGGGTCCTCCTTTTTCCCTTTCTTATAAATGGGGACCACATTAGCTAGTTTCCAATCTCCAGGCACCTGGCCTGTAGGGCTAGGATTCAGTGACCTAGACAAATCAGAGGATTGGGCCAAAAGGAATTTCATGAGGTTCGACAAGGACAAGTGCTAAGTCCTGAACTTAGGATGGAACAATACCATGGGCTAGTACTGGCTGGGCAGGAGCTCTGCAGAACACGATATGGGGGTTACAGTGGACCATAAGCTGAATATGAGCCAGTAGTGTGCCTTTGTTGCCAAGAAGGCTAGCAGCATACTGGGCTGTGTTGGTAGGAGTGCTGCCAGCAGGTCAAGGGAAGTGATTATTCCCTTCTATTCAGCACTGGTGAGACCATATCTGGGGTACTGTGTCCAGTTTTGGGCCCCACTACAGAAGAAATGCGGACAAATTGGAGAGAGTCCAGCAGAGGGCAATAAAAATGATTGGGGGATGGGGCACATGACTTATAAAGAGAAGCTGAGGGAACCATTCTTATTCAGTCTAAAGAAGGGAAGACTGGGCACATCTACATATGTGCCCTACTGTACAGTACCCATAGGTACTGTGCAGTCCTTGTGGCACACAGGTCATTTCCTACCCTACTGCACAGTTGCAACAAGCAACATGTGTCATAGTGTCTCATGTATATGTACCCACCAGGGGATTTAATGCCTTCAGCTACCTGAAGAGGGGTTCCAAAGAGGATGAAGAGAGCCTGTTCTCAGTGGTGGCAGATGGCAAAACAAGGAGCAACAGAGTAATGTTGCAGCAAGGAAAGTTTAAGTTAGCTATTAGGAAGACTTTTCCCAATAGTAGGATAGTAAAACACTGGAACACATTACCCAGAGAGGTGGTGGATTCTCCATCCTTGGAGATTTATAAAACCAGGTTAGAAAAACCTTGCCTGGGATGATCTAGTTGGGGATGGTCCTGCTTTGAGCAGGGGCTTGGACTAGATGACCTCCTGAGCTCTATGACTCTATCATTCTATGTTGCTTCACCAGTGCTGAACAGAGGGGTATAATCACTTCCCTTGATCTGCTAGCAACACTCCTACCAATACAGCCCAGTTTCCCATTAGCCTTCTTGGCAATAGGGACACACTGTTGGCTTATATTCAGCTTGTTGTCCACTGTAACTCCCAGGTCCTTTTCTGCAGAGATATGCAATAGTTACATAAAAGGCAACCTGCATGTACAACGCATTCTCTAAAGTCTTCTGGACTTTCAAATGCCTTAAGTGATATAATACAAATGATATTATTTCCTGTGAATCTTTTGGGTAATGATTCATATTATAACATACCACTAGGAAACTGAGGGATATCTGACACTAGGAAATTGAGTGATATGATTAGCTGAGTGTGCTGTGTACCCCACCACAACTATACTTCTCTGCTAGTATTTGAATATAATTGATCCCTCCAACACTCCTAAGAATATGCAGCTTTTTGTATCTTTATTTCTAATACTATCTCCTGGTATCTGCACCAAATGCACTATTTCAAGACTCTCTAACTGGCTGACCATTGGCTGCACGTGACCCACAAGGAGGCAATGCAGAAATAGGGGTTAGAGGTGTCCACACATCATGTGGCCCCCAGATGTGTGGTTTTTGTTGGTGCAACCCACAGGGCATTCAACTCCTGGCTGCTTAGAAGCTGCATCATATTAAAAAAATAACCCTCACTTCTAGGAAAGCTGTAGTTCGCTTAATAGTCAAATTCAGTCACCCTTACTCAATTCTACTTAACTGAAATCAAGAGGACTCATTCAATGAATGACAGGTTCTGAAGTGTTGTAATTATGTAACACTCAAAGCCTCCTCCCACTCAAACTTGGTCATGCTGTGTAGGATACACACAAGTGATATCTATTTCTTTGGGGCTGACTTCTAGTATATTGTAATAGGTAAATTAAAGTGGGCAATTTAAATTATCCACAGAAAATCCAAATTATCCACAGAATCTGCAGCTGACCTGACATCTCTCCATCTGTAATCATAATGTTATGGGCCATAAAGTCCTTATGTGGTAATCATAACTTCATGTTACATACAAATTGGTACACTGTGACCTTTCTCCATACTACATTTGGGATCTGCTTTACTCTGCCTAATAAACAAAATATTAATGCAAAAAGAACAAAGATTAAATAACAGTTGCATAACATTTTTGTGACTTCATTTGCATAGTAGTGTGAAGCATGAAGAACTTAGAGAATGGATTTTCACAGGCGTATTTAAACCCGCTTAAAAATTAATTTAAATCATAACTATGAAAATCTATTAAACACATAGTCTACTGATTTAGAACACAGCACACACATGATCTAACTCATAGGTCTGTGTCTTTAATGTCACTGCAGTATGGCAAGGTTTTTCAGTAAGAGTATATCTAGATGGAACTGCTGCTCTCCTAAACGTTTAAAATGTGATTATATGAGCTTGCTAGAGAATACAGTTCCACTTCATGACAGCTTTCAACATAAAATTAGTTTTCATTCTAATTTTGAACAAAGAAACCACACCTTTCAAATGCTTTCAAGAAGCAGAATTGTGTCAAGATGTCCATTTCTGAATCACCTAGTCAAGTTTTCAATTCTTCTCTCTCTCTCTCTCCTTCTCTCTCCCTCCCTGCCCACCCCCACTGCACTACCCTCCCCACCACACAAATCCCCCCACATTGTCTGTTCCTGCATTAAATTACCAGAGAGTTCAATCTGGACCTGTGGAAGCACTACATTAGAAACCTTGTCAGAATTGATTCTTTTCTGTGAAATATTTTGGATTCAACAAAGCATTGTTTTTGATAGAAAAACACTTTGTCAAAATGTTACAAATAGATCTAGTTATAATTAAATGACCTTAAAAGGCAGACTTTGTTATCTGATATCCTTTACCTGTGAAGGCCGAAGTGTCTGTTTATTTTAACAATAGAAGACGAGCTTTAATTACAGTTAGGAATTCAGATATAATACTGTTCAGTTGAATTCTATGCTCCCTCCCATATCAGGAATAGACTTTTCAGAAGGGTTCTGATTGCAGAATCTTTTTAACACTCACAATGATGGCAGATAAAGTAATAGTACAATATAAGGGATGGGGTGGGGGGTGTCCCAGTATGAGGATGGGTGATGGAGGCAGGCTGGGCCATGTCCATGCAGGGACAGACCAGGGTGTGGGGCGAGGCAGGAATGGTGGAGAAGGATGAGATGGGGTTGGTCTGTCAGACCCTGCCTCTCCTGCCCCCAAACTATGGGGATCCCATCCCACCAGATCTGACACAACTCCATTCCCCAACATTAACATGATCCAGTGTCCAGTTAGAGCCCTTGGGGTGGGGGGAAGAGGGGAATTGGGAGAGAGGAGGTAGGAATATGGGGGCGGAGTGAATTGGGTGGAGGTCGGTGGAGTCCATGGGGGTATGGAGACAGGGTAAGTGTCTCTGGGGACCATGGGGACAGGGGTGAGCCATGTCTAGCCAAAGAGGCAGGGGTTAAGGAAGCTCAGGAATGATGGGACTGGGGCCCAGGCAGTGTTGGGGGAGATTAAGGGGCCTCATTGTTGGAGGGGGTTGGAATCAAAAGGTGAAGCAGGCCAGGGTCTGGTGCTCATGAATATCTTTCCCTCAGGAGCAACCTGGTCAGAGCTTGACAGCTCCATGGACTGTCTGACTTTCTTTAACTCAGGCTGCAGTAGCGGAGTGCAGCCTGAGTCACAGGCTGTTTTCATGGAGGAGGCCATGCTGGGGTGCCACAGGGCATCCCTGCCTCCCAAATTAGTTGGGGCTAGTGCAAGCATTCACTTAAACTCTTGAACCTGAGCCATTTAGCACTTAGAAATGATAGAAATCATAGAGGAGTAGGGCTGGGAGGGACCTTTGGAAGTCATCTAGTCCAATCCCCTGCCTGAGACAGGATCACCTCTATCTAAAACTTCTATACAATCTATAATCTAAACTGTTTGTAAAGTTGCTGTTAACCATGATGCAATATAAGACATAACACCTTAACCTGCCAGAGGTGAAGCAGAGGAACCACAGCAGTCACATCCAATTCAATGGAGATTTCCACTATTTTGCCTATGTTTTGAAAGGTTGAAGGGCTGTGAATGCTTCCCCACAGAGCATTTCAACAGTAAAAGTCTTATTCCAGCAGATGAAATATCACTGTATGCACCCTAAATGACCTAGCTTGAGAATCATGATAGCCATAGTAGCACACTGATTCTCTTAGAGTTATTAGCCTTGATGAGAAGCATGGCTAATTATCTCAGAAAACACCTTACTAATGTGGATAAATGACTTTAGAGTTAATTTGCATGCTCCTACAAGGCTCTTCATTATGCTGTATGCATATGCACACCCTTTTTGTAGCTACTGCACTTGCTTTGCACTGAATGTTGATTGAATAGCAATGTTCATGATGTGGCTTCTGCTAGCACTTTCAGGTGTGATCAAGTTATGACTCTGTTCAACAATAATGTTTATCATGCATACATGTTCTTATGTATCACTGAAAGAATATACTGTCCTCAAGGTAAATTTTAAAAATGACATTAATAAAGGTCAACAGAGTGTACCTGCAAGAAATTCATAGATAATGTATAAAATGGTGCCAGTTGTATTAATGTAGACCGACTCTTAGTCAGTCTAAATTAAGCTTTAACGTTTAACTGATTTGTGCCATCTTTGTTAATATATAGGGAATTCTAAGATGGTAAAATTTAGATGCAAGGAGTTAGAACTATACGTATAAGTGTAAGTTAATGTGGTCCCTTTGCACTTTAATTCATAACTTCAAAAACCTTCTTTCAGCCATGGAGTGTACATGCTATTAGCTACAACTCCTGTATGCCTCCACAAGTATAAGTCTGAAGGAGGTGTAAGTATAATCCCTCCAATATACACAGCCTTACACTTCACCTGTGATTCAGAAATTGCCATGTCAATGTCAGTATCACTGCTGTAAGCAAGGATTTAAATCACCTCGAGTTTAGGGGGACAGGGTATTGTTTGTACAAGAAGTCTAATCACATTTGTTGACAGACAACTAAAGCACCTAATATCAGCACAGCTGCATCATCTAGGAATGTCTTGAACCTCTACATAAGTCTTAGCCCAGATGTTATCAGATAAACTACCCAAGCATTGTATCTGCAGGTCAGTGAGAAACTTCTTCTGACTATGGTAAAACCATTAAAACAAATTTTCCTATGTGACTTTGAAATGGAAGTTCCACCACCTTTTTTTGAGACTTAAAGCATGCCACACTTGAGCACCCCAGAACTTCCATTGTGCTCTCTGACTTAGATATGCTTATTGAGGTGTGCTTAAACTGGCACTCAGGGCCACTCTAAGACAGCTATAGTGCCTTATTTCTGGGATACTGTACGAACAGAGTGGAAGTGAGTGGACATGATTTTAGGTGAAGCTCCCAAGCTCAGTTTAAGGTAGCTGTAGCAGGTTGACACTTCCTTATAAAAGCCAAACAACTCTTACTTAGTTCCTGTTAATTTATTATACATGCAGAAAGCTTCTCACCACATAAAACAAGAGAATGTAGAATAAACAAAAACTCAAACCTCAGGTGTTACTTCAGATGGATGGAGAGAGAGAGAGAGAGAGAGAGACTGTGTTTTCCTTCAGCATACCAGCCTCCTCTCTCGCTCTCTCTCAGTTTCCCTCTGTGAGAGCTTTTAACTTCCTCTGAGCCCAGCCAATCATCTCTGCCTGCTGGCCCAACATTCCTAAGCAGGTAGGCTATTATCCCCTAATCCCCTGCCCCGAGCCATGCACCTTATGAGGGACTTAAGTGTTTATGTTCCTTTTGAAAACTGGACCTAGTTGCTTTCGAAAGTTCACTCTGCAACTTTAAACCATGATTTCCTAAGCAGCTTAGAGTCAGGCATAACATGGATAAAGAACATTTTCTAATTTCTAGATAACATACAATGCTAGTGAGGAGAGTGCCAATACACAGAAAACTAAGTGGTAACTATGCAACCAATATCTAATTATAACATGCTGATAGCTATTACATATCCAGCACTTCTGCAGTTCAGCATTTTTGTTTGTACTTTTTAGAGATCAGCTAACAGATTTTTGGCTTTGATTCTGACTAATTACAATTGAAGCTTTCTACTTGGGGCACGAAATGAAATGAAAAGCCAGGCTTCTTAATTTTTAATTTTTGTCTATTCCTAGCAAATTATGGGATTTTCCCATAATCCTTCTATCGATACCTGATGTAAATTTAACCCAAACAAATTATTTCGCAGCTTATTGCCCTTCTGCTTCCTCTTTTCTTTTAAGGTATCCTGTTTTCATATAGTCATCCAATGGCTTGAGCAGATATCCATTGCTACAGGACTGTGGATTGCCACAGACAGAGGGGCTTATGAAGAAAAGATGCTTGGTGTCATCCTGCTTCAACCTATGACCCCACAAATCATGTTCACATGATAATTGATGCCATAGCTTTTCCAAACATTTTGGGAGAAACATTTCACTATCTAACCAGCTGTAGACAACCTTTTCTGTCGTGAGCCAGAATGACCCACCACAGACCAGAGGTGGGCAAATGCTAGGATCCTACTGCTGCTATCACTTATCCCTGTGGCAGTATGAAAAGAGTACTCACAGGAGAGCCCCCTGCAGCCAAAGGCTGTTGAAGCCCTGCATTGCTGGGTTAGATCCATCTGTACATCTGAGCATGCATTAGAACTATAAATATGTATCAAGTTAAGCTAAGAAGGGAAGAGTACCAATCAAGAAAGTCAAAGTGGCCAATAATGCTCAACTTGTTTATATTTTCTGTAGGTGATGTATTGATTATGCATAAATTATAATAGGGTCAGCTTGTTGTTGTAGAAATGATGGTCCAAGAAATAGGTAAAAAGTAAGATAAGGTTGGCAATGCATTTTAGTTGATCAGCTATGTAGCACAGAGAGATGCTACACAAGTTAACAGGCACAGTGTCCTTCTTCCCCAAATCTAGGAAATTAGCAGATACAGACCCTAAGCTGAATACCAGGTAACACAATGACTTCTGTTTAACTCTGTCATATAAATGAAAGTCACTTAAAGCCTCTTGGAATTTAGAAACCTCCCTAGTAAAAACCTGAGTGCATCTACATGAGATGCTTTACTACACAGTAGCATAGTTTACTGTGCAGTAAGTGTGCACATCTACACATGCATATGCTTACTGCACAGTAAACTTTGCTAACTGAGAGTAAATTTGCTAACTGCAAATAGCAAATTTACTTGTGATTAGTTACTGTGCAGTAGCAATCATGTAGATGCCTGGCCAGGAGCAAATCTGCTTCTGGTCAGCTGGCCAGCAGGAGAGGGAGATTTCTCCCTGCCCTTGGTCACTGCATGCTGCTGGGGCAGGCTCCACCACCACAGCCCAGGTAGGGACTATGTCCTCCTGCCCCAGTAGCAGGGAGTTCCAAGCCCCGCCACTCCAAGATTGCAATTGGGGTGTGTAGGCTGGGAGATAAGGATGTCTCACCCCTCACTTTGGCATTGTGATCAGGGAGTAGGATGGGGGTGAGGGGAAGACTTTTATTTCCTATTTCTGGCTCCATGACTGTGGGGCCAGTGCTGGGAGATCCTTATCACCCAGCCCAACCCCTGGACCACAGAGCTTGGGCTAGGAGATAAGGATCTCAAGTGCTGGCCTTCCAGTTGTGGACCTGGCACTGGGAGCTCCCTCATGATGGGGGCTGCAGAGCCTGTTACATGCCCAGCTCTGTGATCACCCTGCCCAGAACTGTGATCACAGAACTGGATTGGAAAAAGGCTCCCCAGGCCCTCCAGCCCCTGCCCTGTGATCACGGAGTGGGGGCTGGGAGCTGTCCCAATCAGGGCAGGTCCGAGCCCCATACTCTGATCAGACAATAGAGATATGGGGCCTGGAAAGAGCTGTAGGGTTAGCGTAGGTCCTAGCCCTCTGCCTAGATTCACTGGTGGGCACAAGGCTGAGACCTGCCCCTGACCAGGACAGTTCCCAGCCCCTACCCTTAAAGGGCTTTGCTTTGCTTATTTTTTCCCTAAGTTCAACATTCAGGCTTGCAGATATTTATTTAAATGTATTCAAAAGACAGGATCAATAGATTTTTTTCATGCTCAAGTTTCGTTGGATCTGTAGCTTCTCATGGCTGGTTGTGCTGTTATTTGAGTATACAGTGGTTTCAAGAAACTCACAAATTCTGGTGAATTTGTAGGTTCCTCCCATTGGGTGAGGAATCCACCTGAAACTTACAAATTCAGGTAGATTCCTCACCCAATGGAATGGCCTCATGACAAGACCTTAACGTTTACAAACTCAACCTAACCATTTATAAACTCAACCCTAATGTTTGGTTAGTGATAAATACCAGGTAACTCCTTCATGTCTAAGTGGGATTCTGGTAGATGGACTGCAGAAGGGAACCTTCTTTTTCCACTAGCTCAGCAATGCCTAGAGACTCTCCAGTAATTTCTAGAAAGCATTCAATAAACTCTGGCCTTGCAGCAAATGAATACATGCAGTTTTGTAGTTTATTGGATTGAGGCATTACAGGGTTTTACATGGCATAGAAAAGAGGCAGGTAAAGTCCTGGATCAGGCCCGGGGTGGACTCCATTTCCCAGTAGCCCCTACCCATGTCTCTCCAGCCAGTTTCCATGGAGACCCCAGTAGTAGTGGGACCAGGGTTTCAATAGAGTCTGGCCCATGGAGCACTGGCAGTGCTGTTCTGGGGCTGGGATCTTGCAGTGGTGAACCTATGGAAACTCTGGCCCCATGCTGTCATGGCCCCACTATTCCATGGCATCTCCATGGAAATTAGGTGGAGCAATGCAGGAGCATCTGGGAAAAGGAGTCTGGCCACCACCTAGATACACCATTTTGCCCACCCCTGGCATAGAAGGTGGGGAAAAGATTTAAGCTATGACAGTGGCTAGAGAAATGGCACTGAGAAAATATTTTTTCTATATAAAAGTATTTATCACTTTTTCATGAAACAAGTAAAAAAAAAAATCCCATATGGGAAAAGTGATGTTTTCATTAATTTTTGAAAAATGCAGAAACCCGTCCTGATATTATTAGTATGACTGCCTGTGAGATATCTTAGCACTGATGAAGGATTATCTTTTAAGAAAAACAAAACAATAATTTTGCAACTATTAATACATTGTTCTTTCTAAAAGGAGATCATCAACTTCCTTTCCAAGTTTATAAAGACAAGGTATTAAAAAGCATACGCTGTTCTATTTTGGTGCTCAAACATTTTAAAACATGTATTATCTGACTGCCAAGCTTATTCCCCAATTCTGAAACCTAGGACATGAATTTTAGTATCACATTCATTGACATTTTAAATAATCTTTAAGTGATTCTTGAAAAAGGGGAAGCTTTGTTTATATAATTTTGAAATGAAAATAGTGGTATGGAATCAGCTCTGAATGATTGCTTGAGACCAGATATATTTTACACACACTGGCAAGCTTGGCACACTTGTTTAACTGCATACGTCAAAACAAATGCTACTATGTCAACACTAAGATATTTGCTTACCTGTAATTGAGACACTGTATATGAATCATAGCACCTAATTCAGTTTGGCAGCAGCATGACAACAAGTTGGCACTTAATGCTTTCTGGACAAAAGCAGAGGGGATAGAATGCCACTTTTAAAAAGGAACCAAGAACTTAGTACTATATAAGTATACCCACCTGGTCTTGAGGAAACACTCACACACTGCCTTGACATGTGCACCCGGTGGTGGCCATTGTGCAAGTTCCATTGATCTCTGAGAGCCCAGAGACTCTCCTGCCATGACTTTATTGTGGGCTCCCTCAGATTGGCTGCACCTCTTGGTGGGTATCCATGGGGCTCCACCTCCCCTACAACCCATCCATGCGCCAGCCTCCAGAACTGCCACTTGGTGTTGATATGGCTCACCCTCTGGTGTCATCACTCCCTGCCCTTTTCAGCTGTGCACGTGTGTTATAACATGGCTGTAGAGCACTTTCAGGGGCCCTATTGCATGAAAAATGTCATTTGTGTAAACACCCAAAGTGGCCCAACAGATCTGTTTCCAGTTGGGACAGAATTGTTAGCCCATGCTATAACTGTACACTAAAAAGGTCATTCCTTTTATTAAAGGGAGCAAGACCTCCTTTTTCCTGTGCCCCATCAGCCATGAACCTCCAGCCTCTAATAAGGTCTGTGCTTCCTCTACCTCCCCTAGAAAGAGGCACAATTCTTTTCTCTAGATGCTATCATACCACAGCTCACCACGAGCTAAAATTTTCAAAAGAAATTGAGTGCTTTTTAATACTATAGCCTTATTTTTTGTTTGTTTTTACAAGAGCCTTTAAAGTAACACACATTGGGCACATCTACACATGCAATTAATGTGACTAAATAAACTCATGCTCAATTTGAGCCAGAGTAAACTAATCCCAATGTCACCATCTACACATGCATTTAAGCCATCAGATAGTACCTGTGTTAGATGGGACTATCCGATGGCACTGTACATAAATCTACCACACCCTAATTGTGGCACATGTGTAAATGGTGATGCTTTATTGTGCAGTAAACTAGCCTACTGCACAGTAAAGTGCACATGTAGATATATCCACCGGCACTGTTGTGACTTTCTGCAAGCAGACTTGTACGATAGATTTATTTCTGGCTGAGGTATATGCACTCTTAGAGCATTGGTGCATAATCTGACATTTCAAGTTCTAATTGTATGTAAGTACCTTCCCTAGGAGATTTTTAAGCATTATATACCTTACGGCAGATTCCAACTATAGTCATGGTGACAGCATGTTTGTTTTAGAATCTATTCATTAAAGTTTAAAATAACACAGGCAAGTAATACCAACTGCTTCCCTCTTTCTGCAGAACAGAACATAAGAGTATACTATATATGAATAAATTATAGAGGGTAATATAGTTTTTCACAACAAAGAGTAGAATAAATACAGAAATCACTTGAAGAAGTACAATATGTCTCTGCATACTTATAATTCTTGCACAGCAAGTAACAATAGAAACAATTTCCATCAATAATAATCCTGCACTTCTAGTCTGCTTAGTGGAGCTGGGGAAGATTCATAGATGATTTTTTTTTTTTTAAATGAGAAACCAGTTCTGAATTGCCAGGTCCTTCCCTTTTGTATTCACTCTTTGCAAGCACTTGTAAAACTGTGATTAGCATAAACGTATGTACTTGCTTTTGGAGGGAGCCTTGACTGATTGGGTGTGGACACATGAACCACTTGAAATCAGGCAATTTATCCCAAATCAGTAAATTTGGTGCCTCCATAAAAAATTTAATAAAATTATGGCAGCACAAAACTCAAGCAAACAGACATCCAGGCCTCTTGTCCAGCCACAAGTGCCCAAAATTGTGGTTGAAACAATTTGTATTCATAGTCTGTGCTGCCTTTTCGAGTCAGATGTCTATTTGCTTATGGCATGGAAACGTGGGCAGCCTGAGGCTGTCTGTGCTGTCCAGCTACCCTGGCAGGTGCTCCCAAGGCTCCATTGTCCCAATCCTGCATGACAATGTCCCAGGTCCCAACCCAAGTCCAGAAATGGCTAACCTAAGATAAAACTGAATAGGAAAGAGAGCACAAAACTTGTACACCAGCAATAATCATACTAGCGTATACTTACCTATCACTTTCTGAGAGGGGTTGGAGTGACTTAGCACAGTAAGATTATGTGTCATATGTCCATTTCACTTCTTTTATGGAGTGAAGCCAACTTACCCTGTAGTAAAAAGTATTGTGCTCTAACATGGCACAGATTTAATCTGTAGACACATATTTCTTGTATTTAAAAGAAAATCTGATTGGGTTATTACATTATTTGCCAGCATTTCAGTGCTTACTCTAGCTGCTTGCAGAGCTGTCCTAGTATGGCAGAGGTGCATTTCCCCCCCTCTATACAAAGCTGACATGGAGTCCTGCCAGAAAGCTTAAGAGAGAACAACAATGGCTTTAAGCCACCTTTGTATTTTATTCACCTTTTCATTAGATCCTTCACTAAGTATAGATTAGTTGGACCTGAGGTTTGGTCCCAAGACTTACCAGATGTTAATGCATTTTCATTTTAGAGACATTTTTTTCAGGATCATGAGGACTCTCACCACTCTCGTAGCTGAATGATCAAGTTAATCCTGGACTTTGTACAAGAACTACAAATGACATAAATAAAACATGTTCCAGATTTCCAGATGTACAGCATGCCTGGGTTTTTTGACCCTGGATTCATTTCAGCAGCTACTATAAGATACAGAACAGGAAGTGTTAAAAAAGCAACCTCTTAAACACAAAAGTGCTTACCCATATTCAGGGATGTATTTAGTAGCTGTGTTGGTCTGAGACAAAAAAGAAATGCAAAACTCTAGAACTCTTGGTTCAGAGATGATATCTTTTATTAAACGAACTAAGAAATCATTAAAAAAATATTTTTCTACAAGCTTTCAGGCACACGCCCTTTCTCAGGCTCAGGGAAAATTAAAGATGGTAAAAAGTCCCCATAGGTAGAAAAGAAACTTCATTTTTGCACAGAGGAAGCTGAAGATGGAAGCCTGTCCTTTTGGGTCCATATTCATATTCACAGCTATACTCAGGATGTTATAGCTTCTGTCAGGCCAATGGTGGAACCATGTATTTCTTTGATACAACACTATACAAATAATGTGAAATATTCTGTTTCCCTGAAAGTTGAAATAACAAAACACATTCTCTTTGTTCACAGCTTCCAAGCCTGTTTTCAGTCATCATTTAAACCAAAATGTGTTTTCCCAGTGTTAGTTCTGCCTGTCCCCTTAACATGTCTTCCCCTTTTACACCTATTTCCCTTTAAAAAGTTGGCGACATTTAGCTGGGCTTTCTAAGCTTCCGTGTTAGCAATAGCAACCCTCATAAAACTTCTTGGGCCACTTGGTATAGCTTCTGTTCAACCATGTCTTAGGTACCATGTTTTGGCTAGTGGCCTTTATTGTTCCGGCTATTACTAAGCCCAAGGGCTTTTAACTGCTGCACTGTTCATCCTGAATGAAAGGACATATCCATTTCAATGACATTTAGTTATGTTCCATAATAATACTACCCACAATAATGCACAGTATCTAAATGACCTTTGAGGGGGAGAATTCAGACATTCAGATGTACTGGAGACAGCTACCCAAATTAAACTTTTTTCTAAGTTACCAGTGCTAATATTCCCACTCTTGCAAAAAGTGCCACAACTTTAAGAATTCTGTTCATTTCTTTGTCAGAGAAAAGTGTGTTTCTTACTGAAATAACATCATGACACTTTCTGAAGCACCTTCATTTCTTTGGCAGCCTCTATCCAAGTAGCAGCTTATGACTGATCCAATTGGACACCAAGCCCTGACTGAAGGTACTTAGCAGCATTCCATTATATTGTATTTATTTATTATGAGATTAGGAAAGCAGAAACAATGACCGGTTATATGGAGGGAAATAGGAATGCAACCTACAGATGTACAGTCAGAAGGTCTCCAACAATGGCTAATGGAATTCATTTGCACTTTCAATTCCACCAGAATGCAATGTAAACAAGCACAGTAGCCATAGAGCTAACTTTTAAATTAAATCCTACAATGAATAATTTATATTTTCAAACAAGGATTAGCAGCACCATTCAATTGGAGAGTTTCACAGGTAGCGCAGAAACTTTAATAATTTAGATTCTTTCCAAAGGTGAATAAAATCCCCCACTGAACAAATATCAAAACAATCTAAATATTTTCTCTGTTAAAATCACACAGAGACTGACAGAGGAAAGGTCTGTCATTGGAAAGTTGAACACATCCACTTGCCAGGGAAAGCCAGAAGGACTTTCTGATTTCAAAGGAAAGGCTTCTGTGCGTAATTTCTGCCATATATCAGAAGGAATACATGATAAACAAGTGATCGCATATTATGCCATTCTAATTCCTGTATTACAAGTCTTGGGATTCTGTTACATTTTTCTCCAAGAGGACCATATCGCTGTCACTTCAGCATCATGGAATGGCTTTCAGCCTCCATGACATTTCCAATACTACCACTAGCTATAGCATGACTGGTCCAGGACACAAGTTGAACCCACTGCTAAGACATGTTATCTGGCTACAAGGATAATATCCCTACTTTATGTGAGCTGTTTAAACTACAACTGCATTGAGTACCTGTGAATAAACTAACTCCATTTGCCAGCATTCATAGGATCTGTTCTATGCAGGTCTAATAAATATTCTTTCAATACTTTTATCCTGTACATGTGTATCCTCTGAAAAAGGACAAGGAATATTGTGCCTGATGATATAGAGTCCACTGCTGTGGAAAACTCAGGGTAATCAGGCTGCAGATGATCTATGCCTTTAATGCTCAGACAGAATTAAGGTAGAAATTTAATGTAAGAAAAATGTCCTACACTACAGACACAGTTCATAAATTACAAGGTCCTCATTGATTTTCCCTTCCCTAAGAAGAAATAGTATAGAAGATGGTTGGAGTGCCTGCTTCCTTTAAACACAAAATAATATAGTAATTTAGACCACTTACAAGGGAATGTTTTGTACCATAAAAGTGCTGGCAATTTCTGAAACTTGTCTGACAGCCTTAAGAACAGTCAACATTCTGCATCAATCTCTATCCATTGTTGTATCAATGGTAGTTTGATTGCTAATAAGCAATGTATTCTAAATTACCATATGAATACTAGAGACCTTCCAATCAGGACGATGTATCCATTATTATCACACATCCGTTGGAAAACAAAAACTGTGATTAGTCGATGGCATCCGACATTAAAACACAGCCTGATGATGAACATTTGAGACCAAACCTGGACACTCTGCATACAGATAGCAAAAGATGATCTACACTCCAAAGCACTGTACTCTAAATAGGCAAGAAGGATGATGATTATCCTCATTTTAGAAATATGAAATTGAAATGAGAGATTAAGTGATTTACCCAGTAAGTCCATGGCAGAACCAGGAGCTGAACCTAGATGTATTGAGTCCCAGTCTAGTGCTTTAAGCACAAGACCATCTATCTTGTGCTCAGTTACCTTGGTGTAAACGAGAAGCACCTCTGCTTATGTGAGTGTAGCTCCACTGATGTCAATTTAGTTTATGGGAGAGGGGAATCTGATCTGCTCACTCTCAGCTTTTGCAAGTTTGTAGGGAAACAAGCTTTATTCTCCCCCAAGGCAAACAGTGCATAGGCAATATATTAGTAGATGAGTGAAGCACATGCCTAGCAGTAGACCAGCTTTGATTTTCACTTCATAAAATATCTCACTATTTTAAGTGGGTTTGAATCTTAAAAGACATATTCAGGGTGACTACCCATGCGTGGGAGAATTTGCCAGATTAAATACTTTAGACCAGACTTTCAACTTACTAAGTACCTGAAGATTCAGGTAGACACCTAATAGGATTTTCAAGAGTGTTCAAGCATGCTAGGTGTCTAACTCCTACATAGGTGCTTTGGAAAGCCTCACTAGAGGCTCACTACAGCTTCTCTGTATTTTAGACACCTAGCTACTTTCACATCCCTTGTGCTGTGGCCTAGATTCTCAAACATAATCATTATAAAAAAAAAGAATAAATAAAAAAAAACTGTGTTTCCAAAAACTCACAGAATATGGGGCTTTTTTTGTCATTATTTCCCTCCCCTGCCCAAAATCAACATTCCATCAACTTAGGCTTTGATTTAACATGAAATGTCTATGCCTGAGCTAATCAAATGTTCAAGTTTAATGATAGGTAAACATAAAAACAGTGTAGAAAAAGTGGGCATGTGTGTGAATCAGGTGAGCTGGGGGAAGAAAGAGAAATACCATTCCAGACTCTTTTCTATCAATAGTGCTGTTAATGAAGATTGACAGATGGAAGAGCTTGCTAGCATTCTTCAAATGGCCACCACCCCTTCATTGATTCCATTGTATCTCCTCTCATTGATGTGTCCATTAAAGAATTCCTCCAGATGAGCAATCATTTTTGAAATAAAAAAGAATCCAAAACAACCTCAAGGCACTAAAGTAGAGCAAGATCAAAGCTTACAGTCAGAGACAGGAGAAAAAAAAAATTCACACAGTTTTTATCTGATTTTTTTCTCTGTTGTGATTAGCTAGCAGTACCTCACAAAACCTGCTGGACATAAAAGCAGATTTTTTTAGTTGATGAGTTGTTTGGGGTAGATCACATAAATGGGAGATGAGAGGAGTTATCCTTTTCATTTGAAGTTTCTAGTATAAATGGACAAACTTTTCCAATCCTCCTCCTCATCATCTGGGTTATTTTTCAATATTACATTTCAGAGTGACAGATCTATCAGCCTGTTTATAAAAAGAAATGTGATATCAGTAGTAGTATAAGATCCAAGATAGGACAGCCACTTTTGCCAATTCAAAAATATTGGAGTAGATTTTCAACTGACAGAAATCTATTAGTCTGTGAGGTTCTATTAATATACTCAAATAATGGAAATTATTTATTATAAAGGAGTAGCCACATACGGATTACTCATTTTTATATAGCAGCATTCATTCGATATTAAATGTACTCAAGCAACCTTACAGATCTGTGGTCTAACAATCATGTATTTCTAGCTGGCAAGAACATTTTAAACAGGGTCATACTCTGTACTGTGGAACCTGGTTTTGTGAAAAGAATCATAGTCTCACGGTGTGTACTGAATGATCAGAGTTGGCTGTTTGCAGCAGTAATACAGTCATTGTCCTGAGAATGATAGATGAGAGTAGAAGGGGTGGAGGCAACCTGATTGCTTCATGCTCTATCAGGATTGTCTGCTATAAGGACAGAGTCTGGCACCAGGACTGAGTTTCACAACAGAGGTAATTTAATCTTGGAACAATCAGACTTCTGCCTTGAAAACAGCAAAGGGGAGGGAAGAAATGCACAAAAGCTTCCAGTGTCAAAAATCCTTTTTTTAAAAAAAAATTAAAAGGGTTTGCTAGATTCCAATTCCTTTAAGTCTTTGGTCTACTTGTTGGGTTAGGTCCAATTCAATACATTAGGCATTCACTTAGACAGAAAACTCTCATCTGTGGAAAGAAGGATATCCTTTGAAGTTATACAGACGGTTTTTAGTATAATATCTTTCCTTAGTTTTAAAAAGTGTTATTATGAGTATGTTCAGGTTGCTAAAGGATGATGGAGAAAAATCTGTCCCCAGGCTGGAGTTATAAAAAGAAAGGTCTAATAGAAAGCAAAACATCTCCTAAAGAATATCTCCAGTTATGTAGTGACACAGGGTTTCTCCACTGTTGTCCCAGCACAGAGACATGGCCAGCAGCGGGGTTATCAAACAATACTACACAATACATTAGAGCAGCCCCAGGGACTTCTGCAACACAGACCTCTTACTATGGTCCAAAATCCTAGAGTGTACTGAACCTTTCTCACCCCTGTCCTAGCTTGGATTGACTCCATTGTACAGGTCCTCCTGGCTTTCCATAAGTCTAAGAATGTCAATAAACTTTTACAAGTTTGGCCAGTCAGGCTTTTCTAAAGCCAACCACTCAGTACAGGAACCTCATATTTAAATGACAACAATAACCAAGTTGTGAAAACTGGCAAATGCTGCAGCACTTCCATCAATACAGGACACCAACACATTCAGTATGATTGCAAGGCTTTTCCTAGAGCCCAATGTGAATTACACCATCTTTACCTTGAGGATAAGGGAATCTGAAAGAGATTTTAAATGTAAAGAGGTGGGTGAGCACTTACAGGACAAACTCTGATTTCAAAAATGATTCTCAGTCATCAGAAAAGAGAAACAATCAAATGGAATCATCTGACCAATTAACACAGTCTTGATTTTAAGTGATGTGTATGCAACAAACTGAAGTGAACAAGCTACAGCATATGAATGAACTAGGTAAACTACTGAATCAACAATTTGGGGAAATAAGTAAACTGTTGCATGGTCAAAATCATGGGAGAATGTAACATGCAAACCCCTGCACTTTCAAGGCCAGTGGATGCATTCCTAGACAGAGAGGGGAAGGAAAATGAAGAGAAACTCTCATGCACCCCAACAAATTCTCTCTGGAACAGCAGCTCTCTCGGTTCTCACCATGAAGACTTCATGAGAGAGATGTTGAATCAGTTCACCTCTTAAAGGCTCTTCTCCATCTCCACCATGGTGAACCAATCCACAACCAGGACTGCACCTGATGACTTCAGGTCTATCAACAGTGGAAATAGCAGGTGCAATCACCATCAATTGCTGCATTCACCATCTTCCTTTCTGACTGGGTTATCATGCGTTTAAGACATCCAGCCTTACTTCGCTCAGTGAGCTGAGTATTATAAGCTAAATACTACCCTGGGAAATACAGGAGTACAAGAGAGAAAGGGGGTACAGGAGGCATGCAGAGGAGCAAGGTAGTAGAAAAAATACTGCCATATCATGTAAGAGTAGCATTGCTTCAGTGCTGCTTATAACACTATGGGTGTCTGTAGATGTGTCCAGAAGCTACACTGACATGCTGTAATTACAGTGCATCTTAGCAGACTCGATTAATCGAGTCGGCCAGAGCACGATGATTAGTGCACTCCAGCCAGACTCCACATGTTGTGTTATCAGTGCTAGCCAGTTAAGCAAAGTCTCCATCCAAATTCTAGCTGTTCTTTATGATCAACCCCAAAATACAGATGTGGAGGCAGATCCTCATCTGTTATAAACTGACTTAGTTCAATTCAAGTGAACCGTTTGTTGATTTATACAGGCTGAGAGTTTTCTTCATGCGTTTGTTATTTTGCTGATAATTTGCAATCTTAACATTTTTATCACTTTTTGTAAATCACAAGTTTGTAATTTTAATTTCCTCTAAATCTGAAAGGAAAACATGACTATGAATCAAACCCATACTTTGGGTGGAAGTATCTAACTCATGCTTAGATAGAAAGTCAGTGGCTCTTTCACCACACGCAATCAGCATTATCAGGCTATGTATATAGTTGTCAGCTTATATCCATACATGAAAATCCATATACAGTGGGGATGCTGAATTTTCAACTGATGCTTAAGTGAAGTTACCTAAATACTTGAAGCCAGCATTGGCATCTTCCTAATAATATACATGCAGATGTAGAACTGAGTACCTTAATTTGAGTGTCCAAGTTCAAAATAATATTTTAAAGTTTGATAGATGCATGTGATCAGGTGAATTAGATATAGAAGCCTGATGGCAACTTCCTCATGATATCGCAGAACATCAGCATTTCTTATCATGGGTGAGTTCTTAGGAACCTGACAGTTCTCATATACACACCATAAAACTTAGAAAACACATTTTTCCACAATATATCCCAAACTGAAAGCTTGTTTGACCAAAATTCTGCTCCCTTTACTGCCACCTTTACAATGTATCTAGTTGCATTCATTGTAAAAATGTCATTTTATAGGAAACACTACATGGTGGGAGAAAAGGCAACAGAATTGGACCTTTGCAGTACAGATATAAAAGAAAATTCTCTCTAATGTTAATTCAGTTATGAGTCATTTACAATTATATTGCATATATTATCAAGTATGCAAGTCTATTAGTAACTAAAGAACAGGAACCATATTTCATTGAAGAAATATAGTCATTTCAAGCCGAGATTCTGCTCTCCCAACAAATATAAATGTAACAGTACATTTCCCATACACTCATATTTCCCATACACTGAAAAGAAGAATGTGTGTGTGTGATTCTCTGTAGGGCAACTTCTTTGTAGATAAAGGAACTATGTCTCTTTAAAAAATATGAGGAGCTGCCCCTCAATTGCAGTACAATGTACTCACTTTTAATGAACTTCAATAAGTAGATAGAATAAAAATTTACAAAGAATTTGCTAGGTGCCCCATTTTAAAGGGTTTTTATATACAGACTAAAGTTGCTCACTACATGCTCGAGAGTAGTAGAGTAGTTCACAAGGTAAAATCCCCCTAGAGCATTACATTACTCTCAATCCTTCATCAAGGTGAATTGAAACAGAAATCTCTTCTCTAAATTGTAATTCACTGCAGGTTGCCTATAATCTCTAATCTTCTGGTAACCCAGATCTCTTCTAGACCCTCAGCTCATATTAACCTCATCAGTCTTTATCAGTGTTTCAAATATCATAACTTTCAGAACCCCTGAAACAAGCTTTTGGATAAGAAACTTCTATTAAAGTACTTCAGCCTTGAGAAGACAGGCTATTAAATGGTCTTACTTTGGAATAAATATAAAGTCTTGTCTGTGTCTGCTTGCACACAAGCCCCTGGAAGCTCCAACATTACTCGAAGCTGAAAAGCACTCAGGATTTCCAGTTCACTAAATCTTATGATCCCTTCAGATCTCCTATGGGGTAAGTCACAGATTTTAGGCTTTTTATCTGAAAATAAAATTGTGCACTTCTGTCCTGCGTATTATCTATACTTTTTCTCCGTCAAGTTAATCATTCTAAAATTATTTACTTCTCTTGACAGTGGATTTAGAAAGACATTTGACATCAACACGCATCTGAAATTGTTCACACAAAAAAATTCAAGTACTAAGTAAAATCTGTGGAACAATGTTAGAAACGTGCACCAATTATACTCTGCACACTGCAACTGCTCTAGGACAGTGATTTTCAACCACGGTGCTATGGCACATTCAGGTGCCTTCGGATCCATTTGGGCTGCCATGCAATGTTATCGCTTTTAGGTATGCAAACATGATTCACAAGATAAACCTAGAGATTTCAAATAGGAATCTATAATATATTTTATATATATGTAATAAAGAAATTCTTACTGGTTGTGGTCTTTTTGAGCTCTATGGAACAGAAGACGTATTCTATTATTTTTCTCTAGTCAAAAAATGAGTGAAAACTAAGAACTAGCATTTTCCAAGGGATGCCTTGAGCCTAATTAGCTGTGCTTCTAGTCTAAAATTGGTTTTCACCCTGTGATCCATGGACACTTGGGGTCTGCAGACTATGTTTAATGAGTTCACGCATGATGACTGTAATTCATCAAAAGTTATGAGAATACCCACACTTGCAATTTGAGTAAGTGTGCACCTCTATTAGAAATTTCCAAAGGAGTTCACAACACCATTTGAAAATTTTTAGGGGTCTGCAAAGGAAAACAATGTTGAAAACCACTGGTCTAAAAAATTTGAGGACTGTCTTTTTCCTTATGCCAGTTTAATATGGGTGTAATTCCAATTAAGTTACTTCTGATTCATACCAGGGCAGATAATTAGTCCTGTAAACACAAATCACCATTGGAAGAAAACAATAATGATTTTCAAAATTCTGGATAATATTTCCCTCCCTTATGTACTTCTATTAATCTAAACAAAATGATGTATCCTAGGGTTACCATATTTCTCTTCTGTCACAGGAGAGAAGGGGGCAGGGGGAATACGATGGGGGTAGGCTAGTGCCCTGCCCCTGCCCATTCTGTTGCCCCTCACTGACAAGCCACACCCCCAGCCCTGCTGCTGCCTCTCACTCTGGACCCACTGACCCCAGCTCTGCCAGTGGCCCTCACTGCTAAACAGCAGTACTCTGCGCCCTACCCCTTGCTGGTGCCCCTAACTCCTGACCTGCAGTCACCCATCCCATCTCCCATGCCCCTCACTCCTAATCTACAGCTCCCTCCCCAACTGCTACCTTTGGTGGTGCCCCCACTCCTGACCCGCAGACCCTGCCCACTGCCAGCCCTGCCAGTGCCCCTCACTCCCGACCTGCAACCCATGCCCTCCTCCCCCAGAAATGCCAGTATCCCACACTCTGGACCCACAGCCTCTGCCCCCAGCCCTGCTGGTGCCCCTCACCCCCAAACCACAGATCCCTGCCCCCCACAACCCCTCCCAGCCCTGCTTCCCAAGCAACTCCTGCATTGTGCATGTACCCACTCACTCTCTCTGTGTGTCTCTTTACCTTGCTGGAACCTGCACAGGGAGCAAGTGACCCCCGACAGCCAATCACCTTGCCCACTGCTCCCAGCCCCAAGCAGCCAGCCAGGAGAGTGGAAAACCCTGACATTTGCTCTTATTTTAAAAAGTCACCCGGATGCAACACAGGGGTTCAAAAAAGAGGACACGTTCAGGAAAACCTGGACATATGGTAACCCTAAATTATGCTGAATGGGATAAGCCCTTAGAATATTGAATTGATCCTGAAATCCTTCCCAAAATGGGCTAAGTCAAATTTGAAGTTTTGAACAGGGAGGGATGGAAGTTTTTATTTAGCGTTTATTCAGTTTTACTTCTTGTTTTTTTGAAGCTCACATGAGTTTACCCAACTAAAAGTAACTAAAGGATCTCTTGTTCCTTTGTCTTTTGGATTTATCATAGCTGATGAATTCAGATTTTTTTCAAGAGGAACTCATAAATGGGATGAGAAATGTGCAGAGATGGCTATAAGAAATTATTTCATGTACTAAAGCTAAATTGTGTCTGCTTAGCCATTCTTTTCCAGCAAAAGAGGTTACATATGTTTATAAAGCAAATGTATGCTAAGGAGGCAACCCCGGTGGCAAGCACAAGACAACTGCTAGATTCAATGTATCTTTATTTGTACAATTGATTTTGACTTGCATATAACAACATTTCAATGTGCTGACAGTCCCTATTATATCCCATGGCTGCAGGACTCTGCTTGCATGTCCAAACTTGTACTACTGAATTTTGTTGACAATGGATTTGGACCCTGTACCTATACCTTTGTTCCAGGTGGGCACACACTTCACACCAACCATAACACCTGTCAGTCAATAATAGGTGAATTTATTGACACAGAGTAAGAACAAAAAAGAAGCAATACAAACAATGAAATAATTCTATACCTACCAATCCTAGGGCTGTCATCAGAGTCAAAGTACAACTGGTCAGGATGCAGGTTCCACTCTGAAGCTCTCTTTCTTACGTGTCAGCAGTCTGGAGGTGGAATGCCAAGGCCCACAGCCCCCCTCCAGTGGGGTGAATGACACAGGCTACTGGTATGCCCTTCGTCCATGGTGGCCTCAGGGACACTTCCTGGGGGACAGGGATGGGGACACCTCTCAGGGAGCAAAACACGGAGGGATGAGAGGGAACAGGGAGGGATGGATGGGACAAGACAAAGAGAGAGACAGACAAGTCAATGGGAGGGACAGGAGCGACCCTTTGTTAATCTCAAGTATCTGACTTTGTATTCTCCTTCCCCCTTGATGACTCCTGATGATTCTTCATTCATGGCTATCTCTGGTTGGTTGTCGCTCTGTGGTCACACATCCATGTAGCCTTCTGGGCCTTCTCTTAATTTGATCTGTACCCCCAAAAGTGGATTCAGCCCCCCTGGGGCCTTGTTACTGGTGTCACTTATCTTGTGTTTTGGGACAGTATGGTACATACTTCTTTGGTTCCCAAGCTGGGTGTCCTTGTCGCGTTACACAACATGTCTGTCTTGAAGGCTGTGATCTTGTGTTATGGCATGCCCCCCTTCATTCTCAGGCTGTGTCTCCACCTATTGGCCTTATTGTGCTAGACAACCTGTCTGCTTTCAGGGCCATGAGAAGCTGTGTGTGCATCTCTCAAGCTCTTTAAAAATCCATTTAACCCCAGCTGCCAATCTAGTCATATCAGCCAATTCCCCCAAAACAGGCCTTTAAATACCATTTCTAAGCCAACAAAAAGTAAGGCCTGTATAGAACATTTACAATGATAACAGCTAAGTCAGTGCTGCCTAAATTTATCATTTGTATTCCCCACCCCCTTCCTCCCCTTCCCTCTTTCTCTACCCTTTGTTTTCCTTTTTCCAGCTATTTACATTCTCACTGACCTCTTGTCACAATTTCAGCTTCTTTCATAGACATAGATTTCATAGACATTAGGGTTGGAAAGGACCTTGGAAGATCATCAAGTCCAGCCGTCTGCCCAAAGGGCAGGAAGTCATAGGATCCCAGCAAGATAAACATCCAATTTGCTCATGAACGTGTTCAGTGTAGGTGTTTGAACCACCACTGAAGGCAGGCTATTCCAGACCTTGGGGGCTCAGACAGTAAAGAAATTCTTCCTTATGTCCAGCCTGAAACGATGTTGCAGTAGTTTATAATCGTTCAACTTCATCATTCCTTGGGATGCTCTGGTGAACAAATGTTCCCCCAGATACCAGTGGTCACCCCTGATAAACTTATAGGTGGCCATCAGGTCACCCCGAGCCTCTGCTTTTCCAGGCTAAAGAGCCCCATGGCTCTCAGCCTGTCATCATAATGTCTGTTTTCCTGACCTCTGATCATGCATGTGGTTCTTCTCTGGACTCTCTCAAGATTCTCCACATCCTTTTTTGAATTGTGGAGCCCAAAACTGGATGCAGTACTCCAGCTGCAGCCTCGCCAAGGCTGAGTACAAGGGGAGAAAGACATCCCGGGATTTGCTCGAGAAGCATCTATGGATGCAAGCCAGTGTTTTGGTCGCTTTACTAGCTGCAGCATTGCATTGCAGGCTTATGTTCATCTGGTGGTCAATGATGACCCCCAAGTCTCTTTCTTCCGTAGTACTAGCCACTGTAGCATTGCTGAGCCTGTAAGGAAGCTGCAGGTTTTTCCTCCCAAGGTGGAGAACCTTGCATTTTTCAGCGTTAAGCACCATCAGGTTCTCATTTGTCCGTTTTCCAAGACTGTCCAAGTTAGCCTGGATCACCCTCCTGTCTTCTGGTGTGGATGCTTTGCCCCAAAGTTTGGTGTCATTGGCAAATTTGGCCAGTCCACTTCTGACTCCAATGTCCACATCATTAATGAAGATGTTGATCAGAGCCTTGAGGTACCCCACTGGTCACAGGGCGCCATGATGATTGACTTCCTTTAATTACTACCCTCTGAGTCCAACCACAGAGCCATTTCTCCAGCCAACGGATCACGGTGGTCCCAAGGCCACAATTGGCCAGTTTCGCCAAGAGGTGATCATGGGATACCCAATCGAAGGCTTTTCTGAAGTCAAAATATATGACATCAATCTCTTCTCCCTTGTCCAGGTGATAGGTCACCTGGCCATAGAAGGTAATGAGATTAGTCAAGCAAGACCTACCCGCAACAAACCCATGCTGGCTATCTCTCAGGATGTTGGCATCTGCCAGTGCATTAAGGATGGCCTCTTTAATAAACTTTTCTAAGACCTTCCCTGGGATAGAAGTCAGGCTGATGGGCCTATAGTTAGCCAGATCCACTTTCCTCCCTTTCTTGAAGATAGGCACCACATTGGCCTTCTTCCAATCTTTGGGCACTACACCAGAGCACCAGGAGGTTTCAAAGTTCCGTACCAGAGGCTGGGCTATAATGCTTCCCAGCTCCTTGAGTACCCTATTGTGTAGATTGTCAGGGCCGGCTGACTTGAAGGTATCCAGCCTCTCAAGGTGTTCCTTCACGAGGTCAGCATTAATGGAGGGCAGGGGATATCCCTCACCTGGACTTCCCTGTCCCGTGGTGGGCATGGGTATCCCATGGGACTGATGAAAGACTGATGCAAAGTACCCATTTAATAAGTTGGCTTTTTCCTAGGCGTCAGTTGTCCCATCTGGTTCAGCAGGGGTCCAATGTTACCCCTGCTTTTCCTGGCTCCCCACATATCTGAAAAGGACTTTTTATTATCCTTGATACTCAAAGCTAGTTGGAGTTCAGTTGCAGCCTTGGCTTTCCTGGTTTGCTCCCTGCAGGACTAGACCAGTGCAGAATATTCCTCCTTGGAGGTGAATCCCATCCTCTGTCCCTTGTAGGCCTTTCTTTTTAGCCCCAGGAGGTCTGCTAGATCCCTGGAGGGCCAGGGGGGGCTGCTGTGCCCTCTTGCTGCTTTTCCGCTGAGATGGAATATAATTACCTTGTGCATTGAGGATCGCTCCTGTGAGAAGCAACCACTCTTCCTGAACGCCCCTCCCCCTGGGGTTGTGGTCCCTTAGGACCTCACTAACAAGCCTCCTGAGCTTGTCAAAGTCAGCTTTCCTGAAGTCAAGGACTTCTGTGTTGCTGTATGACTTGCTAGCTTTACAGTGGATGGTGAAGGCGATCAGCTCATGGTCACTGTCACCCAGCTTCCCATTGATCACTAGGTCACTGATTACATCATCTCCAGTAGCCAGTACCAGGTTGAGCAGTGCTTTGCCTCTCATTGGCCCATAGACTTCTTGAGTCAGGTAGAGGTCATCCACGCATGATAGAAAGCTTTGTGACCGCTCGGATTTTGCTGAATGATCCTCCCATGAGATGTCCAGATATTTGAAGTCACCCATGACAACCATGGTCCTGGAGCATACGGCCTCAGCCAGTTCCCGGGTGAACTCCTTGTCAAGCTCTTGACTTTGGGTGGGAGGTCTGTAGTAGACTCCCACCGTTGTGTCCCCTGTGCCACGTTCTCCACAGATTTTAACCCAGAGGGTCTCCAGTCATCCACCCTGGTCACCAACATCACCTTGCAGGGATGTGTAGCTTTCCTTAAAATAGAGAACTACACCCCCGCCCCTTTTATCTACTCGATCCCTCCTGTACAAGGTATAGTCATCTATACCCATAGTCCAGTCATGGGTAGAGTCCCACCAGGTCTCTGTTATCCCTATGATGTCATAATTATTTGCATTAAGCAGGAGGTCGAACTCCTCCTGCTTATTTCCCCAAGCTCCTGGCATTTGTGTACAGGCAGGCAAGTGTCCCCTTGGGGGCTCTTGACTTGCCCACAGATTGTGCCAGGGTTGGGGCATGGGTGGGCTCCCTTAAGTGCCTTGGCCTGCTGGCTTTGCAATGGTTGCTCAGTGGGCCAGCAGTGGTGGTAGTCCCCCCAGCCCCCAGCAGGCTTAGTTTAAAGCCCGGTGGAGCAGGTCAGCCAGCCTGGCTGAGAAGAGCCTCCTCCCCAGCAGAGAGAGGTGGAGGCCTCTCTTCCCAGCGGCTTGCTGCCTCTCTCTCCAAAGAGTGGGCTGTGGTCATGGAAGCCAAAGCCTTCCTGATGACACCAGCGCCGCAGTCTTTGGTTAACTACCTTCATCCTCCTCACCCTCAGCCCATACCCCGAGACTGGGAGGATCGAAGATCATTCCTTGGGGATCTCAGAACAACAGAAGAGTCCCTCTATGCCTGAAGAAGTGTACTTGTGCCCAAAAGCTTGCAAAGAACTTCGTTCCAACTACCCATTTGGTCTAATACAAGATAACACATCTACCCAAAGAACCTTGCCTGCCTAAGTAAGAGCTCTCCACCTATCGAGTTTCACACTGTGCTGTCCTAGCATTACAGAGTGCCAAACTTTTGAAAGAGTTGTGAAAATTTCTTCATATCTTCTTTACCTTGCACAAAACTTTTGCCAGCACAGTAGGTTTGGATTATATTTTGGAGCACTCAGCACCACACAGGATTGGTCCCAAACTATCCTAGTTTATCATTCCAACATTTAAACTGGTATGAAATTTAGACCCATGAAAAGTATAAACTAAAATATAAGTAGACAGGGGCAATGCATAGAGGGTGCACGGGGGTGCACATGCACCTCCTGAGAGCTCCGTTGCACCCCCTGGCAGGCCGCACTCCCTGTTTAGCCGGTGGGCAGGGGGCAGGCGGGAGCACCAGTGCCTCCCCTGTGAGCGCCAGCCAGGGAGCAGGGCTGCCAACAAAAGTGGCCGTGCCACCTCCAGAAGTGGCTATGGGAGCTGCAGAAGTGGCACAGCTGCTTTTAAGGTCAGCAGGATGAGGAACACTCCCTCTGGTCACTGACTGGTGTTGGGGGGGGGCATGTGCCCCCCCCGACTCAAAAGGCACTAGGCACCCATGTAAGTAGAAATGAAAACACGTACCTTAATCCCACAGCAGGCCTGTCTACATTTTCCCTCGATTAATGTCCGTGCTAACTCCTATCTGAGTGTAAGGAGAAAGCATTTTTCACAGTTACGCAGTGCTTCTGGTTTTAAATTATATTAAATACTTCAAAAATACTTTTTAAAAATAATAATGAATGGTACAACCCAGCCCCTACTGAATGTAGGTGAATCTAGGACAAAAACATTTTTGGACAAAATACAAGATACACTTTCAAGCTTCTGCTTTATGATATGAAAAAGGCATTGTGCACGACTTTGAATTATCCTTTGGAAAGTGTCCTTTTAAGGAAGCCAGGAGTCCTAAGCAGTTTAAGAAAGACAGACTCTTTATTGTATTGTACTTCTAATCTACCCAATCTATCCCCTAGAGAAAGAGAAAAATAGATGTCTCTTTAAAGTGTATTGGGCAAAGTGTAGCCTGCCTGTACTACACTGCTGAATGCTTTGTAGCTAACACATAACCAGATTATACTTTTTGGATTTCTCTTTCATCCCAGAGTCTGAATATTCTTCCCCTAACTGATCTATCTATTATACAACACCTTTGTATTCTAAGAACTCCTCAAACAATGAAAGTCCAGCCAGCTGAAAGTTTCTTATCATGGGCAGTTTGCTCTAATGTCAGCCCAACATTTGGCAGTTAGAAAAGAGGAAACTAACAGCTCTGTAGTAACCAATTTATACTTCTTAAATATATGCATATTTCCCTCTATCATTCAAATCAATAGCCCTTCCATGAATAGCCCATTCACAGACAGCAGGGGAGAAGAATTAAAAGGATACTTCCCTACCATCTTTTTGGACAGCCCAATAACTGTGATTTCAAGAGCATACTTTTACTCAGACAGGATGTAGAGATAAGGTGTGGCAGCAAAGCCAGGGGCCCGATCCATTCTTTGCGCTGATGTTGGGGGTTGGTAGGCATATCAAGGTTGGACACTGTTATGCATGGGTCAGTCTGCAAAACAGAGGGTGTGTCTATTAGGCTGCATTAAACTAATAAACTCTGTAGCAGGTTAGTACTTGTAAATACAAGTACTATCCCGCTGCAGAGTTTTTTAGTGTGCGGCAATGCATGTGTAGACATTGACCTGGCAGCCTGGGGCACAAGGGTGCTTCAGAGTGGGGGTTGCCTGCCAGCTAACACTGCACAGAAGCACTCTCTTGTCCCAGACAGCCGTAAGTGGCACTAGAAAATATAACTTGAGCCCTCCTGCAGGGCTGGTCTGGGGCCATCATGCACTGGTGCTGTGTATGTGATGGCAGCGTGTGCTATCTGGAGAAGTGTGTGGCAGGAGCACAGGGTGCGGCACTAAGGCAGCAGTGGTACTGGAGCCACTGTCACTGACCAACTTGGGGGGGCTAAGCCCTGTTAGCCCTGGACTTCTCCCACCGATATAGACAGCCCCTCCACAGCATGTGGAGCCAGGCAGGAGCAGGCCTGGGCTAGAAGGCTGACCCCGAGAGTCCCCTACCAGTTAGGGCTGTTCTGACCCAGCTCAAAGTGCTTCAGTCCCAGACGCATGTTCAAATGGTGATAAGCACTGGACTTATTGCTTCATATTAAGTGCACATTTAGATGCACCCAGAGAGTTTGTGGAGAGGTACAACTCCTGAATGCCCTTTAGGAGTTCCCCTCTAGTTCTCTTGAAAGCAGAACTGTACCTAAAGGGCACTAATAAGCCATTTCTCTCTCTATCTAAGGCCCTTGTTACATATTAATTTTAGGCACTTCCTGGAGTTCTTAACTCCTGGACTGTCCACACATTAACACCTGAAACCAGTTTTATTCATACTTTAGGTAGCGTAAAGTTATGCCACTCCAGGGCAGATATATCTATGATCTGTGTTAAACAGGTCATGTTCCATTAATATGTGGCCACTCCCCACAGATGACCTGCCCAAGTCGCAGTCCTCCAGTATCCCAGGATGCGGTATCTACCCCCACCCTCCCCAACTAACCTGTTCCATGTGGACACATTTTCCACCCCCTGAACTCTACTGTGCAGGGCAGGGGTGGGGGTAGCTGTGGCACTAAGTCCCATCCTTGGGAGTGTAAACTTTCCACCATCAGGGATGTAACTCTGTGCAAACAGCCTGCAGAGCACATGCACACTAGCTAGGTTGCAGGGCATGGATGGGTCTAGGACTGGGGGGAGCGGGGGAGGGAGGGGGACAGGGTTCGGGTCCAGATTGGGTTCCTGTGAATTAAAGGCACCTTCCCAAGATAGGGTCAGTAGCCCCCAACCCCATCCCCCCAAGCACCTTCCTTCACTGCTCCCACATCCCAGTCACCCTGGGAAGCGTGACCAGCACCCCTCACACCCCAATCCCAATCCCATTCCTAAATTATTAAAACATGAGACCTTCTTTAATTGACTTCTTCTTCATTTCTTTTATTTTTTTTACTTCTTTTTATGTGAACCTTCAGTGGCTGACTTCATTTCACCACCCATCCCCCACCCCCATTTCCTCTCCAGCTCCCATTTTATTACCCATCCTAATCCCATTAACTCTCTGTCTCCCAGCTTCATGTTCCTGCCTCACCTCCAACTCCACTATCACACATTCTCCCCACCACACACACACCTACACCAAGGATAGATGCCTGTCCTGGCTCACCAGCCCTTTAGTGGGAACTCACAGCTGGAGCTCCTAGTCCTGCCCCTGCTTGCCAGCCCTCTAGCAGCAAGTCACAGCTATGCAGGTGGGGGGCAGTCAGAGAAGGTTTTTAGCTTGAAGGGGTGACAGCTTCATAAAGCGTATAATGAAAGCAGGTCTGTTTATCTGATATACATTTTTATCTATGCAATGTAATGTAATATGATGTATCTCAACAATTCTCAACTATGATATAGCTTATTGGAGTCCAGTGATAAGAACATCAGCTTTCATTAAAAAAACAAACAAACAATCTGACCCTCACAATTTAAGAGTAAAATCTCAAAAACACAAACTTTAAAGTCAAACTCCAAAAAGAAAATTAAAAAAATAACATCTCATGATTTTAGGAAGCCTGATTTTGAGTTTTCAGTGCTTGGGACAGACCTTATTGAAACCCATAATAAAAAATTGCTTGTGTTATTTTAACAATTGCTATTAATCCCCCACTGAATATCCTAGTCTAAAGTTGTGTTATTTTAAGATGGTCTTGTTCAAACTAAAGACTGTGAATTGAAAAACACTTTTTTTTTTAGCTCTGTCACTGAACTCTGGCACTTCACAAACTAGCTCTTCGAATTAGTTTCTTTGTTTGTAAACTAGGAATAATACAATAAAGGAAGGGTGCTAGACTCTGAAGAAGCAGCTGTTTCAGAAGGGATTATATCCATATATTTTATATATCAAAGTTCATAAAGTGTCCATTATTCAATATAATGCTATAACGCATCCAGATATGCAAGACAGAAAAAGACTTTTATGAATAGTATGCAAGCTACCCAAAAGAGGTGTCCTTTTAGCAATATGAGACATGGATGTTAAAGTAGCAAGCACCAACCGGAACACCGGAAAGAAACAATTAGGGGGAAATAAGGCAAACCAAGCTACAATATTATTATTAAGCATGCTTCTCTATTTGTTCAAGAGGTAAGCAAATTGCACTTCCATGAACCAGGGAAGGCTAATGTATTGAGTTGCTTGTGTGCACTGTAGGTGAGGGCAGGTATTTTTCCAACGTGGTAGTTTCTACAGGGGAAGTCTATCTGTGTTCCAAAGAAGCCAGCTTGTGCAAACCTAAATGCTAAAGAAGTGCTAGGCATGGGTATTCATCTGCCCTAGTCATGCTTCTTTCCTAGATAGAGCTAGCCATGTTTTAGCAGTCACTAGCAGCTGTGAGTTATCTCTGAAGAAACTGAGAGAGATAAAGATAAATATGTTCTAATGTCTTGACACAATCTTATAGCAATAAGGAGCCTAGAAAGCCTAAAAACTCTGCCTCAAGCCAAAACTCTTTGAACTTTGAGGCTTCCTTCTCTGAGCCAAGACTCAGAATGTATAAGGCCTGGGATGGGCTACCACAATTTTTGGAGAAGTCAAGTCAACTACTTCATCTTGAAAACACTTTATTTTGATCTTGATATAATGAGTGCACAGTAAACTTAAAAAATGTCTGGTTTCAGTCAAATTCAGGCCAAATTTCTTTTCATAAATCTAAAATCTTTTTTTTGTCTCGCTTTAGCACTCTATCTGCCTTCATCTTTAAAATATGAGGGACCCAGGGCAGTCATAAAGAGTGGCATGGATCTCTTTGGAAGAATGGCTCTTTCAAACAAAATGCATTTTAATACAGCCAAATGGAAGGTCATCAAAGGCCATAAATGAATCCATAATTTATCTTGGAGAAAATAACACGGAAAATATCTGCACAGAATAAAGGACTAAAACTTGAAAAGCAGTGACTCTAAAAAAGATGTTCAGATAAATAGGCAAATGACTCAGCGTGAACTCCCAGTAAGATGATGTGGCACAAAACATTACACAATCAAGGGAGTACTCAGTTGAAGTAGGGAGACAACATTATCCCTGTATAATATTTGCTGGGAGACCAATACTGGGTTTTATGTAGCAAAAAGAAAAATAAAGAATTTTTATAACCTGACTGTTGTGAAGGAAAAGAACACCTTCAACCCATAGTTCCAATCACAAAGGTCATGTATATCAGCTCTGCAAATGTTATCAGGTGGCTACACAATGGAAACCTAAGAAAATACATAGCTCCCCCCTCTGCCAATTGGTTTAACAGGGATTATTACATTTTTACTATTTAGTTACATAGCCCCATAACATACTCAATTTTCCTATAATTCTTAACAGATGTAGGAAGAGTTTCTCCCTCATCCCAATATATTCTTGTCCTTAAAGTGAATAGAAATAATGGAAATAGAAGGTGAGGGGATGGGATGGATTAGATCATCCAGTCGACATTTAACAGATATAACTTGAGTTCGTGTTGCTGTAGGAATGCTGGGCCAAGTTCTCTGGTCTCAGATACACCTTTCCAAAACCCAAGAATCAGGTTTCATTGGCTCAGATTTACAGAGGTCACAAGCTGAAAGCAAAGTTTAGTTCTTAACATTTTGTATTTAATGACAAGTTTCTGCTTTGTATTCTTTGCATCAGTAGCATTGCACTATCAGGGCTAAAAATCTACACTACTCTCCTAGAGCTAAGCTTTGTAGCTAGATTGTGAATGAAAAATCACCACAGTGAGGACCTGGCAGTTAACACCCTGTGGGCACATCTACACATAAATTTATGCATACCTAAACTTAATGTGCCTAAGGCACATTAAGTGATTTAGATGTGGAGATTCCAGGGTCAAAAAAACCCACATGAAAAAAAAAGAGGGTCAGCGCATATGAGGACTATGCATACTGCTCAAAACCAGAGGATGGCTGGCCATAGACACACTCCAGCTGCCACCAGGCTCTGAGCAGCAGGATCACCACTGCTGCAGCCCCAAGAGGCCCCAAGGGCCCCACGTAAGGTTGCTGGGGCCAACAAAGTGTTGGCCTCAGCTTCTGCTACCCCACCAAGGGTAACCTGCTGTGCCCTAGAGGGCAGGTGGCACAGGCATTCCCTGGAGGGACAACTAGAAGCAACACAAGGTGTGCTACTGCTTCTTGTCCTGAGGGAAACAAATGTCCATGCTCATGTGGACGCAGCCATAGGTACTAAAATGGGACTTGGGTAGAGCTTAGTAACTCAGCCAGAAAATGCAATCTAAATGGATAAGACTCTAGTATCTGCAAAAGAACAGAGCCAGCTTGTCATCCTCATCATCAGTCCTTTGATATGAAGATAACAGTATCCCAGTAAATAGTAAAGTCATCAGTGAAATCACTAAGTCCGTAGATGACTGAGGAGGCTGATCTGAGATCGGCACATTTGATTGCAGATGTGGCAAATAGTTTTTGGAGAAAGGAATAGATCCTGGTAATGTTGAGTCATAGCTCTTTCCCTTTATCTCTCTATCTGCCTCCATAATGAGGTATGTTTGCTCAAAATGACTTTTCATACATTACAGTGCCATTGGGGATAATTCAGTGTTTATGTTTCCCATGTATTGATGTTAATGCCGCATTTTTTAAAAATTGGCTTTCAAGGTGTTCTTGAATCTCTTCTTTGGCCATCTCTAGAGAGGTGAGTATCAGTGAGTTGGGAGTATAGTGCTTGTTTCTGGAAGTCAGTTGTCAGGTATCCTTATGACATGCCTTGTCAAACTGAGCTGCTGCTGTATAAACGTGTTTTCAATCCTGGTGGTGTTCATTTGAGTCAGAACATTAGCATTTGTTCTTCTGTTCTTTCAGTTGATATGGACATTTTTTTGAAGACATTGCTGATGGTAACATTGCAAAGCTTTCTGGGGTTTCTGATATGTCATCCACATGTTATAATCCAAGTTTCAATTGATTATAAAATAAAAATAAAGGTTTTCAATGGCAAACCAGGCAGATGAAGAACAAAAACTTCACAATGGCTGTAAAAGGGGATGAAGGCTGCTATGGAATATAAACTTCCAGTTGTCTAGGTTGTCCTTATCATCAAATTAAGGTTTCCTTTCCACAAAACATTGTGTAGTTGCTGATGAGCAACAGCATCCCCATGTTAAAAGAGGTCTTATGATGATGGGTGAGTGGCAATGAAAGCAGGTGCTAGCAATTTCCAAAAGCACCTAGTCACAGACCTACACAAAGGCAGTGATTGTATGATGGTCATTTTGTATTTGGAATTGAGACAGGTATGCAATTTGGTAGATGCAATCTTGACTAAACAGGCCTATTTAAAATCCACTTTGCTCACCCTGTATGGGGAAATGGCTAAAAAGGTGCCCTAAACAGAGTCAGTCTTATTTCACCTGACTGGAAAACTGCATTCAGTAGGATCATTCTATATGCAGTCCAAATCAAGTAATAGCGTTTGCAACCTGGAACATTCACACGCTGACGGACAACCCAAACAGTGACTGACTGGAGGGAAGGACAAAACTCATGACCAGAGAACATGCGTGATTTGAAATTGACATTGCTGCACTTGGTGAGGTCAGATGCGCAGAAGAGGGGTAGCACACAAAGCACGGTAGTGGCCGAACCTTTTTTTGGAAAGGAAAAGCCAACCCCCTCCCCCCCCCGCAGATACATGGATATCTTTGGTTTCGCAATGAAGAGGAAGATTGTTACTCAGATGCCAGAATGGCAGGCTGGCATCAGTGAGAATCTCATGACCCTTCATCTTCAACTGATGAAAAAGCGGGGAAAAGAAGAATTCTATTCTAAACTAGCCAATTGCCCATTAGGAATGATGGGACTGGGTGGGGGGAAGAGGCAGGGATGGAGTGCCACTACCCACCACCAAGTGCTGCCACCATCTTCCAGGAGCAGCGGTGGAGGGGGAAGTTTGCCATGCCCTCCCCTCCAGCCCACTAGGCCAGCACCCCATGTCACCACCACCTGCAGGGAGCATAGCTGGGGTGTGGGGGCAAAGACAGTGGTGCTGGCCTCACCCCCCACTCCCAGCTGCTCCATCCCTGCCATCATTAGTTAGTTTGGGGGTCAATATACCATTCTCAGTAGGTCATCAGAGAAAATTGTCACCTTCTTCTGGGGCATGCTTATTTCCCAGGAGTTCACCTCCAAATCCATACGTTTAAGGCCAGATTCATCCCTTAACCAAAGCTAATGCTAATGCTTAATGAAGTCCAAGTTAGCCTGCACTAGACTGAGGCTGTTACCCTGAAACATGTTATTCATAGAGTATGTATAGGAGAGTCATAGGCAGCTTTTACGTGCACAAAAACATCATGAAGCTGGTTCCTATCCCACGGTAGGGACTGCTACACAAACACTTCTACCTCAAAACCAGAAGGCCAGGTGGTCCTCTTGATGATCCCCAGAGGAAGAAACAGCTGATGCATTCCACCTCTGTGGGGGCTGCATGACACTGCTTGGAAGTGGACCTTGGGAAGCACAACCCCAAGCTATGCAGCAACAGCAGGGAGCAACAACAATCTGAAAGGCTGCAAGGTCATGTCTGTAAGCCTACTGTCCCTTCAAGCACACTGAACTGCTCAGGACAGGCTATGTTCTAAACTAGAAGCAGTGCAGAAGTGTTTGTGCAGGGCTTTGTGTGGGCTAATCAGCACTGCTGAGAGATGGGACAAGGTAGCTTGTTCCCATGGCTTCCAGTTTGGGAGCCAGTATGTCTAGAACAATCCAATGTGCTTGAGGACACCACCACGAGGTTCATTCACTGTCCTCACATAACTAATGGTTCTTTCCCAGAACAGTTACAGGAAATCTGCAAAACTGGATGAGGGTGATACATGCACAAGCTATCTGTTTTCTCCCCTTTGCAGCCCTGTGGCATGTTCTTGTGCTGCCTATTGATCTTCCTTCTGTATGTGCTTCAGCTCACATCATATCAATTCTCTCTGGTGACCTACTGAGAATGGTATAATGACCCCCAAACTAACTAGCTGGCTAGCTGGCTCTCAAAAGGTGTATTACACTACCATATAGGGAAACACAAAGCACCTCCCTTCTGACTGTCAGACAGGTCTGAGATAAAAGGGAGAAAGCACTTCTAGCATAATTTGTGCTCACCCTGAGCTCTGACACTCTTTTGGGGGGGTTCCTTGTGCCACTTGTAACATTGAGTCCTCCATTTCCTGAGGTCTAAGGAGGGATTTCTTGCTAGGCTCAAGTTCCTGTTTGAACATCATGAGAGCGATATCTATGTGTCTTGTATTGACAAACTAGCCTTGGGACCTCATGGGAGGAGCAGGCCCTGGGGGAAGGAGAGAGGATGGAGGTGGGTTGATCCTCTTGGGAAGCAAAAACTATCTCAGTGCTCCTTTCCTGAGTACTGGGAATCCTACACACACAGCCAGAAGGGGTTTTTTTTAGCCTCAAGCCCTTAAACCAGGGGTGGGCAAAATGTGGCCCAGGGGCCAGATGCAGTTCACCAGGCCATTCTATCTGGCCCGTGGGGCCCCTAAAAAATTTAGAAAGTTAGTATTTATCTGCCCTTGGCTGCCTATCATGCGGCCCTCGATGGCTTGCCAAAACTCAGTAAGCGGTCCTCTGCCCAAAATAATTGCCCGACCTTGCCTTAAACAGTGACCCTGGAGACTGGCTTTAAGCAAATGTGGGAGGCAATGGGGCAGAGTAATAGGGGTGGGGTGGAAGGGAAAGTAAATATTGGGCTTTTGAGGATCCCAGCAGAGAAGGATGAGACAACAGGCTTTCTCTGGATGCATGGAGCTTTATGGCTCAAAAGACAGGCAGCACGGGAGAAAGCAGTGTAGGGGTGGGGACCTGGACTTTGTCTATAACAGAAAGGGCATTGATAGGGAAGTGTGCAGTACCCTGTTCCCAAACACAGCAACCCTCCCAGGTGGATTATAGGCACTGGCTTTCCCAGGTGGTCTGAAAACTGATCAGGCCTGGGCTGAGAGACCTGTCAGCTGATGGGGCTCCCAGCTGTGTGGAAATGTGCTCCTGTGGCTGGGAGTCAACATTAGACTGGAGCTCCCAGACATACTGGGAGTGAGCATGGATCCCTGCAGTTGGCAGGTCCAATCAGCTGACAGGCCACGTGTGCAAATTAAAGCTGGAAAGGAACCAGCTCTAGAGTTATTATACATTTTCCAGCTATAACTTTAAAGCTATTGTACCTTCTTAAGGCACCACAGTTAATTTGCATGTGTTGCCAGTCTCAATTAATTGTGTATGTCACTGGTAGATGTTGTAGGGCTTCAGCCTCTTCTTGATAGGTGCCTTGCCCCCTAGCAATGTCAGGGTGAGTTCAGGCTCTGGTGCCACCTAGATGGTTCTGGTACTGCTCCTACTCACCTGCCATGTCTTATATATTCATTATTGGGGAGGCAGTTCCCTGTAGGTGGCCCCAAGGCAAAGAGGGTTCAACCCTGGTCTTTCTTCATGGGGCTCCAACCTCCCCTTCACCCCACCTGTCCCAGGGAAAGTACAAGAAATGGACCCCGAAGGGTCAAAGAGGGACCCTGGGGGATAACACACCCTGGGAAAAACATAACAAAAGAAAAAACAAACAAAAAGACCCTACCTGCTGCAGGAACCGCGGCGGGACCGGAAGCAGCGGCGGGACCCGCGCGGCTCTTTAACCATGGTTTTTTTAAAGTGCAAACAGCTGGAGAGAGGGGGGAGGAGAGGCGGCACAGAGAGATAAGAAGGATGACCAGTGAGGCAGAGGGGGAGGAGAGGCTGAGAAGGAGCACGGAAGAATTGTCCCCAGGACCCATCATAGAGGAGGGAGTGCAGAAGAATGCTTCTCATAGGGCAGGAGATTGCCCTAGGAAGCTTCAAGATAAAGACACTGTTGCCGGACTGAGGAAGAAGGAGGTGGCCAGGCTGCACATTACCATAAAGCCACGGGAAGGATCCCTTCAGGCAGAGCCCAGCTCCTGACATCCGTCCAAGTGAGATGTGAACGACCAGGTACCAACTGAGACTGCTAAGTACTGGATTGATGACCCTAGAGACAGTCCGTCAGAGGAAGGTCATTACTCCGAGTCAGAGGGGACGTCGAGGGTTGGTCTAATATATTTCACACTAGGGGAGAAGAAATAGGGGAAGAAGGTGGCACCGAGGGAGTAGTCGGTGCTGGGACTGCACGATTTTGGGGCATGCAATAACTAAGCTGCCCAAGAGTAGTAATTAGAAGATCTCAGGAGTTGTAGGTAGTTTTGTTATTAGTTTCCTTTTTTTTGTCTCTGTTGCTTGTTTTGCTTTTATAAAAGTAAGACAGAGGACAACGCAAAGCCTAGGACACTCCCGGTGGTTAGGAAGGTCCTGCGGGGCATAGGACATAGACAGACAAGTAAGTCCATACCCTATAGCTTAGGCTCAAGCAAGATCTCATAGAGGGAGGGCAGGCCGCGAAAAGAAACAATGGCACTCCATCGTGGCTGGGTTTAGGGCGAGGTATAGGGGAGGTGGGAGCCTCACAAAGATCACTGCCCTGAGGCCTGGGATAGTCAAACCCTGGTGGTCGGACCCCACCACTGAGGGGGTCATCAAAGTCGTGGCAGGCGGGATTGGGGATAAGACTGCCTGGGGTGAGACGTTGACGCCCTGAGACCATAGGGACAGAGTGAAGAACCACCATCCACATTCAGAGCCAAGTGGCGAGGGACCGGATGATCGAGGCCCGACGGGTGCACCACCCTTACCACATCCATGGTCTGGGCAAATGCCGCACCCTGCAGATCTTCTCCTTTATGGTCCTGCTTTATCCACACTACCTGCCTCTAGATGGGTCAGGTCTTCTTGGCCGTCAATCTTTCCCGTATTGGTCCCTCAGCTTCAGGCCATCTCTCAGGCAACTAAACCTGCCCCAGCTTGGGGCTAACTGTAACTAAAGAGAACTTAAATGAAAGTCTCTGGCATCTGCCAATGGTCCCCTGGGATTCTATCTCTCAGGGCCCACTTGGTCACTTGGTGGGGGTTCAGCCGTCCCTTCCCTCCTAGTAGGTGTGGGATGGGCAGCCACCCCATGCCCAACCTCGGTCAGTCTTTCCAGCATGACCTCCCTGGGGCCCAGATGACCTGTAGTTGGTTTTTCCTATTCCCACCAACTGGTGATGCTTGTCAGTCCCAGGCAGGGCTTTGTAGCTTCCTAAGCCTTCCTTCCTGCCATGCTGCCAATCCCCACTGCAGTACCTGGGCTCCTTAATGGGGCTGTGGGGCTGCTCTCAGGCGTTCCTCCACTCCTGAGGCTTGTGCTCTTTGTTCCATCTGCTGGACTCCTCCGGCAGACGCTTAGCTCCTTCTCCCTGCACACGGGGCTAGTGCTTCCGGCTCCACAGCTGGTGTCTCCCAGCCAGCGTCCTGCTCTTCTCTGCCCAGACCCTCAGCTGTATTCCCAGTTGTTTTTTGAGCAGCCTGTGCCTCTCCAGAGCTAAGCCCCCACCTCTTGCCGATTCACAGGCTCAGGCAGCTCCAGAACTGCTGAGCCTGTATCAGCGTTTCTTCCTGGCTGCCGCTCATCTTGACCCCTGTGGTAAGTATTAGAGTCCATTGGGCAGGGGTTTGGGATGTGCTAGAGGGGCTTTTGCTTCCTCTCTCACAGTGTACTTAACCAGGTAATTGCATAATACATGTAACATGTACAGAGGGTCTAGGTTTCTGCCAGGATAGATGAGATCACAATTTTGCCTGTAATGTATGTGAAATTCCTATGAACCCCAGGGACCATTTTTTCCTCCCAATCTCCCCCCAAATTTTTAAAAAATATAGTTTGAACAATAATTCTTTTTTTTTGTCCTTTGAGCAGCAATCTATACTGATTTGCAGTTTTGCTATGGCATAATCCTTGGAGTGCTAGATTCCTATTATTTTGTTATGCAAAAATTATACATTTCAACACTATTGTTCAGATGGTGAAATTCAAGACTTTTGTCTCATTTTTAGAAGAAAATATCAGGGAGTATTAAGCAGGAGAATTACCCATCAAAAAAAGTTTCTAAGGTTTTCCCACAAGTTTTTTGCTGCTTCCAATTTTTAATGGTTAATTTTACATTCTCAGTTCCTTGAATTGTTGTGCAAAGAGCTATACTGCCAAAAAAAGTATATATATCAGAAAAGAAAAAATGCTGAAATCTGAATCCCAAGGTAACAAAGCATGTGGGGAGAACAGGTTACACCCTGAATAAAATAATTAAAGTAATATTATATTGTACTGAATGAAATTCTCACTTCACTCACATGCAAGTTGCAATGCAACCTGCCAGTGCAATTAATTTATACCAAGGAATAATTTAGCCCATTGTGTTTAATTACAGTTCGTCTAGCTCTCATTCCAATCTGAATGACTTAAGCATCCCTGAGACTGAGCATGTCCCCCTCCACATCTACAGTCTCTCCTCATGCCAGTCCTGCAGCTCCTGGTGCCAGCAGTCAGATCCGTGCCAGCAGTCAGATCCGTGGAGCTTGGTGCCAGCAGTCAGATCCGTGGAGCTTGGTGGCAGCAACCAAGGCCTGCAACTCAGTTGCAACTTTTGCTGATAAAAATCAAGTATAAAGGCATGTATTTGTTAGCTGTGTTGGTCTGAGACAAAAAAAATGCCAAACTCTAGAACTCTTGGTTCACAGATTATACCTTTTATTAGACCAACTAAGAAATTGCAAAAAAAAAATTTTTTTGCAAGCTTTCAGGTGCACACCCCCTTCCTCAGGCTCAGGATAAAATTAAAGATGGAAAAAAGTCCCCATAGGTAGAAAATAAAATTCATTTTTGCACAGAGGAAGCTTAAGGTTGAAGTTTGTTCCTCTGGTCGGGTCCATGAGAGTGCTTTTGTGAGTTTGCTCTTTGATTTGCCATCTGACACCACCAGGGAAGGAATCCTGTCTTATCTGCACATGAAAGAGCAACTCAAAAAGACAGTAACAACATGGGAAAGCACTTCAGGGACATCCTCAAGGGCAAATTAAAAAATTGCAACATTGATGTCAACTCAAGGGAAACTATCACCCAGGACCACCCCAAAAGGAGGAAGAGTCTGCTAGAGGGATCGCACTACTTTGAGATCTCACAACAACAGCAGGAGATGAAAAAGAGGGAGAAGCAGAAACAGCATGCTGTGGACCAAATCAAGAATCCAGTGCCACCCACCGCACTTGGCAACATGTCTGAGCTGCAGTAGAGTCTGTTGATCCTGGATAGGCCTCATCTATCATCCTTGGACACACAGATAATCATGGAAGACAATTTTCCTTGAGTGCAAGGGATTGCCGAAGAAGGAGAAGTCTAGTTCCACCATTTTTAGAGTGCTCTATGTGTACCAAACTTCTGTATGGTTATGGGTTTAGATCAATTTTTGTTCACTTAAACCAGCCTAAGTCTAATGTCTGTACCTGGCCTTAGTCTTTTGCACTGAATGTCTTACTGCAATATATTTGCAAAATATTGTATGCGTTAAAAGGATATTTTCATTACAATCTCTGTGAAAATATCTTTATAGTGAATCACCAAGATATTCTACAGTAATTAATATTGATTTGCTTATTGACAGCTCATTACTAGGTAACACATATTCCAGTTTCTGTCCAATACTGGTCAGATCATTACTGATGATCTCACAGAGAACAGATAAACTCTTTGCCCATAAACATTTGACCCTTTTGTTTCTGATCTTCTCTTCTAAGTGTCATGGTTGTCTCTTAGCACTTCTCTAATATTATTCTCCTCCCATTCATTGCTTAAGAATGAGTAAGCCCTTCAGATCCCTACAGCAAGAAGATGACTAGATACAGCCTACTTCATTTTGTGCAAGAACCTTTTTGGCATATCACCAGTGAAATGACATTTACTTCTGTGATTTGAAGACTTTTTCACCATTTCCCAAATGGTTTTTAGTACCTGGAGACCCATACTCCATTCTTGTGGAATGAATTTGCTTCTTTCTGGGTCAGTACCAGGCTTGGTAATCATAGTAAACTTTCCTTTTCTTTTGATCATGCTAATGGAGAAAATATGTTTTATGAAGAAGTGGGACACTTGAAGTTTACAAGCAGCAGATTAAATTCATGAACTCATAAATTTATCGTCTTTGGTATGCTCATCTTTGGCATGCTAATTTGTGTATTATTTCACTTTCTTCATATGCATGCCTCTACTTAGTGTATTCATTTTCTAGAGAACATTTTTATCATTGCAATATGATACTAGTATAACAGTCCTCTTAAAAAATTCATTCATCGTTAACAACCTATAATTTGCACTGAACTAAAGTGCTTCGAAAAGGATGGGACTCAGTTCTTTTTTCTCATCTTGTAAAGAAAATGACATCTTAAAATTTCAGAACCTTCCTTACTTCATATCATTTGGCTGAGGATGTGTTAGTAGGTTGTCTGTTTGCTGGAGTATGAACTAGATGAATGCACAGTCTCTATAAGTTGTTGATATGGAAAAACACATTTCCATTTGAGTAAATGGCTCCAGTGAGAGGCAGAAAACATCTCTTAAACTACTCCTGTGGGTTTTTAAAGAAACTGACTTCTTTTTTTAAGCTTGAAAAAAACCATGTGTCTTACCTACCCTGTATAAAAGAAACAATACATAAGACAGAAGACAGAAAAAGCAGTTTCATACTTGACCAATTTAAAGATGCCCAACTGTTCACATTTTAGAGAGCCAAACACATCGTTCTACAGAGAGAATAATATGCATGTATAACAAAATTCTAAACAAGAACCTGATTTAGAAATAACTATGTCATAATGTATTTAGTTGTCTATTCTAAAGTGGTGTAGCATACATTAAGATGAGACAGCCAATCAGGCTGGTTCATGTTGTAGTTTCCATTGCCCAAATTTCCTTTTCAAAACTAGGGAATAGACAAAAATCAAGATGAGATGTAAAAACAGTCTTTACCTACCATTAGTACACAGCACTCGCTTAAACAAGTTTATAATAAAACTATAACAAAAAAGTATTCAGTGGAGACAGACTGGAAAATGGTGGCAATTTCACTCGGCAGTGCTATGCTGGCTAGTACTACAGAAGAAAGAGAGTTGGGGGTCATCATTGACCACAAGATGGACATGAGCCTGCAATGCGATGCTGCGGCTAGTAAAGCAACCAAAACACTGGCTTGCATCTATAGATGTATCTCAAGCAAATCCCAGGACGTCACTCTCCCCTTGTACTCGGCCTTGGTGAGGCCACAGCTGGAGTACTGCATCCAGTTTTGGGCTCTTATACAGAATACAACTTATACAGAAAAGAATGGGAATATTACAGAGTTTATCAAACTAGGACACAATAGCACAATGTTAAATTTTCCAAGTAGAGTTATTTATTTAAGAGTCTAACCTTTACTGACCAGATGTCCAACCGTGTTTAGGGTGTGAAGAGGCCATATTGTTCTTGCGAGATGTTCAAAAGCATTTAAGTAGAATGAAAAAGGTATTCTCGATGCCAGAAAAAATGTCAAGGTTCTAAACATATTTCCTGTCCTGTACTGGAACAAAATATCGAAATCAAACATTTTCAGAAACAGAAAATCCCCACAAAATTTGGTTTTAGTCAAATGAAAAATTTTTCCCATAATTTTAAAAGGTTTCATTTTATTTCATAGATTTCATAGACATTAGGGCTGAAGGGACCTTGGAAGATCTTCGAGTCCAGCCCTCCTACCCGAAGGGCAGGAAGTCAGCTGGGGTCATAGGATCCCAGCAAGATAAGCATCCAATCTTGAAGGTGTTCAATGTAGGTGCTTGAATGAACTCCGATGGCAGGCTATTCCAGACCTTGGGGGCTCGGACAGCAAAGAAATTCTTTCTTATGCCCAGCCTGAAACGGTCTTGCAGGAGTTTATAACCATTCAACCTAGTCATCCCTTGGGGCGCTCTGGTGAACAA
>NW_017728913.1:24736948-24743424 GCF_001723895.1 Crocodylus porosus | reverse complement strand
GTGGAGCAGGTCAGCCAGCCTGGCTGAGAAGAGCCTCCTCCCCAGGGGAGAGAGGTGGAGGCCATCTCTTCCCAGCAGCTCGCTTCTGTTTTTATAAACTATAACTAAATTAAACTGTGAAATGGCCTATTTTCAACTTAAAAAATAACCAAACAAGCAAGCTAAAAAATTCCCTCCCCTCTCTCTCAGCTTTAAGGTTATGTTTGCAATTCCCATTGATTTCAAAGGATTTTGAATAGTCGCTAGACTGGATTTGAGGAGGGAACTTTAGAACTACTCTATAAGTTATCTTCTGAATATCATTTTTCCTTTAGGTTTATGCTTCCAAATAATCATATTGTCTACAGTTATAATCATAAGTGTACTGCTGGGTCAATGCGCCATAGCTTGTTTTTCTCCATACAGTGGGTGTCTACACTGATCCTAAGCACCCTAAAATGTATTTTCCATGGAATTTAATTTACAGAAGCCCAAAAAAGGGGAAATTTTAAGTGGCCAAATCTTCAATTACTGAAGTCCACCACATCTAAAAAAGGATTGTGAGGAACTGAGAAGGACCTGGCAAAGCTATAATTCATATATTTCAACACCTTCACAATTAACTGTAAGCACCTAGAAAAGAGATGCTGCACAATTGATGCAATGAAATTGTTACTTCAGTGTACAGCAGTTAGAAGGCAAAGAGGGTGTCAGCTTGTGTTAATGAAAAAAGAAAAATAATTTTGTATATATTATAATGCCAATATATATATGGAAATTAATGATACACCATCCTCTTGAATCCTGTGTCTGTCTTGGTCACCCAAGATGTACCAGAAACAGAAAAGTTCTAGAGAAAGTCAATGAATATGATTAGAGGCATGAGCAAATTTCTCATATGAAAAGAATGACTAAAGGGATGATGACTATTTAGTTTAGACAGAACTTGAGCAATAAGTGACATTACAAAGGTATATGAAATAATAGAGAAAAGGTCACTGATGCACCTGTTTATATAACAGAAGAATATGGGAAGATTCAATGAAAAGAAAAAAATTTAAATTGATAAAAAATGTATCCTGTTACATACTGCATAATTAAATCCATGGAACTTGTTGCCAAATGCTGCTACTGAAGTGAACAGCTTAGTAAGATTTAGTAAAGTATTACAATGTTATATGGCTAATAAGAGTGTAATTGCAGTAGTGAATATAAAAAGGTGCATGGGAATCTCAACTACTATCAACAGAACAAGAGACTTACCAGACAAAGCCTTATACTGATTGCTAAAACATTTCTTACAGGCCCCTGGTGAAACAAAGAAACACAATTGTCAGACACTGAACACACCTATCTCCAAACCAGCCAAATTATGCAGTCTCTCAAAGAAGGGAGGAGAAGTCAGGTTCTGATTCCTGTTCCAGGATGTATCATGAATTTCACTTTTTAATGCACTATTGGCATCCAGAGTTGCCCCCTTCCAGGTGAGTGCCCTCATTACTCAGCTACAATCAAGCATACTCTTGGTTGTTCTCTCTCTCTCTGACCCATGAATCTCTAATTCTTGTGAATGCAGTGACTTCTAGGGTGTCAACTAGAAACTGAGAAGAGGGAGATATGGGTTAAACCCTGCTCAACTTGAGAAAAATACTGAATCTAGGTCTGTGATTTCTTTCATGAGTGCTCAAAGCATATAACAAGTAGATATTGCTACTGGAAGTAGCCATGCCTGCTACTCCACTCAGTTAAGTTGGATCCGCTCAAAGCATATATACCAGATTGTGTCTCTCAGGAGACTGAGGTGTATGGTCACCTAGTTTTTTAAAGCTTAAGCCTGGAATAGGTGCTGAGATATTCATCTCAGCCAAGATGACTGCAGTTGTAGTCATTATGTGCACAGGCACATAATGTCCTGCTTCTGCATAAGTTTATTTTCTGATTAAAACCTAAGTATCATTTTTTGTGAATGTCTCACTTAGACTTAAGATTCTAAAACTTACCTAAGTCACACTTCAGTCAGCTAAGTCCTTTTTTGGATCTGCCCCTCAGTGCTCATTTTGGGAAAACCAACAGTTTGTACCCAAGCTAAGTAGTGCAACAATAGATAGCTCAGAATCCACCCTTCTCCAATCTACCTACAATTTCCCCCTACATCCCCTATAAAATGGTCACATATTTAGTGTGTAAAATTAGGAGTTATGAGTGGTCATCTGGGGGAAGGTTTTGCTTGGATGCTCCCCTGTTATTTGGGGACAAAAAACAACATGATCCATCTCACTGCAACAACTCAGTTATCTTTTAAAATGACATTTCTTGATGGCTTCTAACTTTCATTATTAGTCCTGATGGGATGACTTACTTTACTTAATATCCTAGTTTAACTGGTGCCTCAGTCTACCTAAACAACTTGGTTTGCTAGAACAACCTGTTTCCTATTATTTGTCCCATGGCACCACCAAGGTAGTTTTGGTGACATATTAGAAAGATGAAAAGATTATCACAACTCTGTTGAGATTGTAAGTCCAGCCCATGCTGGTAGTAAGATAAATTAATCATAAAATGGCTATTCATCAAGCTATGTTAAATAACTTCAGTGGTTTCAGTCAAATTCATGAAAGCAATTAACTATATTACATAAAACACTACTGCATTCTGCATTAATTATAAAGCCTCTTGGTACTCGTAGTAAAGGAGCCATGGAATGAATGAAGAATTAACTAGTACATAACTCCCTTGAATATGAAAAGTGAAGCATAATGGTAGACATGTCAAGAAGTTTATCTTACCAACACTCATATCTTTATATGGAAATACAAATAACAGAGCATAGAGGACTTTTGGCTCTGTGAAGGTTCTTAATTACTATTGTTATTGACACAGTTGTGCCCAGAAGCTAGAATAAGGGGTTCAAAAAAACACAGAAGTAATAACAAATATATTTCCTGGATTTAAACTGAGAATAGATAAATCAGGATAGATAAAACAGGAAAGAATCCAAATCTGAGGCCTTAGCTCATGCTCAATTTGTAGAAAAAAATTTCTGTGATAAAAAAATCCAGGGCAGATTGCACCCCCCACTTCCCTACTTTTCATTCTCTGTACTTCAGTTTCAGATAAGTGTGGTGGGAAGGGATAAATGAAGGTTATTAAAATTGTACATCTGACTGAGTAGAAACCAGAGAATTTTCCAGAAGAATCTATTGGATTTTTAAAAAAAATTCTTAGCCGAATTTTGCAAAAACAGCAGTTGGGAAAGGCCAAAAGGTATTCATCTTTTAAACTTCTGGATAGTTAGAAGCAAATCTTCAGACACTTGGCCACCACTCATTCAAATAAATTGCTTAATAACAGTAAGAGGAGAGAGCACAGCAGAGTTGAAGTTTTATAAATAGATGGATAATAATATAGCTACTATGTATTGTTTTGTCACTGCTGTGTAACTGAGTATAGCCAACTCAGTTTCTCTTTGGCACTTATCCAGTTAATAGATAAAAGTAATAAAGGAGCCATCCTGGCTTCAAGGAGGTTGCAGGTTATTGAATCAGACTGACCTTAATAACAGACCCATGGAACAGTTCACTTATTGGTAATGAAAATGAAATCTCTACTTAGGAAGGTTGGCAGCTGTCAACTCTCTTTGCGCTTTAACAAGCTTGCTGATCTATGCCTGACCACAGCATGGGGGGGAATAAAACTGTACTGAAGTATGCCTAGCTATAAAATTGTCAGAAAGGACAGCAGCTAAAAGGCAAAACCATTAACATTTAATAAATACACAGGCCTCAAAACAAATCCAAAAATATGCAAAGTGACTTGTGGTTACCTGAGCTGTGAGGAGTTTCCTCCTCCTAGTGAAAATGCCTTGCAGATGGGACACTTCATTTCCTTGACAACAAACTACTGATGTGTGGCTGAGAATAAAGATGGGATAGTACAAAAATGATCAGGGCAGTGACCAACAAGGTGAAAAATATTAGACATAGAATAATAGAAAATTAGGGTTGGAAAGGACCTCAGGATGTCACCTAGTCCAACCTCCTGCTTAAAGCAGGATCATCCCAGCCAAGACTTGGTTAAACTGGGTCTTAAAAACCTCCAAGGATGGAAATTCCACAGACTCTTTGGGTAACCTGTTCCAGTGTTATAATACCTACTAGTGAGAAAAATTTTCCTAATATCTAACCTATTCTTCCCTTGCTGCAACTTGAAACCATTTCTCCATGCTCTGTCATCTGCCACCACTGAGAACAATCTAGCTCCATACTCTGTTAAATCCCCTCTCAGTTTTCCCTTCTCTAGACTAAATAATCCCAGCTCTCTCAGCCTCTACTCATAAGTCATGTGTCCCAGTTTCCTCACCATTTCTGTTGCCCTCTGCTGGACTCTTTCCAATTTGTCCACATTCATTCGTTAGTGGGGGCCCAAAACTGGACACAGTACTCCAGATGTGGCCTCACCAATGCTGAATAGAGGGGTATAATAACTTCTCTTGATCTGATGATAACATTCCTTATAGACATACTTGTATCCTTCTTGTTATCCTTCAAGTCCCTTGCCAGCTGCCACTCCAATTGCACTTTGTCCTTCATGCCCAAGCAATACTCCTATACTCTTCCCTAGGTGTTTGTCAACATTTCCATTTCTTATAAGGTTCCTTTTTGTGAATTAGCTCACTGAAGAGTTCCATGCTAAGCTAAACTGGTCTTCTGCCATACTTGCTAGCCTTCCTGCACATGGGGATGGTTTGTTCCTGCACTCTAAGTAAGCTTTCTTTAAAATCCAGCCAGTTCTCCTGGACTCCTCTCCCCCTCAGTCTGGCTTCCCAGGGGATCCTACCCATGAGTTAGTTCCCTGAGCAGGTCAAAGTCTGCATTTCTGGAGCCCAGGGTCCATACTCTGCTCCTCTCCATCCTTCCTTTCCTCAGGATCCTGAACTCAAGCATCTTGTGGTTGCTGCTGCCCAAGTTGCAGCAGCAACCACTACTACATTCCCCATCAATTATTTCCTGTTTTTGTGCAGCAGGTCAAGAAGAGGACAACCCCTAGTTGGCTGCTCCAAGAAATTTGTCCCCAACACTCTCCAAAACCTTCCTGGAATGCCTGAACACTGCTGTATTGTCCCCCCAGCAAATGTCAGGGAGATTAAAGTCCCCCATGAGAACTAGGGCCTGTGATCAGGAAATTTCCACTAGCTGTTTAAAGAAAACCTCATCCACCACTTACTCCTGGTCTGGTAGTATATAGCAGACTCCCACCACAATATCACCAGTGTTGGTCTCCCTGCTGACCCTAACCCCAAAACTTTCAATAGGCCTATCTCCAGTTTCATTCTGAAGCTCTGAGCAATCATACAGCTCTTTTACATAACATACAACTCCTCCTCCTCTTCTCCCCTGCCTGTCCTTCCTGAACAGTTTATGCCCATCCATGACAGTGCTCCAATCATGTGAGCTATCCCACCAAGTCTCTGATATTCCAATCACATCATAGTTCTATGACTGTGCAAGGACTTCTGATTTTTTCTGTTTGTTTCCCAGGCTCCGTGCATTCGTGTACAGGAACCTAAGGTAACTAGCCGATTGCCCTGATTTCTCAGAAAGAATAAGAACACCTCCCATATCGCTCACTCCTTCTTGAACTTTCCTCCAGGTCACCCACTTCCGGACTTACCTCAGGGTTTCGGTCTCCACCCCCCAGCAAACCTAGCTGCTTAGTACAAGTCTAGTTTCTGAGCCCACCAAGCCCATGCAATCCTGTCCATATATTCCCAGCCTTGTAAAGCTGCTACTGAGACATGATCTTCGGTATTCTTGAGAGTGATTACTGAAGAATGCTCTTGCAGCAGCAATATTGCTAACTTTCTACATTTGGGGATGCGAGCAGGCAGAGGTAGGCAATGTGTACTCAGAGCACTCTTTCCTGGACATGTTGAAGGCAAGGTGTAGACATTCCTAAAGAAAGAAGGTAAGCAGCAAAACCATGGCAAATAAAAGGTAATAGTGTAATTCAGGGATGGACAAAATATGGCCCACAGGCTGAATCTGATCTACAGAGGGGCTTTGGCCTGTGGTTGGTGCTTTGGCTGCCTAGAAAGGCAGTCCAGCATGGAGCTTCCTCAGCCCTGCTGTATGCCCAGGTGGCATCAGGATGTCACAGTCAGGTGGTGCAGGACAGGCATGTGGGGTGGGCTGAGTTGGGACTGTGCATGTGTCTGGCTGATCCTCTCCTACTAGAGTGAGTCTGGAGCAGGTGCAGGGTGTGCTGGGGCTATGCACTATTAGCAGTGGTTTGAAAGTGCCACAGGGCACACAGGCTCCGTGCTTTTGCAGGGTGGGGAGAGTGCTGACCAGCTTGGGAGGCATGTTTGGGGGGGACTGCAATGCACAATCCAACATACACTCAAACCTTCCCCCACAAACTCCACAAACACACTCTTCCCCACATACAATCACACACCCCACACAAACCGCACTGAACCCACCCCCTCCCACACCCTT
>NW_017728913.1:24708543-24736848 GCF_001723895.1 Crocodylus porosus | reverse complement strand
GGGCCTGGAACCGGCTTCCAGGGGAAGTGGTGCAGGCTCCTAGCCTGGGGATTTTTAAAAGGAAGTTAGATGAGCACCTTGCCAGGGTCATCTGACCCCGGTGCTCTTTCCTGCCAAGGCAGGGGGTCGGACTAGATGATCTGGCTAGGTCTCTTCCGACTCTAGCTACTATGAAACTATGAAACTAAGATGGGAACCAGGGGGTGGGGCACCTATCAAGTAGCAGGGCTACCCTTCTGGCCCTCAACAGCTCACCAAAACTTGTTAAGCGGCCCTCCATGTGGCAGGGCACCTTTGGTGCCTGCCACTTCAAGGGCTAGGAAAAAGGAGCAGAGTAGCCTGAAGGTGGCTGCACTCCCAATCAGGGGTCACATAGCCAGCAGGAGATTGCCTGATTGGGAACAGGACACAGCTGCTGGTCATAAGAGCAGGCCTAAGTAGCAGAACCAGCAGTTTGCTGCAAGGAAACATTGTCTGCCTGAAGCTGCTGCTCACTTAACATTTTGAAGGTACAGGGCAAGAACTATGGGTATGGCAGGAGGTTCCTGGTCCTGGGGAATGATGTAAAACTACACCCTGGTGGGGCTGCCTGTGGTGGGGTGGTCCTCAGGAAATGTCACACCAGTTGCCTCCCTAGTGAAAGGCAAGTATGGGGTGACTTATAGCCTCAGCCTCCACAACCTGGTGGGTAACTCAGGTGTAGGGACAGGCAGGGGTTCCAGACATGCTTAGGGAGGCACCTGAGCCCCATGGGGTGTATGGCCCCAGTGAGTGGGCAGAAGAGTGGCCCAAGTGAGGGGGTGGAAGTGTGTGTAGTGGCAACACAGAGTAGGGTTTGCAGTGGTGGCCTGAAGGATTGTGCATAAGGGTGCACAGTAGGGTCTGCTGAGATGGACCTGAGGGGCTGCACTGGGGTGCACAGAGTAGGGTTGAAGGGGCCACATGAAGGGCTGAGCAGAGGCCAGCTCTCAAAGAGAGGATTAATATAAGTGAAGGCCCTTGTGAGAAAGCATGAGCTAGAGGCCCTAGAGGGCATGAGTAGAAGCCCCAGGGAGGGGGTGTAGTGGCCAGAATAAGTCTATGGATGACTGAAGCTGAGTTTGGGTCTGAGGCCAAGTGTGGCTCAGCAGTGGAGCTGAGGGACAAATAGTGAGCAGTTTTATGACTTTGGATGCCATCTGACAGGCATGGGACACGGTATAGGGAAGTTTGGAGCCGTGTATAACACCCTAGGCATTGGGGCACTTAATGGGTAGCCTCCCATAGTTTACATCTTCTTTGATACAATAAGTCATGGCAGGTGAGACAGGGGAGACTGCCCCAGAGGATGGCCAGGTTGACAATGTCGGCAGCCTCACGACTTCCCCCTATCACACTCCAGCAAAAATAATTGCCTGCCTCTGGCATAAGGGCTAAGTACAGACATCCAGGGACATTAGAGGGAGGTTCAATTGATTCAAAATGGCTGCCTGGTATCAGGTAAGTCAGAATGTGTGGGCTAGCAGGGAGGTTGGGGGTACGCCATGGGATGGGATAACATGGGATTCAATACAGACATATACATGGCACTACATCTAGGGAGAAAGAACCAGCAGCATACCTACAGGCTGGGGAGCTCCCTTCTTGTCAGCACAGAGGCAGAAAAGGATCTTGGAGTCATTATAGACTCCAAGATGAACGTGGGTCGCCAATGTGGGGACGCGGTCAGGAAGGCCAACCTCACCTTGTATGCATCTATAGATGCATCACGAGAAGGTCCAAGGAGGTGATCCTCCCCCTCTATGCAGCACTGGTCAGGCCACAGTTGGAGTACTGCAACAGTTCTGGGCGCCGCATTTCAGGAGGGATGTGAACAACATCAAGAGGGTCCAGAGGAGGGCCACTCTCATGATCAGGGGGCAGCAGGGCAGGCCCTATGAGGAGAGGCTATGGACCTGAACCTGTTCAGCCTCCACAAGAGAAGGCTGAGAGGGGATGGTGGCCATCTATAAACTGGCCAAGGGAGACCAGCAGGCAATGGGGGAGTTCCTGTTCCCCCAAGCACTACTGGGAGTAACAAGGAATAACGGCCATAAGTTGACGGAGAGTAGATTCATGCTGGATATCAGGAGGCACTACTTCACAGTCAGGGTGGCTAGGATCTGGAACCAACTTCCAAGGGAAGTGGTTCTCACTGCTATCCTGGGGGTCTTTAAAAGGAGGCTAGATAGACACCTTGACAGGGTCGTTTGACCCCAGCATTCTTTCCTGCCCTTAGCAGGAGGTCAGACTTGATGATTTGGGTTTTTCCAGCCCCAGAGCTGTGCAGGGTGAAATGTATACAAGTTGACCTAAATTGAATATGTTTGACACTACATAGATCCACTTTTATCTTAAACTTGTTTCTTCAATTTTTAAATCAGTTTGTGTGCATGGAACTTCAGTACAATTACAGGTTTAGACTGATTGCTGGTCACTGAAACCAGGTCTACAAGTGTAAGGTTGGGATTGGGATGAGCTAAGTTTAAATTGGGCAGTCATTTTGAACCCAATTTAACCTCACCAAATGTCTATACTTAGCCAAGGTGATTAGAACATACCATCTGCTGGACAACTCACAACTGCCCAGCCCTCTCCCACAAATTATATGGGTTCATAGAAGAACCGCTGGTGGATTTACTCATACAGCAACTTCTTTCAGTATTCTTAAGCTCTAATCAATATTTTGTCTAGCAGTGACATACTCTCTCCAGGAGGGTAGTGTGTACAAGAGCTCTCCAAAAAGAGAATCTCCCAAAGGTGTGCTGGTCATAGTGACATGAGCTGACTCCACAATAATATATAGTACTTTCACAGGCATTTCCTAACAGAATTGTAGATAGCTAATAATGTACTTGCTTGTATAGCACATGCACCTTTTCACCCCAAAATAGCCCCCTAAAATTGGGATATGTGTCTTAAGAGGGAAAGTTGATCTTCTGTCTGGAATAGAAGCACCTCACTTGGATGCCTGCTTTGTGCAGCAGCAGAAGCATTACTGTTCAGGAAGCTGAGGGACTCTGTTGACTCAATGGCTCATTGTTCTTCACTTCACAGATGTTGAGAATTATTGTTCCTTTTTAATGGTCTTGATGTTCCACTAATCCAGCTAACTTTACTTCAGCCAATTTTGCTGTCTCTTAAGAGCTCTTGGTCTCTCTTCTCCTATTTCAGGGAACTTTTACACATGCTCTGGGGGTTAGGAGGTGGTGCTTTAATTAGAGTGGCTCCAAGAGCCACTCTAATTCAATTGCCACCATGTAGCAGCATATCAGCATCCCCATGCTTAGAAATGGCAGTGGGGGCTCTTGAACTAAATCCCATTTGATGTTCAAAAGCCCAAGTTAGTTAAGATTTCCATAGTTTGAATGGAGAGACAGTGTGTTGGACAGGCAGTCAGAAGAAAGGAAATGCTGTGGAAAATGAAGGGGTGGGTGAGGGAAAAGTAAGGGCTTGGTGAAGCTATAGGAAGTGTGGGGAAAAAAATCTGTTTCTGAAATCCTCCTTCTCTCTTGGACTTAGTGTGCAGCTAGGCTATTTCCTGCAGTCTTGATTTAGGCATGTGCGTTCATCTTGAATTCACAGTCTGTAACCCCTGCCTAGATTTGCATGCTCAGAGGCAATGATGATATTTATCTTGGACCACAAATCCTGTATGACTCTATACATCTGTAGAACACCACTTCCTCTTGCCTCTTACAGAATCTTTAATATTAGTTATGGAGAACAAGAGAGAGGGTTCAGCAAGCCTGAATGCTCATTACTCAATTACCTCATGGAGACTGTCAGCGGGACTGCAAGGTATGCCCCCATCCTCATGATTCTCGCCTGCCACAACTTGGATCTTAAGCAAAATATAAGGAGGAATTGGTTGTTACGCAAGGGAGTACCTGCAGGAAATACCACGCTGGATCTGGTCCACTTCAGGTGCTTTTATTCAGCCGGTTTCTAGTAGTTCCAGGAAATACCCCTTTTAGAGAATGCAATCCGGCAGGTTGATCTTGTGGACCCCCCAAACCTCCTGGCTGGTCCCAGTCCAATAATACAAAAAATGGATACCACACACAGTCCTAGTCTCCATTGTTAGTTAGCTTCTTAGTGGCTTGTTAACTCAGCTGCCTGCCCAGCCTCCACCGGTAATTATCCCATTAGCGGCTTGTTACCACTGCCACCTGCGTCTCTCTCCTGCAGAGCTGGCATGCAAACCCCTCGGCTCTTCCCCAGTCAGTCTTGCCCTCTCTCCTCCGGGGTCCTGGACACACCCCAACTCTTTAGGGGGTCTGTGGGCAGGAGGTGTCCCTCCCATTGTCCTTTCTGGCTTGATGCAGCCCCCCCCCCCCCCGTTTCCTAATGCCAGCTGCGGCTCCAGCCCATGGCTCAGCTCTGCTTCTTCCCACACTCACCACCATTTCACTGGACTCACGGTAAGTCAAGGCGGATCCGTGTCACAGACTCTCCCTTCTCAGAGCCTTCTCTCTGGCGCGGCTCTCTTTCTAGCTGCTCCTCTCTCTCTCTTTTTTCCTCTGTGGTGCCTGAAGGTGCCTTCTCCTTCACCTCCTCTCCCTCTTATCCTTCGAGTCTGGTCCTCATCGGTTCTCTAGGGGCGGGGCCCACCTCCCCCTTGTAACTATTTTCAGTTGCCTCTGCTCCTTTAGTAACAGGGTCTCAGTCAGGGCCCTGTTACAGAGACAAAGGAAACATCACCATTCGCTGTTTGACTGGCTGCTTTAAACAGGAGTATAAGGACTAGAGCCAGTACAGATCCAGAATTTCTGCTCTGCCTCTGGGGGATGGGGAGGGGAAAGGAAGGAAGGAAAGTTTTTAAATAGTGCAGAACAGACTGTTTTGGTTCATTATCAATTCATTAAGTTGTTGCTTTTATTATAAATGTAGTGTTTTAATATCTATATTTTATTGTGTGCATGTGTATACATTTTGTTTGGATTATATGTGCATATTGTAATGTAATAAAAATCAAAACTAAATTAATTGAAAAGTTTTGAGACTGAGTTTTGACTTCCTCAGGAACTACAGCAATTGCTGAGATAGAAATTACTAGTGGGAAAGTTGTATTTTAAAATGATTTATCAAATGGAAGCAGAGGGAAGAGTTCAAACCATATGCCCTCATTACAGATGATTTTGAGCCATGGTGAATTGCTGACAGGAAGAATTTATAGCACTACCCCACTTCCTTCCACATTCATTCTAGTATCAGACTGCATTAAATTTTCTTCCACTTCAGTATAAGCCTCCTTCAGGCTCACCCTAACATGTTCTGGTCTTATCCACCTACAATTATCAGACATCTACAACAATAAATGTTTATTTCAGCACTAGATTTCATTATGCACAGGGATATTAATTACTGGATACTACTATAATTACTAGTATCATCATAGTGCCTAGAAGTTGTAATCACAGAATAAGATCCCACTTGGCTAGGTGCTATACAAACATAAACCAAAAAGAGACCTTCCTTCCCAAAAAGCTTATAATGTTGACAATAGCAGATAATCACAAATAGGAGAGTAAGGAAACGAGGCAATATGATTCAATATAGTAGGCAATTGTCACAACAAATTGTAATCATGGCTGAATTATAGTCATGTTGATTGTATAGACAATCCTGACAAAACAGGAGGAATTTGAAGGAGGAAGATGAAGTAGCTTGGAGGATTTGAGCAAACAGTTCTTCCCAAGTATAAGGTGCAGCAGAGTAGAAAGCGTGGTGATTGGTCTAAAACCTAACAGGTTGGTAAGAGAGACCCACCTGGAGGCAGTGGACCAAAAAAATGAAAGAGAGAGGATAGAGAACAGAGTATGGATAGACTGTAAATGCCTCTAATAGCAAACATTAGCAACCTTTTGACCTGGAAAAGAGATCCAGTGAGGGTTGTATAGAAGTGATGGCAAAATAGAAAACTTTGTAAGCAAAACACATTGCAGTGTATAAATCCCATTGGTTACTAGATGCAGGTGTTGGTCCTTTTGTTCCAAATGAAATTAGAGAGGCCACATTACTACTGCATTGCATGGCATGACATGAAGCATGATATGACGCTATTGCACAGTAGTAACACGCTACTGCATAATCAGCGTCACCAAAAAGCCATTCAGGGAGGCTGGTTACTGCACAGTCCTTTAGTACTTGTTTATGCAAGTATGAAATGACTGTGCAGTAACAGCTGCACAGCAAGCATCACATGTAGACACAGCCAGAGTGTCCCTAAAGAATGAACTTCTGATTTAGTGTTCTGGTTGTGTTCGTTTCTATTCTATTACATAATGTATAAAAAGTGACCCCTTCTATGCCCATTAAATAGACTTGCATGTAGCCAACTTAATGAAAAGGGTATCTCATATTAAATGGAATCTACATTAGTAGTAATTTTCTGTTCTCCCTTTCCTACTATTTTATATTTGGAAATGCTATCTCATTACTGAGCACCTCAGATACTGTATCTTCATGAACCTGCTATTAAGTTATTCTGTATAAATTCATTGCTGTAGATATGATTGTAATATTTTTAGCATTATGAGTTCAGTGCAAGAAGGAAAGTAATAGGACAACTTCAACAATTAAGAAAATATGAATAAACTAAGAAATATCCTACTATTGTATGAGCAGAAAGCAATGTCTTTAAATAATTACTAGTAGTATATGTGGGAATAAATACGTACAAAATCAGGGAAAGACTAAATGAGTTTGTTTTATGTCGGCTGAGTGGGAACATTTCCTCAACTTATAAAAGTCCCTTAGTCCCTTTTTAAATTAAGTCTGTGTATGTATGGAAAATATAATCTTGTATAACTTATTGTTGCTGCTAAATGTAATAAATCCACCATGGAATTAAGTATTTACTGTTGTTTTCAGACAAAATGCTACATATCTTCTCCTATTTTAACTATTAGGTTTACAGAATTTTTCTAATTGGACAAATTAAGGAAGATATGACAAATTAGTTGTCTCAAATTTGTTTTATTGGATTACTGCTTCCAGCTAATTACTAGGAACTTGACAGGAAGAATGAACCATGAATAATTACTAACTTATTTTATATTAAGCAACTTTTTTATATTATTCACTTGTAAAATTTTCAGGTTCCTGAAGAAAAGGATGGAAAAATGCAAACAAGCCAGTATTTGTTTAATATGATGCATGAGCATACCCCACTGGTTTAATTATCTTTCATCTAAACTGCATACAAATTCCAGCTCTTTACTATCTTTCCTTTAATTTCCTGATGCTAATTTCATGCTGGTTGTCTCTAAACTCAATTGTCTTTTAAAGTTAATGATTAACAAAAATATTTGCCAGTGGAGGCAAGAAAGCTGAATTTAGGGCTCACCATGCCTAAAACCCATGTCGTTTTTCAGGCAGGTGGTGATGTCCAATAGTGAAATATGGATCAATGTAATACTGGTTTTACAAAAGAAATAATTGTGAGGCTGTTTCATGCAGATGTTATGAGGATGCCACCATATATCAAAGGAAAAAAATAAAACATAATTGATGTACTGTCACAGATTTCTGAGTGAAGTTACATGTTACATGTAGACCATACTAAGGGCACTCTGTATGTCAAAACTCATTAACTCATGCAAAGTGCCCTCTGAGTATCTGAAAGTTATGTCACTTCAGTTAAGGGTTAACCATGGTCAGTGGTATCTCATTTCTCTTAAGGTAACTTTTTAGTCTGCTCCCTGGAGATAAAATTAGCAATTTGCAGTCCTCCAGTACCCCAGGATACACCACTCCCTGCCCCACCCCACCATCAAAACAGGAGCCCAGGTGTCCTGGCTCCTACCCATGCCCCTGCTCACTTGCCCTCTACTGGCAAAAACTAGTATTAACCCTAAACATGCGACTGCTCACAGCAGGCATATCTACATGTGCAGTTAATGCACACAAATGCATGCTTCAGGCAGCACAATTTGAATGTGTACCTGGAGCAAAAAAACTCTGGAGCAATTAGCTCTGGAGTTTATTTATGCACAGCACATGGAGCCTGGTTGTAGCAGCCTGGCCTGGCAAGGGAACCAGGGGGGTCAGCCTGCCAGCCCAGGGTTGCTCCACGTACTGCAGAGAGGCTGCTTGAGGCCCAAGGATGTTTCAGTGCAGGGCTAGCTGGCAGGTACCCCCCACGCTAAAGTACCCTCATTCCCCAGCCAGCTCTGTCACCATCTATACTTGCAGTTAAGTACAGTAATTTACTGCACAGTCAGATAGTACCTGTGTCTGATAATCAATGTTAAGACAATACAGAGCTGTGCTTAGAAACATCTTTTAAGAAGAGGTGGAGAATGCTTGGCCTGATGTGTAGGACTATGGGTTTTCCTGTCATATTTGTGTTTCAAATGTGTGCATGTTGTTATAATGTTGCATGTCTTATATTACTCAACTTGCTTTTACCCAGGTAAAAAGGGTTAAAACATGTGAATAGAGCTGCACAAGATGGAGCTCCAGTGTCAATTGAGACTTAACTAGCTTTGTGGACTCCCAGGAGGCTCCAGAGAAGCTTAAGGAGATAAGCATAACAAGATCTAGGAGAACAAGCAGAGTGTATGCTTCTAGGAACAGTCTGGAAACAGAAACCAGCAGAGGAGTTTTGGGGTTCTGGAGCTGGGAGACTGAAGACTGGGGGGTACTTTGGGCTGTGCCAGCTACCCTGGGGACAGAGGAACTACTTAACCCCTTGGAAGGGCAGAGAACCTCTGGCTGAATTTTGCCCTTGTACATGACTTTATAGAAGCCATACTTGTTCTGGCTTTGGGGGACAAATCTCAGACACCAGACAAGGATGTGGTGGTCCCAAGCAAGCACAGCCATGGAAGGGGCTCTGTAATACCAGACTGCTTAGAAGCATAGGCAGAGAATGCCTAGCATAGAACTGGCTAAGCCTACACTATCAATGTGAAAAGGAAATTTCAGGTGCCCATTCTGGGCAATTTTAAGTTGCCTTTATGTTACTGGTAGTGGGCAAAGAAGAACGAACTTGGATGAAGCATCTGGCCCCCAAAAATAAAAATTAAGTACAATTATTCTTGTTATCCTTTTAGAATTTTTCTGACATTGAGAAATATCAGTGACTCATTAGTTTTGGCACTTTAGATGATTCAAGAAGCACCATATGGCATGTACTTCACCATAACTGGAGAAACTCACAGACTAGATTCTGACCCAATATATCTTCATTTGCTCCAGTTTAAATGGTTTCTTTAAGCACATAGAAGAAAATACACATAGATAGAAAGCAGGCTAGTTAGTGTACATGTATTTCCTGTAAAGATTTTTTATTATTATTATTATTATTATTAATGGGTTCTAGGTAGGCAGCTTTCTAGACACACCAAGAAAGATTATGCTTCTGTAGTACAAGAGAAGGTGAATCCAATTTCTTTCATGTGGAGTGTATAAAAACAGACAGCCTCTTACAGTCTTGACACATGGTAGAAAAAAGTAATTTCGTTGTGAATTACCTCTAATAACTTCCTGGAGATTTTAAGTTCCATTTGTCCACCTTTGGGTCAAATTAAGAACATGATGGGAAGGCACATTGTGGGTTAACAACTTCAATCGTCTGCTCTTTTCATAAACTTGTCAAGCTCCTTTTTTTAAAAAAAGGCTTTTGCTCCTGTAACTTTGATTGTAAGATTGATTCATCTCTCCCTGCTCCAATGATTAAAATAATTCCTCTAATTTCTAGCTTAAAATCATTCATGGCCAGCTTACACCAATTTATTCTTGTACCAATATTGTCCTTATCTTAAACAGTATTTTTTCCTCCAGTTTTTTTCCACCTCTGAGCTCTTAACTTGTAGCTGAAGATTTTTTGTTGCTATTTCCTTAAATCCACTTTGGTTTGCATTTTATCCCAGTTGTTGACAACCCTCAACATTTTTCATGGAACATAATGCCCCTTATTGAAATCACAGTAAAACTGTGTGGCCTAACATGATCCACATATGAGCTGTGGACCACTTTCCATGACTTTGCAGACCACAATTTGGGAATCATTGCTCTACATTATGGAAATGCATCCCATTTTTATTACTTCAATTCTCAAGGTCATCCAATTCTTTCTATATAGTATTCAGTCCTCCTCATTATAGTTGATGTAGATCACCAAAAAACTCCATGTCCCTCATACTTGTTGTGCCAAGATCACTAACAAAAATGTTTAAATAAGATCAGTCCCAAGTCCAATCTACTGAAGTCTGTACAGCTTGACACTTCTTTCATTACTGCCTGTTGTTGTTTCCCTTTGAGGCAGCATCACACCTCATAGTTCCTCTATGAATCTCCTTCACTAATAATTTCCCCTTCGGCACTGTATTAAAGGTTTTAGTGAAGTCCAGACAGATTAGATCTATTACATTTCCTTTGTTTAGAAAAATCAAAGAAAACTATTAGCTTAGTCTGGTATGCCTTATCTTTAATAAAGTCATGTTGCATTTGATCCCATTTTCTGCTTGACTCCTGTATATTAGATTATTCTTTCCCTAAAAAACTGGTCTAATGTTTTGCATAGCTGAGGTCACACAACTGGTCCTGTAGTCACACAGCAAATTTTTTCCTTTTTAAATGTAAGTATTGTATTTGATATTTTTTGCTAAAATGCAATGCTTATATTTAAATATATATATATATAAAAAATGCTTGCAACATCCACCTTCTGCAGTTGCTTTGTTCTGTGCTTTTTACACCTGCAACCCAGACCAGATGTGGACCCAACAGCACCTCTCTTGGCTCCACCTACCGCTTCCCCTGACTAAGCCACCTAAACCTACAGTAAGTCCCACAAACTCTTGTTTGCACCTTAAGTAATCACTGAACTCACAAGAAGTAATGCTGTTTTATACTTGCCTTTTGTATGTATTGTCTGATGGAATAACTGGTCATAGAGAATAACCTTGTGTACCTCACTGCATTAAGTGCAAAAATAAACAAAAGTAAGTCTTTAACTAAGGCCTTCTAGTTTAAAAACTCTGATTGAAAAAAAAAGAGATCTAGTGAAATCAGCTGGATGAAAAAGACCAACCAAAATTATTCAACTATCAAGCATCTGTAGGAAGAATAGCAAACTGAACAAAATATCAAGAATAATAATTAAAATGTCTGATTGTGACAGAGATTCAGACACCCCTGTCATTTTAAGTAGAGAGTGCAGCATGCCAAGCCTCCAGTATGGGGCTGCAACAGAGGAGCACATGATGTTCATTAGGCAAAGGAGAAACCCCTTTATGTGGTTCCGGAGCTGCATGACCAAAAGTGGTGGAGCTTAAAGGCATATAAACCCAGGGCATGAGGCAAGGTGGTTAGTCTGGCCCTGCATGTTCTGGGAGAGAGTTCCAGGGAAGGAGGGACTGACAAGCACTCAAGCCAGACAAAACAGCTAAGAGATAACAGACCCAAGATAGATAGGGCTTGCAGGATGGCATAAACCCGGTGGGGGGGTGTGGAGACTTTTTGTTTGAAAGTGGTTTCTTGTATTTTCATTGCATTTAAGATTTCATAGATTTCATAGACACTAGGGCTGGAAGGGACCTTGGAAGATCATCGAGTCCAGCCCCCCGCCCAAAGGGCAGGAAGTCAGCTGGGGTCATAGGATCCCAAAAGCTGGGGTCATAGGATCCCAAAAGCTGGGGTCATAGGATCCTAAAAGTTAATACTTGAGAACTGCATTATGGCTATGGGGGTGGCATGGAGGCCACAGGGGCACCTGAGAGGCACCGTACATAGAGCCCTGTAGGGGTCAGGAATCATAAAGGAGCTGAACAGCACGAGACCAGCTTGACCTGGGTCTGGGACCCCAGGGGGCTGAAGAAGTCCAAGAAGGCTGAGACAAGGGTCTAAGGGTAGCAAACTCATGGACAGGGGCCTAGAAGCTGAAGTCCAGAGCAGTGGACCTAGGCTAAGTGAGGCATAGCCAGAGAGAGTAAGGGGGCCAAAAATGGGAAGGCTGAAGCCCCAGCAAAGCTTTAAGGCTTGAGAGGCCAAGTATTGCAGTGGGGCCAGAGGGCCCCTCCAAAGTAATCAAGTATCATTTGCAAGACATGGTCATAGCTACAGGAGAAAATGGATGTCACAAATGCAGCCTATAAGATGACTGGTGCCCTGAGGCACTGACCAGGCGAAATGGGCCACAGTTTAGTGCCCTAGGGGGCAAAACTGAGACTGAATGGTTAAGGACTTGAGGTTTACTTTGAGATCCTGGGGGCAGACTCTTTATACTCCATAAGAAACATCAAGGTATGGCAGGAGAGGTTAAAAAGGGAAGGTACCCCGAGTGGGGCAGGAGTCACTGGGCTGCCATTGAGCTTCATGGCTACCCTTGGGACCATGAACTTGCTACATTTATCACTAAAGAAATGTCAAGAAGTACAGGAATAAAGTGAAAAGTGAAAAAAGTCAAGCAAACTTAGATCATGCAAAAGATATTAAAAACAAATAGTAAAAGTTCTTTAGTGATATAAATTAGAAAAGAAGTGTGGCCACTGTGTTGTTCCAATAATGTAGAGATTAAAGATAATCTAGGTTGATGTAATATATTTGGATTTTTAGCTAGGCTTTTGACACCGTCTTCCCTAGTATTCTCATTAATAAGCTAATACCTGCAGCATGATTTTAAAGAGGATATATAGAGGAGCAGAGTGGGCCCCTTCCAGCCCTACTTCTCTATGCTTCTGTTATCCTAGGTATGGTTCAAAAACTAATATTATTTTGCCTCATTTTCAATAAGAATATGCTGTTGAAAATAAGGAAAAATAAACAGGATACATACTGGGGATAAAGGTATAGCAAAAGTAATTACCACAATCCAAATGAAAGGATTACTCAAAGGTCTTAATACATGGGGATAATATTCTTAGATAATCTTCATCCCAGAATTTTAAAACAACTGTCACAAATCATGGGGCTATACTGTAAACATGTGTAGGCATTCATTAAGCTGGGTTAACCCTCACTAAGTTGCCAATCTAAAGGTAGTTCATGCCTGCTACACCATTTTTAAGGGCAACACAAATGCTTGCACACTGGAGCATTTAAATCAGGGAGATCTAAATGTAATGCTTGTATGTACCCTCACTGAAAACATTTGTCAGCTGTCATATCCAGGAATATCTAGGCCAGGGGTTCTCAACCTTTTTTAGATGGGAGGCACTCCTCAATAGATTCAAGGACCCCCTCAGAAAATTCCAGCTCTTGGTTCTTTCTCTTTTTTGACTACAGAAAAAATAAAGCAGTTCTTCTGTGACAAAGAATGCAGAAAGACCACAACAGGTCAGACTGTCTTTAATACTATAAGTTCATATTTGAAAACTCTGGGTTTACCTTGTGAATCATGTTTATACACATAACAGTGGTAACATTGTGTAGCAACGCGCAATACCCGTTGAAAGGATCTTAAGGCATCCCATGATGCCAAGGTATGCTGGTTTAGAATCACTGATCTAAGCCCAACCATTATTAGAAGCATTTATTCTCTAATTCTTATCTGGAAAGTTAACTCTTTGATATCCACATAGTTCCCAGTATATACCTTCTAACTTTATAGAGATCTTGGCCATGTGTAGCTGAAACGAGAGGCGTGTGTGCATGACACTTTAAAGTGGGCTACATGGTTTTGCACTGCTTTAATGGTGTTGGTGTTTGCAGGCCTCAGTGGCGTATTGCACATTAATTCCAGCTGCTGTAACAAATTCAGTGGTGTAAGTCACCTTAAATGACTTGTGGCGCAGCAAACTAAAACTCCCTCAAGTTCGAGGAACATTTTGAGGCCAATCTCAACATCAGCCCACCCACCTGACTTTCCTGCCAAGCCTTTGTTGTACCTAAAAGTTAAATAGTTGTTTCTAGGCAGGAGGCTGCCCATTTAATGCCCTGATACCAAGGGCATAATACATAGCTCTGACCATCCTTACACCATGTCCCATGCCTCGCAGTTACCATCCAAAAACCACTTCATCGCCTGGCTCCCTTGCCAGGCCACACTTGGCCGCTATCCCAAACTTGGCCTCAGGCATCCTCGGACATACCTTGCCCCGGCCTATGCCAAAAACTTGGCCTCAGGTGTCTGTAAACATGCCTGGGCCACATGCTCCCTCTCTGAGGCCTCTACTCCCATACACACTCTGGGCTCCTTGCCTCTTGTTAGACTCCTTGCCCCTTACACTCTGTCCCCTCACTGAGGTCAGTACTCCACCCACTCACTGGGGCTTCTGGGCCTTATGCCCCTTGGGCCTCAGTTTTCTATCAACATGCCTAGACCCCTAACTCAGCCTATGACCAACTCAGGCCTCAAGTGTCTGTCAATGTCCCTGAACCTCTAATTCAAGCCTAACTTGTATTCAGGCCTCACTCATATTCAAGGCCTCCCACTAGGGCTCTCACTAGACCACACTCATATTCAAGCCTCCTAAGGCCTCAGGTGTCTTTTACCATACCTGGACCTCTAATCGGCTTCCCACTAGACCTCACTCTTATTCAGGCCTCTCACTGGGTCTCACCCTCTCAGGAATTGGGCCTTGGGCCCTCCTGGCCACTGTGCTTCTGCTTAAGTCTGGTGCTTTTTGCTCAGGCTGTGCTCCCCTAACCTTTCCCCTCCACTGGTCACCCACAAGGCAGTGGGAGCTGAGGCTTTCCAATACCCCATACTCACCTTTTAATAGGGAGGCACAGGTGTGGCATTTCCTGGAGGCTGCCTGCCACAGGAAGCACCACCACACCATCCAACCCCAGCAGGATGTAGTTTTAGGTCATGCCCCAGGACCCCTGCAGGCCTACCCATTCTGGTCTTTCTCTACCCTCTCCAGGCTTCTTGATGTTCTTCCTGAGCTACTTATCCTTGGGTACTGTATTCTAGCCTCCACCTTATAGCATAAACCTCAGCCACTGGCCCCATCTTTCTCTCAGGCTCCTTACAGGAAACCTCCCATCATGTGGCCGAGCTTCAATCTCCATCATTCCAGCCTGCTAACCAACCCCCTTACTCTCTCGTCGATGGTCTCTCCCTTGAGCCTGGCCTGCTCTATGGCTTGTCGGGGTGAGAAGGCTCTCTGCTGCCCTGGCCTGCCCCATGAACTGGGTATGCTTGTCCTTTATCCACTCAGGCCCTGGTCCCAGTTTGAGCCAGTTCAGAGTCCTAGATTAATCCACAAACAGCTGACCCCCTCACATGATAGGGGTCTTCCCTGGGCCCATCCATAAATCATTCATCTCATATCAGGCTTGCCTAGAGCCCCAGAAATCTTGTATAAAGCAGCCCTTTACTTAACTGGCTCATTTGAGTCCCTCCATGGGGTCACCCATACTCTCAGCAGTTCTATTCAGTGGCTTACCTAGGCCCACAAACTCTAAGCTCCTTCTGTTTGGGCTGGCCTGTGTATTCTGGGCCATTTTCTACCTATGCCTTTCCATGGCCACACCCCTTCAGCCCCCTCATGGCTCTGACCTCCCTGGGTCTCTATGAACTTCCTCCTTCCCCATAGTTCCTACCTTAACCTCTAGAAAGTTCTAGGAGCTGCAGATCTCTGACTGGGTGAAGTTACTTCAGTGGCATCCCTGCAGCCACTGCTAGCTCTGCTCTCAGGGCCAGGTCTTATATCCAGGCTGTCCAGCCCTTCACCATTCAGGCAGCCTCTTGGCTGCCATGTGACTGCCAGATTGGGTCTGCTCCCACCTGCAGGCTGATCTGCAGCCTGCTTAATCCCTTAAAGTGGCAGGCACCCAAAGGTGCACTGCCACATGGTCCATGGGTTTCTTGTATCTGGTGGTCTGTATTTTATCATTCTGTATAGTGATCATCATGTCTAAAAAGGAAATGTTGGTGCTGGAGTATTCAAGAGATAGTCTGATGGAGGGGTGATGATTATTGAATTTCTGGTGGAAATCAATCACAGTGCTCAGTGCTGTCTCCAGCCTCCCATACCCCAATTGGGGTAATCTGTTATGCACCAGAGGGAGTATGGCACAGGCATTTCCCAGAGACAACTAGCATTAGCACAAGGTGTGCTGCTGCTAGTTGTCCCTGGAGAATCAAACATCCACACTCATGTGGAGGTGGCCATTGTGCTTATAATTCCAATGTTGATTTACAACATTTTGTTGAATTACATTTTGTACTTACAACATTTATAAATTGACACCGTTTCAAGTATCTGACATCAATTTTGACTTTGCAACACTTGATCCGACACAATGTCACACCAGCGAACAAATCACCCATATCCCTGGAGAACTTCCATGAATGACGTATGCCCCTGGAGGCTTGGGGGGCATGGCAACTGCCCACAGGAGGTGGTGACGGTGGTGTGGCGGTGGCAAATAGGGAGCTCCCACAGGCAGTTGCAGTGGTGTCGGTGGTAAGGGGGAGGGTAGTGAGCGGTGACCGCCCACAGGAAGCGCCAGCAGTGCCGATGGTGCTTCTTTCAGGGACCTTGTATCCAAACTTCCTTGTACACTTTCTTTAAGAAAGCAGACAAGATTCCAGTAAAACCTGAAGCCAAGACTCCTGAGAAGACTTCAGTCAAGAACCCTTCAAAAAGTCCAAACAAGAGCCCTTCAAAAAGTCCAGCAAAGTCACCTGAAAGAAGTTCTTCAAAATCAATATGATTGCTATATACAATATAAATACATTAATGTAGCTATATTACTCATCTATAATTGATTGAGTACAAAATTCTGGGTTATTTTTGGTGAAAATAGAGTACTGGGCCTTGGTTTAGGAACCAATCCCTCATTTATAACATTATTTCCTATGGGAAAATTGGTTCTGAGTTACAACATTTTGGCTTAAGTAAGAACTACTTCACAGTCAGGGCGGCTAGGATCCGGAACCAACTTCCAAGGGAAGTGGTGCTGGCTCCTACCCTGGGGGTCTTTAAGAAGAGGCTTGATGCCTACCTAGCTGGGATCATTTGAGCCCAGTTTTTCTCTCCTGTCCAGGCAGGGGGTCAGACTTGAAGATCTACAAGGTCCCTTCCCACCCTACTTCCGTGATTCTATGATTCTATGTTTTTCAGGAACAAACTGGGTCATAAGTCTGAGAACTGCTTGTATAGCACCAGCATTTTTTTCAGTCTTTGCTGTTTTAATCCTAGAAAGTATTTTTAGATGCAGTTTGCAGGAAGATGTACAATAGATAAACATTACACTTTAATCATAATCTAATTAAGTATAAAATAGGTCTAAGGTAAAGCCAAGAAGCCAAAGTGGGGAATAAGTTTTAAAACAGGAGGCATTGGGTAGGGAGACGAAGAAGTTAAATTCAGTTCAGTATGATTACAGCAACAGAGTGGAAGCAGCAGAAAGAGGAAGTGAAAAGTATATAATGATAGATTAAAGTGTGCCCAAAGGAAACAGAATGTCTAGTGTGTAGCAATAAACTAAGGGATTTTTAAAAAGCCAGTATGGATAAAGGAAAGGCAAGAAATAAATTGAGTATGAGAAAGGGAACTATAATATGAGCATCAGAGAAAGTAGATATAGAAAAGTATTGTTAGGTCATCCTGACCATCTTTCGGGCTTAGATAATGTTTAAAACATCAAGTACAGATATGGTACATCAAGTTCCTGCTAAGAAAGCCCTGTAAAATGAAGCTGAGAATGTTAAAAAAAATCTTATTAAAAAAGCAGAAGGTGGGAATCCAAAATACTATATACCAGGGATAGTATAACTATAAAATATTGTAAGGGCATAAGCCAAAGAGAACAGCAAAGAACTATGAATCAGATGTATCCTAGATTAATTAATAAACTAGGGATAAAGATATACTTCTCCTATGTTTGTATTGTTTATATTACCCTTAAATGGGAGCAGATGAGAAATGAAGTACATCTTCATGGCAAAAACACTGTCTCACTGTTCCATTCCAATTAGAATGAAGGAAAATCCCAGGTTTCTATCCTATAGGAAATTGTGACATTTTAACATTTTTTTCTATTCCAAATTAAATTATAAGTTAGAAAATTAAAATTTTCTGTAGGATGAAAATTCTGAAAACATTAGGAAGTATTGAAGTATTCTAGTTAGAATTTTTTTTTTTAATCAAAAGTGATATTTTGACATTTTGTCCAATATAAACATTTAGGTTAATCCACTATGCCTTAAATATTTTGTTTTTAGTTAGTTCAGTATTAGACTGCATTTTTCCCACAGCAACCAATGACTATAAAAGATGTAGCTAAGATACCCAATGCCCCAGTTTCCCACTCTACAGTAGGGGTAGGTTGGTCTATACTTCTCATGATGCAACCAGAATCATATGACTTCCAGGATGCTCCATACCACCTGGTCAGAGGGAAATTCACTTTATATTGCAAAAGATGTAATGGGAAGTCTGGTTCATAGGAGAGGTTGAGGTCTGAATTAAAAATCCCATAAGATTGATAGGGAAATTCAGCTTAAATTTTGTGTTGAACTGATTTGAAATGAAAGTTAACATCTGTTCAACAATGGCGAGGATATTTGAGAACTCATGGCACTAGAGGGAGATTCCTAAAGATTGGAAGAGGGCCCATGTGGTTCCTATCTTCAAAAAAGGAAAGAAAGAAGATCCAGGAAAGTACAGGCCAATCGGTTTAACCTCAATCCCTGGAAAGATCTTGGAAAAAATCACGAAAGAAACCATCGACAACAGGCTTACGAAAGGCAAGATTCTGAGAGATAGCCAACATGGCTTCATTGTGGGTAGGTCTTGCCTCAGCAACCTCATTTCCTTCTATGACCAGGTGACACATCACCTGGACAAAGGACAAGAGGTTGATATCATATATTTAGATTTCAAATATCCTTTGACCAGAAAACTGGGTGTCTGATCCTTGGATGCTTCACCATAACAATGTGCCTGCCCACTCAGCACAGCCTGTGAAGCAATTTTTAGCCAAACACCATATCCCACAAGTGCCACAGCCTCCATATTTACCTGATTTGGCCCCATGTGATTTTTTTTTTCTTTTTGCTCAACTAAAGAAAATCTTGAAAGGAAGAACATTTTGTTATGTGGAAACCATAAAACAAAATGTGACTAAACAGCTTTAAGCGATTTCACAAATTGCTTATCAGATGGGCTTCCAACAATGGCAGAAGCACTGGGAGAACTGTGTGGCTGCAGAAGGAGCATATTTCAAAGGAGATTAAGCTGAAACCCCTGTAAATAAAATATTTTGTTTTCTACAGCATCAGACTCAATACTTTTTGAACAGCCCTCATATGTTTAATACGTCCCTGTGACCATAACAACTTATCCTTTTCCAAAATTGTCAAGTAGACTGACTTTCTGCTGTACAAAGTAATCAAAGGCAGTTAAAATCAGAGATTTATAAATATCTGTAAGGGGATGGGGTGCGTCACCTACCGTGAGTCCCCCTATCCCCGGACGGCCCCTGGAGAGGAGGGGGTACGCGACGGGCCGTTCCCGCTTCCGCCGATCTCGCCTGCCACGACTTGATGTAATATGGGGGTTCACCCGTACAGGGAAGCTGGCGGTCCGGATGGGGTACCTCGTCTCCAAGGTCCAGGGGTCCTGAGGGCTCCTCCTCCCCTACACCCTCGCCCGGTCCTCCGGGTTTAGCCTCCGTCAGGGGGCTCCCTTGTCCGTGTCTCAGTCCTGCAGTGGGGTACCGCCCTCGCACTGCAGGACCCTCTTCAGGAGTCCTTATGGAACCTGGCCTATCCAGGTGCAGCTAGCTCCTATGGGTCTGGGGTGTCCGTACCCCTATTGACTGTCCCTCGAGACCCGGGGGGGGGTTGCGAGGCTTACCTCCCTGCCCGCGGGTCTTCTTCCACGGCCAAACTGCCCGCAGCCGCTGGAGAAGAGTCCCTCCGTCAGAACCTCCCGTTCCGGTCCCCTCCAGTGCGGCTGCCGCCGGCCCCCTTGCTACCGGTTTGCCGTCTCGAGTCGCTACCGCCTCTGGCTCCACTGCTCCCGGCTCCGCTGGCTCCTGCGGTGCAGTCCTGGGCTCCGCAGCTCCCCGCGCTGCTGGCTCCTGCTGCGTGGCTCCCGGCTCCGCGGCTCCCAGCTTCGCTGCCGCCGGCTCCTGCCACGTGGCTCCCGGCTCCGCGGCTCCCGGCTTCGCTGCCGTCGGCTCCTGCCGCGTGGCTCCTGGCTCCACAGCTCCCGGCTCCGCAGCTCCCGGTGCAGGCTCCGGCTGGAGCCTCTGTCCTCCTCTGCTTGGGGTAGGTGGGCTCCTTTTATTCTCCCAGACCGGTCCCGGTCCAGCCCAGTCCGAGTTCCGGGAAGCGCTAAGCCCCCGGCTAAACTTCCAGGTCGGGCCCCGGAAGTTGGGCGGAACTCCGGTGTCCCTCGCCCGACCCTGGCCCCCTGGGGCCTTGGCCCCCTCACAATATCCTATGAATGCCCATACATAACTTCATTGAAGACTACACCCATCAACAACTTGAGACAAGTCTGAGCAAGAGGAGGTTGGTTATTGCAAGCGTACAATATAAAACTTTATTAAATTGGAATCTTTGCAGAGGGAAATGTATAACATTTGTTTATACTCTATTCATGAGTGTTAGATACTCAAGCATTATGATCCTCTTACTTACACAGCTATAAATCAGTTCCACTGAAGTAAATGAATAGTGTTAGGCCGCTTAAGTAGGTTGCTCTCTGGCATTTTAATTTTATCAGTGAGCATACTGTCATTGTATTTTAAGTACCCTATATAACTTAGCTTCCTCTCAGTGAGGTTGGCTGGCCATGGTAATTCAGAGTGCTTTTCCTAATTTGACTTAATGTGAACCTGAACAGCTTATTTTCATGTTCCATCCTACATTTGATTGAAAATACACCATATGAGTGTGTCCTGATGAGCACGTATGTGCATTTGCCTGGGGACAACTAGCTGCAGCACATATCTGTGCTCCTGCTAGCGGTCCCTGGGGAATGCCCCTGCGCGCACACACACACTGGCATGGGGAAAATTGTCCTGAGTGAGGTAGGGGAGGCTTGGACCAGTACCTGGGCTGGCACCAGCAGCTTTATCTGGGGCCCTAGGGGCCCCCTGGAACTGTAGCAGCAGTGATCTGGGTGTGCGGAGCCTGGCCAATAGCTGTAGGGTGGCTCTGGCTGGCCACGCTCCGGTTTCGGGTGGCACACACAGTTGCTACATGCACTTTTTTCAGAACACTTTATTTGATACTGGGATTTCCTCGTATCAAAATTGGGGTCCGAGCTACAAATATGCAGCATGGAGAAACAAATTATGTGGGTGGGGTATGTTTTGCAGCACCTCAGAAACCTGAGGTGCTGGAAACTGTGCTCGTGTGGATGTGCTCTATCTGCTCACATTCTGATTTCAAGTATTGCTTACTATACCTACAGAAGTTTCCTGGTTCATAGAGAGTCAGAGGTGAAAAAGTAAGAAAAAGCTTTTTAAGGAATATTTAAGGATCTATCCTGGAAGGCTCTGCCCATCTCCAGTAAGATGTGTCATTAACTACCACAGATTTGCAAAGGAATAGAGGGTTCCCAGCATGGCAGCGTAGTTCGTAAATCTCCCTTTAATAGCTTTCTTGCTAACCTGTGACTATCTCTGTGTGCACTTCGCACCTTATACAGTCATACCCTTAGCATATCAAGTGGTTGAGTGGGAGGGAAAGAATTTTAGACAGGGTAAATGCTGAAACAATAAAAGTACATGAGTGAAACTAGACATGTGAAATTGCCATTACAGTATCTTAAACAATATAATACTAAACTAGCAATCTTACAAAGTACATAAAATAAAAATGTAGCTATTTTAATTTTGTCTTGTGTGGCTCAGGTACTAGTAGTAGAATGTGAAGCCATTGATATCTAGAACATTTCTTGAAATCACAACCTGACTTGAGGTAATAAAAAGAAGCCTATTCATAGTTTTTGGAATGAGTTTATTTGGGGGGGAGTCCCTCCCCCTGAAGCCTGCCTAATCCCATAAGCCACTTACGGTGCCAGTTTTACTACTATTTGCCAGTGCTGGGACTGAGTGTTTTTGTTTTAATTTTGCCAGAAGTTTTGTGAAGAAAACAATACCAAAAAAAAAAAAAAAAAAATCAAACATCCTGAGGTTTTCCCTCCAGAAAACTAAAGAAGATTTTGTAAGAGCCAAAGATAAGACTACCTCAAAACTAAATGCACATTTAGACAGGACTCCTGAGCTGAAACAACTGATGCATGAGTGTTTATACAGGACCAAATTCTCATTCCTCTGAAATCAATAGGAAATTGTTTTGTTTTGTTTTTTTACTTAAGCAAGACCTGTATTTGGCTCATAGCACAGGCTTGCTCATTTAATCTTATCATGACATTATATGCTTCACTAGTGACTTGTTCCTTTGTTTCAAGAAACAAATGAAAGGTTTTTGCAATTAGGATTTCCAAAGAGGTTGAAGTAATAAGTGTGACAGATGAGCTTTTCTGCCTCAGAAAGAATACGATTTTTATAGCTTGCCAATCTACAAGCTTTATGAAATCAAGTATTTATCTCAAAATGAGTGAATGTCCCCAATTTTTTTTACCAAGAAACTGATGATGAAAACAAAAGCTGACGCCATAGTGACCGAGTAACCTTTAGCATTTTTAGTCCTGTCAAGTCACATATGTTCTTTTATGTTCCACCAAGTTCTGATTCTATTTGAGTTGACAGATCTCCCCATCTGCATCTGCCAAAGGTCTTGCTACTTTCAAGCACATCTGGAAGGTACTACGACATACTCCGGTCTCCTGACTTACACACTGTATCATGTTGTCTTAAACAGAACACGGCCTGGTGATTGAAAGGCCAAAAAAAAAAATCCTTTCTTTCTATTGCTTTTGAAAATTGATTTAGAACCTCTAGCTTTGCATCTGAAACTTTTGTTTGTGTATTTCACGTAACTATAAATCACAGGAAATACTAATGCACTTATATTGTACCTTTTATGCAATGATCTGAGCACTTTACATGCACCACAAAAAATACAGCCTCAATACACTGTTGCAATCCCACTTTATTTTTTTACATGAATCAAGGTGAGAGAAGCTATGTGATTTGACTGAGGTCAGAATGAGAGCTGGGAATAGAAGCCATAGTACCAGGAACATTCCTTAACCACTAGATATCATCCTCTCTCAGAACGCGCAAACACCTTAATTTATGGACTGAAAATATTTATGGTATTGGGGGGGGGTTGTTTAAACTCCTCTCCAAGTCCAAAAGTCTTTTAATTTTAGAGAAGGTTGGATTCAGATAGAGCTGAAGTTTGTGACTTGGACCCATTTCTAATGAATTCAAATGAATGATAAGAATAAGGTCAACCTACCAGATTCAGACCTTGATTTAGAGAAAGATTTAAAACATCTAAGGGTTAAGGGAAAAGAAACATTAGAGTCCCACATATTTGTTCATGATTTATTTCTCATAAACTCATTGCATAAAAGCTGGTCTTTGTTCAGGTCCCTTATCTCCTGTTTCACATCCTAGAGACTTTTAATAATGGTATTTGAGGAAGCAACTATACTTGATGAGAAAACATTGACCATGCCACATTTTTGTTGATTATCAGATAATTTTCAAGGGAATACATCATCTTTTTATAAAAACTGAAATATTTATTTCTTAAACACAAAGGGAAAAAAGTGGCACAAAAGCCTTGATGGCTGAAATGTTGAGTTTTTCCTGGTACATAAGAAATAAATTATGTATACATAAATGTGCAAAACAGAGGGAAAATAAGCATATTTTTTATATACTTCTGATGCTAGAAATCTTGGAGAATTGAACAATAATTTGTTTTCTATTACCCTTTTATCATGAGTCTGCTAATTTTAATTGCAAAGTAACCTTCACCTTATTTTATAGCAGCTCTTTTCAGAAGAGAGCTTTAGGCTTTTGAAATTTTGAGGCAAGTTGCCCCTTCCCCGGGTCCCCTTTCTCTCCCTGCTTTTTTTTTTTGGATGACTTGCTGGATTTAATGAAATTTTAACTTTGAAGGAAATGTTTCATTCACTTCTTTGTAATTATTCCAGAAACAACTTTCTTCTCCTGATTAAGATTTTTCATTAGTTTATTAAAACAAATGCTTTCACTGTTTTGTTCAGCCTTTAAGCATAGGAAGGTGGCAACAAAAATAATAAATCTCTACATTTTTGTGAAATTTGTGTTTGTGGAAATTCAACTTAAAACAGCTTAACAGGGGTTTTTTGCATACAAAACATTATGGAAATAATTAGTAACATTTTTTGTTAGTTCTAAAATATCATTACAATATTTTGTTCTACCAGTGAAAATGATAAAAAAGGGAAACTGGCAAACTTATAGCAGTTTAGGTTGCATTATGTATCCTGGCCATCTTGAAATAGACCAATAGCATTTTATCACTTGTTACTTTAGAGGTCAAAGATGAATGCAGGGATGAGTTCAGAATTCAGAATGAAAGGATGGTTTAGGAAGATAGAATATTATTTGAAGCACCATAAAGATGTTCATCTATAAAATTAACTACATGATCAGTCCCATTAACGGATACAAATCCTTTACGATAAGTTCAAGTAACAAGTAACCTGTCATTGACCAATGACATAACTGCAACAGTTTAGTCTCTTGATAATATCATCTAGAGCAGAGGTTCTCAAACTTTTTCTTACTGTGTACAACTTTCCAGATTTACCACCTGCCTGCATACCCCTACCAGCATACATTTTATATTTTAACCCCTTAAATGCCAATTATTATTATAATGAAAATTAAATCCACCATGACAATTTCGCCACGCACCCCACAGAGATGCCTTCCTACCCCCTGGGGTACATATACCACAGTTTGGGAACCCCCGGTCTAGATCTAAAAGGATATACTGCCCCCTCCCCTGCCCCCACCTGCCTTAAAGCAGTTATTTGCCTGGATACATAGCCATCATTGCTTTGTGGTAACTTTGCATCACATCTCTCTTACTTACTCACTGGGCCCATCCTCTCTCAGGAACCAAAAAGCATGATTATAGAGACTCTCTTAACAAGGGAAAATAATAAATTAGGAAAGTATGTTTAGTACTTTCGACTGCAGTTTAGCAGGTAGAAACAAGAAGGACTTCACCACATGACTAAGCATTTTTCCTTGAACCACCACCAAAAGTGCTGTTCCGACAACTCTTTAGAAACTATTAATCTAGGACTGAGTTCTGCATGGGGCAGCTTGCCCCTGGGTAACAAGGGTACTCATTTCTGTCAAATGAACAGCAATTCAAGGCCTCTTTAAAATGCACTTGATTTTTGGATTTTCCCTGGAAAACAGACGTAATACACAGCAATCATGTATAAGCAACAAGGACTTTTAACAACTACAAACATGCATCTGTTTCGATAAGCCTGCTGATAGCAATGAATTTCCATAGGTTAAACATATCCTAGCCTAAAGGAGCAAAATTGGCTCTGCATAGCAAAACTATATAGAATAATACAATCACTATATAGCAATTCATTTTTTTTCAAAGCTAAGTGTTAGCTTTACTCTCTTTAGGTGTCAGCCATTTACTTCATTCAAGCTTTCTAAAAGGCTAATACTACCTCTAGAGAACACAGGTAGAAAGCAGGACTGGACTAACCTTATGGACAAATTTGTTCAGAGAGGCATGATCTTTCATAGTCTGTAGCTTACCTTGTCAGATGCTATGAATAGACTTGCAGAGAGCAGGGGTACTAAATAAGAAAGACTAAAGTAATTTAAAAACACTGAACAGGGAAAAGAAGAGGAAAGGATGGGGCACTAGTAAGAGTGGTAAAGGTGGGTTAGAGATCAGAAAGGATAACAAAATAGTTAACTCATCAAAGAGCAATACATAGCCTCAACAAACAGCAAGGGATCAGAGGAGGGGCAGACTGAAGTGCTCTGGGTTAGAATACATGGGGGTCATGGGGAAAGGAACTTAACGGTGGGTGTCTACTACAGACCACCCAACCAAGAGGAAGAGCTGGACTGGAAATTCTCAGGTCAGCTCACGGAGGCAGTTAAGTCAAGGGACGTGGTCATCATGGGTGACCTAAACTACCCGGACATCTGCTGGGAGGAGCAGTCAGCCAGGTCTGACCGCTCATGTAGGTTCCTAGACAAAATACAGGACCTCCACCTAACCCAGGAGGTACACAGTCCCATCAGGGGCAATGCCTTGCTGAACCTGGTCCTGGTCACATGCAATGACCTGGTGAGCAGACTGCGGGTTCTCGACCACTTGGGTGATAGTGATCATCGCCTACTGGAATTCACTATCCAGCGCAGGGTGTCAAAGGCAGTAGCCCTTGATTTCAGAAGGGCCAATTTCAATGAATTAAGGAGATTAGTTGGAGAGGCACTGAGGTCCCGGAGGGTAGGGGAGTTGGGAGTCCAAGACGAGTGGTCATTTCTTAAGGACATGGTCCTCCGAGCCCAAAGGGTGACAGTTCCAATGCTCACACGGCGGGCAAGACTGCTAAAAAGCCCCCATGGCTCACCAAAGGCATTCAGGAACTTCTGAAAGCTAAAAAGGAGGCATACACCCAGTGGAAGGGAGGGGCTATCACCAAGGAGGATTATACCTCCATTGCTCGAGACTGTAGGGGGGCTGTTAGGAAGGCTAAGGTGAAGACAGAGCTATGACTAGTGACCAGGATCAAAGAAAAAAAGAAGTTCTTTTTTAAATATAAAGGAAGTAAAAAGAAGGCATTGGGTAAACATGGGCCCCTGCAGGACACACTTGGCAATGTGGTGGTTGCACTAGATGATAAAGCTGACCTCTTTAACAAATTCTTTGCTTCTATTTTTTTGAGCAGGGACCAGGACTTCTCCCCCACTGGGATTCCAGATGGACTCAGGAGAGGCACTGCCAGGCCTAGGGTCAGAGAGGACCTAGTTAGGGAACTTGGTGGGGCTGGACATGTTTAAATCAGCAGGTCCAGATGGTTCCCTCCTCCCTGCCCCCCCTGGGTGCTGAGAGAATAGGCAGGGGTCATTGCGGGACCCCTGGCATGGCTTTACAAGCACTCATGGTGCTCTGGCCAGGTGCCAGAGAACTGAAAAAGGCCCAGTGTGGTCCCCATTTTCAAAAAATGGAGGAAGGAGGACCCAGGTAAATATATGCCCATTAGTCTTACCTCGGTCCCGGGGAAGCTGTTTGAGAAAATTATCCAGGAGCATATCTGTGAGGGACCACCAAGGGAGATTATGCTCGGGGCAATCAACATGGGTTCATTAGGGGCAGGTCCTATCAGACCAACCTGGCTGCCTTTTATGACCAGGTCACAAAAATCTTTGGATGCAGGTGTCGTGGTGCACATAGTCTTTCCTGACTTTAGAAAGGCCTTCAACACTGTCTCTCATCCCATTCTCATTAAAAAATTAGGCGACTGTGGCACTGATGCCTACACAGATGGGTCACAAATTAGCTAGAGGGCCACACCCAGATAGTGGTGGTGGACAGGTCATTTTCAACCTGGAGGGATGTGGGCAGTGGGGGTCCTGCAGGGCTTAGTCCTCAGGCCTACACTGTTCAACATCTTCATCAGCAACTTGGACAAGAGGGTAATAGGCACCTTGTGCAAATCTGTGGATGACACTAAGATGTGGGGAGAGGTGGGCACAACAGAATGGAGGGACAGGCTACAACTAGATCTGAACAGGTTACAAGGGTGAGCAGATGAGAATAGGATGGGAGTCAATACTTACAAGTGCAGGGTACTGCACCTAGGGAGAAAGAAGCAGCACCGTACCTATAGGCTGGGGAACTCCCTTCTTGTCAGCACAGAGGCAGAAAGGGATCTTGAAGTTGATTCCAAGATGAACATGGGCCCCCAATGTGAAGATGTCATAAGTAAGTTTAACTGCACCTTGTCATGCATCCACAGATGCATCATGAGCAGGTCCAAGGAGGTGAACCTCCCACTCTATGTGACATTGGTCAGGCTGAAGTTGGAGTACTGCATCCAGTTCTGGGCACCACACTTCAGAAGGGATGTGGACAGCATTGAGAGGGTCCAGAGGAGGGCCACTCACATGGCCAGGGGACAGCAGGGCAGGCCCTATGAGGAGAGGCTATGGGACCTGAACCTGTTCAGCCTCCACAAGAGAAAGCTGAGAGGGGATCTGGTGGCCAGCTAAAAACTTACCAGGGGGGACCTGCAGGGAATGGGAGAGTCCCTTTTACCCCAAGCACTACCAGGAGTAACTAGGAATAACAGCCACAAGTTGATTGAGACGGGCACAGGAACGTAGCATGGGGGCGGGAAGGAGGTCGTGTCTAGCCCCACTCACAGCAGCCCCAGCCCCAGCTCCCTGCCTCATCCCTGC
>NW_017728913.1:24701656-24708113 GCF_001723895.1 Crocodylus porosus | reverse complement strand
ACCTCCCCTACACCCCAGCCATATGCCAACCCTTGGCAGATCACTGAATCATCTCGGCTGTACTCCCAATACTGCATACTTCCGGTTTTGGTACCCTTCATAGCCCTCTCCCATCCTGGGTACTACTCCCCAAAGGTGACTCAGTTAGCCTTGAGTTCCCCACAATCCCTCACTCTGGTCTTGAGACAAACTCCCCCCAGGTCACAATGCCTAACCCATACCCCCAAGACAAAGATGGAGTACAAAGGAGTTCTGATGCAGCTATGTAGTCTGTATCACCGTGCCCTACTCCTCAACCCCTCCAAAAGGAGGAAACAAAAGAAACACAACACAACTATATCACAAAGAACCCATACGGTCCCCACCCTGGTCCTTCTGCTAGTGGAACAGGGCACATTTGTTCTCTATGAACCCCATAGGAGTTAGGCCCTATGTGTGGCTAGAGTAGCCCGTGGCCTCTTGCCCCAGGTAGTCTCCCCCTTCATTCTGCCCTGTGAGGTCTGTGGCACTGCTCCTCTTCTCCCCGTTAGGGATGTCCCTCTTCAGGTGCCTCATAGTACCTCCCCAAGAGCCTGGCTGCTTCTTATATTAAGGGTCGGCACCCAGCCTCTTGCTGTCTTGCTTCACAGCCCCTCTCGCTGCTCTCATCTGGTATGTCCTGAAGGGACAGCCTCCTCCGCCTCCTGGGTGCCCCCAGTGCTCCCACCTTCGATGATGTAGAGAGCCTCTTCTGGCTCTCCCGTCCCCCCAGCGCTGCTGCCTTTGCTGGTGCTGAGGGCCTCTTCTGACTCCTCAACCCTATTGTTGAGCTGTCCTCCACTGCAGCAGGGAGCCCCTGCTGGCTCTCTCTCCCAGAGAGTCTCCCAGGTGGCGTCCGGCATTGGTGTGTTCCCCGGTTCTGCTCTCTCCTCCCCTCCACCTTTCCCTGTGGTCCACTTTATCCACACTGGCCAGTGATTGCTGATGACATCACCGGCCAGCTTCAGCTGGATGAAGGCACGGCTTACAACTCGCGTGGGTTTCTTTCCTTGCTCCAGCTGCACCGCGGGTCCTGTTGCCGGTAAGTATTTTTCTTGTGCTATTTTTGTATTTACTTCTCTTTTTATGTGTGGTTCCCATCCCAGAGGTTCCCCGTTTATTGTTTGGGGTCCTTTCCACCACTCTTCCCTGGGACACCTACCAACTATGAAACTATGGAGGGATATAGAGGAACTGGTACAAATGTACTTTACTGCAGAGTTAACTAATTAGATCCACAGTAAAGCATCATTGTTTACAAGTGCACCAATATTAGGGTACAGCAAATTAACTCTGTCATAGGATAGTACCGTCAGGAATGGTACTATTGTATGGCAGAGTAATTACATGTGCTGAAATGCATGTGCAGACAGTGACAGGGCCTGGCTTTGGCATGAGAGTGCTAAAGTATGGGGACTACTTGCCCCTTCACCCCACACCTTAGCTCTCTCGTCCCCCAGCCAACCCCTGCCTGGCTGGCACCTGGAGCCTGGGACTGACCCCCCCCAGACCTTCTGCCAGCTCGGGGCTGTTTCACCCTGGCTCAAACTGCTGCAGTCCTGGGTGGATGTGCTGACACTGTGCCTGGTAGCAACCAACTCCAGTGCAATCTGCTTAAGAGTTTATCATATCACTTTAATGGCATGTGTAGATTGTAGTTTCACCCAGTAATTATAAAAGTTAGTCCAAGTAATGGGATAAGAATCTAGAGTTTCTGTTGAGACCACACTTAACACAGCTCAATGTGTGGATGATTTCTTGTTCTGAAATGTTTTGTGGAGCAAGGTCACTGAAAAGGATGCACAACATTTGAAAGCTTATCTATGTTTATTCCAAACATGCAGTTGGTCTAATAAAAAATATCACCAACAAAAATCTTTGCCTCTTTATTCAATTTTCTTCTCAATATTACTCTGCATCTCACTTTGGTCCTCTCAAATATTTTAAACAAAACTGAAAATGTATTAGATCTGGATATAAATAGGATTTTTAAGCAGCGAGGCATACCTTTTTGGATTTAAAAGCAATAAAAGAGTTAAAAATTAACATAGCAACAACAAGATGTCCTTGGTGTTCAAGCATAGCCTCAATACTTTGATGAAGAGGGCCACTATGTTGATAAGTGGCCCTTTTTCTCTATCATGTTTTAATGGGTGAACACACATCATGGAAAACTTTAATAAATTACACTTGAAGCAAAGGTATGGGAAGGCACCCAAACTAACTTCAGGGACAGGTCACAAACTTGGCAATAATGGCTGTTTGTTCACCTTATGAGCTTCTTGGAAACTCAACCCATACAGTCTTACATCCAGGAAGATATCCATACGGTTCCTTAGAATGCTTTTCACACTGCCATTTGAGGGGCACATGAGAAGCCTTCTAAATTAAGAGCTTTTTAGACTTGTTCCTCTTATAATGACATGCTTAAGACCCTCGACATTGAAGTCCTGGACTTCTGATCTAATTTTCTGTGACTTGATATGAAAAGGTTCTCAAATTTAATATCTGACACCACTATGAATTGTGTGTTAGAGGAAAAAAAGTCACCTTTTATCCAGCACTATTTTTAACTATCATAAGTGTCAACCTACACCTATAAGACAGATGATATATTGGATACACCATATAATTTTAATCTTGCAACACAAATTATCATAGAGCACTAACAAGTAAATCAAGTGACACTAATAAAATCTCCAACTTTATCAGCTGCATGGAAGGCATTATATTGAAGATCTGTATTAACTCCAAATTCACTTCCTTTGTCTGCTATATAGTATAGTTGCATCTTATCTTGCTACAGACCAGTTGTGTAATCCATGTACAGAACACAAGCAATAGCAATGAAACAGATGATGATAAAGATCCATATTGCAGATCAGAAATGTGTACTGCCAATCAGACATGAGAACTTTGCACTAAGTACAGACTGTAGTTGTGCACAAGTACTTTTTTTTCCTTCTGTCATTAAATTGACTTGAGGTAAATATGCAATTTCACTTTATTAGCAGCTTGCAGCTGTTTTCAGAAGGAAGTAACACAATAGAAATTTCTTGTGCTGAAGACATAGTTGGAATAGATAAAAGAGATATTTAAAGAAATGCATTACCATTCTCTGCTGTTCTCCAAATTACAAACAAGAATGTGCAAATTTGTAAGGTCACCTACTGGTTTTTTTGCACAATTGGACTAAGACTAAATTCTGTCTTGAAGGATGTATTTCTTCTTTCAAAAAAGAAGTATGGCTAAGCAAGTCTGATTCAGCTCCCATTAATGTATTTGTATTGGATGAGAGTTGGATCAGATCTAAAATTAATAAAGGGGGAAGAATTCATTGCATTTCCTGTTTGATTTCATTATAATCATAGGCATTTTTCTCACAACTCCTCATCCTCTGTGGAAAAATTAATCCCATTAAAATCTCCTTTTTTCTGTGTTGGTTGCGATTTTAAAAAGTGAAATATCATGGTTTAAAAAACTGAGCCTATTTTGTTTTAGGAATAGGAGTAAGGTCTACACTTAAACTTTAAAATCTGCCATTTCCTTTAATTTAAGATTTCCATCTCATTTAAGTAGGTAAAATAGTTTGCACAACTGCAGAAATAATTTGCCCACACACAAATAGTTTTGATCAGCCCAAATGGGATGGAAATTTCCATTGTCATTAATGTGTACAACACCAAAGCCATTTGGATATTATCATCCTCTGAGCCTTACCTTCTTTACTGTAATACTCTGTTCTCTGACATAAAATTTTAGCAATTTGAAGTTAAGGTTATACATATTGCATATGTCTGCATTCATTTATTATACTTTCCCCTTGAGTTATTGATTGCAGAATGTGAAGATCAATACTGATGTAGAAACAGTCATTAGTACAATTATTTTAATTATTCTTATGTTAGGCCACTGCACTTGATTGCACCTTTAATGATTTTGAAGAACTACCTAAGTACTTTCTATATTTATGATGCCCAAAGGTGTAATTTTGTTCTGTTTTTTTCCAAATAAGTTATAATGGTACAATGAACTGGATCCAAAATGGACTCAGGTGCCACAACTCAGGTCATTGCTATACCTGACTTTTAGGCCATTGACCCCCGAAAGGGAATCCAAAATCCTGTGTTAGGTGCCTAAGTTTTCTATAGGAAGACTTAGGTACCTCAGTATAGAACCTAGACATTGGGGTCTACGTGTTCTGAGGACGGAGTTGCCTACAGGTGACCAACAGAACATGCTGAGGACAAGGATGCTGAGGACAATCCTATCCTTTTCCAGACCTTAAGTGTTGCATGTGCTGTGTTATTCAGCTTGGGATTTACATGCTGAAAAGCCTTCACCCTTATTTTTCTTTTTAGTTTCATAAAGAGAGTTAGCGGGCACTTACAATTATTTTAACTCAGAGCTGGAAGATGAGGAGGTGCTGGTCACAGGAACAGCCAAAAATGCATCAAGTGGGGACTGGAATCCAGGATTTCCCATCCCAGGTGACTGCCTTAGCCGTTCAGCTACAGAACAATATTCACTATGTTCTCTCTCTCTGGCCCCATTAATCTTGTATTGTTTATTGCTAGTGATCTAGTCCAAACAGGAGTACAGCGTGGCCCATTTTGCCTAGTCTATAGCTTGGTAATTAGGCCACACTGTACAAGAGGCTGGGAAATCGTTATTTCAGTTTTCCTGAAGGGAAGAACTGAACTAAGGCAGAGGTGACCAACCCACTTGCAGGTGTCCCACAAGTGTCACAGCCAGCTGAACCCTGTGTGTGTGGCACCTGAACCCTGGGTACTCACTAAAGGGAGATGCCAAAATGAAGACAGAGACCAGAGCACTCCATGGAGTAGAGTGGGGGCTAGATATTGCTGAGAAGGTGTCACATATTACCATCAAGTGCCAGGTTCACGCTTAAGGCACAGTTGAGAGCCATATGAGCCTATGCAGGGGGAATGCATCTCTAAATGGGTGTTAAGACAAAAAGGCCTGCCTTTTCTGGTTTCTCTAGAAAATATTTAAGTCCATTTTTTAAATAAAATTACTTGCACTTAACAGCTTAAAATATTTTTTCTATCCCAGAGGATAGATAAAGTTTAGTGTAATACACATATTCAATAGCTTAAGGGAAAATAATGCAAGTGAATAATAATATTAGACAAATATTGAAGAGTCAGAGGGCTTCTCAGCTCCATCAAATTATTTATACACTCTTACAATCGTATATAGTCAGAGCCATGGCCAAGCACTTTGGTGCCCAGTACCATGTGTACTGCACCCCTATGCACTCCTACATAACTTTGCTTCCATTTAATTTCATGCCCACCATGTTAGGGAGCCCAATGCTGGTGCACTACTAGCACAGCTCTTGTTATATATGGTACAGTATGTAATTCTCTTGTAATTTTGTGGAACTCTACTTCAACTGTGGGGGACTTCTTATGAAGTCTCCAAAAACCTAATGGAATATTTGCACAATAAAATTTGCCCAAAGAATAAATTCCAATGTAAACAGTGCTTCTTTTAAACAATATGTTTAAGCTTATAAAAGTCAACCAAATCTTAATAAGAAAGATGAAGCAAGACTAAGCTATTTGAGATACGAATTAAAAATATCGTGTTCAATGCCAAAGCTGAGCCCCATGTTAAGCATTATGAAATTTAATGTTGTTCATATTACAGGCAGCAAGCTGAGTAAGCTACCAAAAAATTTCATGTGAGATCAAACAATGCAATATTTCTACAGCAGTATAAAGAAAGTCCAAATTGATTGCCTATATGAAATGTATGAAACTCTGCCAAGTTTCTTGTGCACAAGTGTTCACAATTTCCCACCATAAAACAGCACCACTGCAGCTGGCCCTAAGTAGCACATGTAGTGGCAGCTATCAGTGAAAAGCCAAAAGACAGCAGGTAAGGGAAAGGCTTGTAGTGATGATTTGCAGTTTCTACTTAAGTGAGCCCTTATTTAAATTTGAGATTATGATATCAGTGGGCACATCTACATGAGACACATTATTGTGCATTAGTGTGGGGCGTTGGGGTAGGTCACCCGGTTGTGAGTCACCCCAAAACCCCGAATGGCCCCTGGAGAGGAGGGGGTACGCGCCGGACCGCTCGAGCCACCGTTAATCTCGCCTGCCACGTCTTGATGGATTAAAGGGGTTCAACCAAATGGGGCGCTGACGGTCCAAACGAAAGGGGTGCCCAGACTCCAAAGTCCAGGGGTCCTGAGGGCTCCTCGCTCCCCTACACCCTCGCCCAAGCCTCCGGTAAGGATTTGTCCGGCCCTCAAGGCCTCTGTCTCTAGACCCGGGGGGGGGCTACAAAGTCCGCCTCCCTGCCCGCGGGCCTTCTTTCGTGGCCAGCTGGCCACCAGTCTTCGGAGAAAGTCCCCTCTGGTTGAGGCTCCCTTCCCGGGTTCTCCCGGCGGGACCGCCTCCGA
>NW_017728913.1:24691714-24701305 GCF_001723895.1 Crocodylus porosus | reverse complement strand
CCTTTTATCTGCCCGGGCCGGTCCCACACCGGCCCGGTTTACGTTCCGGCAAACTTTCAAGCCCCGGCCAGACTTCCGGGTCCAATCCCGGAAGTTGGACGGCACCCCGGGCTTTCTCGCTCGGGCCGGGTCCCCTGGGGTCCTGGCCCCCTCACAATTAGCCTAATTTAATGCTCATTACAGGTGCACATCTACACATGCAAAAAGTGCAACTATAGGTCTATTTACTCTTACAGCAGGCATTTTAAATGAAAACTGCAACACTTCCCCCTTCCCTCTCCAAAAAGAGTAATACCTGAATATGAGACAAGTCTATCTCAAGTAAACGACACAAGTCTATCTCAAGTAAACTGACCAACACAAACACAGATCTTATTTATCTATGAACACTTCCTTCTCTTGTAACCACATTTACTGAGGGGTTTGTAACCTCATCGTGAGTCTTTGAAACTTCCTTATCAATTCCTAAAGTTTAGGCATATCCATCTGTCCCAAACTTCTGGGCTCTAATTAAGAAAATCTTCACATGATGATGTGGCAAGCATCGACTTGTCATTTGTTACTCACTTTGGAGTCCAATAACTATAAAGGCCTTGACATAACCAGGGGAATCTGTCCTTCCCTATTCACCACTTCTGAAAGGCTCCTTCATCTGTCAAGGGTGGGAGGAAATGCCAAATGCCCTCTTCTATTCTCCCCATGCCATGACCTGGCATATAGGCTCTGAGGAAGAGGATAACTGGTATACGGTTCTTTGGACATGGGGCTTGAATCCAGGGCAATTTAGGAACGAGGGGGGAAGGGGAGGGATGGCAGGGGTGGCAGGGACAGGGGAGAAATTATAATAAAATGAATTCACCATTCCTAGGAAAAACAGAACTTTGACTGTTTGGAAACTGCTTAACATTCTCAAATATGTATCTTTTAGTAGCCAAGTATGGACAAACAGACGCTAGCATTTTAAAAACGCAACAGCCCCAAATATGCAGATGCTAGGGATATCCTAAAGCTCCCAATACTGACTGATTTTAAAAGAGTTATAAAATAAATCGGCAGTAGAGCTCCCCAGTATTCCTCATGGTTGGGTCCTTAAATCCTTTAAAAACATGCTGTAATTCTTTATGTCACACACACACATCCCCACTTGGAAAAAAAAAGGAGTCTGAGGAACAGTCAGGCTTCTAAAAACTCTATTAAACCACCCCCTTCCTTTCTCCTTTACCCTTTCCATACTTATTTTCTATCATATCTCCTTCTTTCTTCTGTTTCCCTCCAGTTCCCCTATGCTGTTCTCTTTCCCTTCTATCTTCTCATCTTAGCCTTATTAAAAAGCTCCTCAGCTTGCTCTGTATCTGCAGGGAGCAGGAGAGGTTTCCAATAAAAACAGTTAGTGATAGAAGAGGAACACTAGTCCTAGGAGGATTTTAACTCTTCAGATGGGTGTTTAACAGCTTATTACAGCTGCAGAAAGTGATTTCAATGGAAAGGCTGAAAATCTACCAGCACACAGATATATTGTGGAACATATACTCTAAACCTACCATAATTTAATTAAAAAATAAATCAAATCAAACTATTCTTAGAAGGTAAAGCCCTGGAGCAAAGAAAGCAGTTTCACTGCTGCTATTGTCTGATGAAATTGATGCATGGTACAGTATTTTATTAGTGAAGATTGTGGACCAAAGTATGCCTTTACCTGCACTGTATTCAAACTTACTGTAATTGTTGAGGCTACACAAAGTGAAAGTGGGGATAGAATATGTTCCTTACAATTGTAAAGATTCAATATCTTTCCAGAATCTAACAATAATGAGAAGGTTAAAGTAGATTTGTAAGAAGGCTGTCTTCAATATGCAGAAAGGAAACCGGTAAATACAATTCACTTAGTAAGTATTTATTTTCTGTGCCATATTCCAGGTTCATGTCTTAAATCACACAATGGATAATTTTTTTAAAAAGCTTCATAAAGTTGTAAGTAGACAAGCAGCTTTTGAACAAGTAGAATACGAAGGCTGAATAAGCTCCTTGCAATTATGGCATTTGGGAATCAATGAACTGAAACTACTGTAGAGATCTGATTTAAAATATCTTCTGGATATCAAAACAAGGATGCTGCTTTGTAGTAAAGTTTTCAAAAGCACGTAAGTAATTAGATGTCCATTTTTCAAAAATGAGTCAGGCCTTTAAGAGCTTAAGTCACTGCAAATCACCCATTCAGGCCAGGTACAGAGATTATACTTTTACCGATATAAGTGATTGGAAACCAGTCTATACACATAACAGAACAAAAGTTCAGCACAAAAAATAGGTCTATACCTGTAACAGAACAGAAGTTTGGCATACACGGACCGGTTTAAAAATGGTGGAAACCAGTCTATGATTTACCCCTCCCACCAAAGAGCACGTGTGTGCTGTTTGCTTCCTGTCTAAACTACTCCACTTACAAAATACCATGTAACTTAGCTTGAGTCTGCCTTGGGCTTTTGAATGTCTGTACTTAGCAAAAAAAATAGGGGACAGAGCCAGGGAATAGTGTGTAACTTCATTGACTGCCTGGCCTTTTAGTTTGTTGTTTTTTTCCTAGCTTTTTTTCCCTTCAAACAAGCATTTGCCATGCTGGCAATCAGATGGGCCCTTTGTCTCTTCCATTCACTCCAAAAGAAGGAAGTTAATTGAGTTGTTAACTAGCCTACTTCTCACTCATCATGGGAGTTGTGTTTTTCAAATATGTTTTTAAAAGCATGTCAGACTTTACTACTAGATTCTAGTTCTTCCTGCAGAGTTCTGGAGCATTAATCTTTATTTCCCTAGCCTCCTTCACTCCATTCACTGTGTCTCAGGGGGGTAATATGTGTTTTCCTGAGACTAACAGAACAGGGATAAACAGGTATTAAAAGCAAATCTGGTGCACTTTATCTTTTCTGTCCTGCTCAGAGGCAATAGGAAGAGACTGATAAAGAAACTAACATGTACTGAATCAACTGATGGACTTTTGAGAGTGCCAAGTTGGTGCACCTTTTAACACTATTAATACAAGATTTAGAGATCAGATAATCAGTAAGCATTGTGCAAATAATGACATAGGCACTGATAGCAGGCATGTTACTGTAGGAAAGAAAGGGAAATAAATGGAAATGTGACACTGAAATAATGCATTTATGAGTATTAATAAGCATACCAATGCATGCACTTCATAAACGCCATATAAAATCCACTGGCAATTTGTTAAGGCAATTCAGGATAAGTTCAGGTGCACTTAAATATCAATTTTAATTCTGAATGGATTCCAATGGGACATAAGAAAACCACTTTTGTAGCAACATCTAATCCTAAACACATTCTAGTCAAATTTGTATTAAGCTTTTTAGATTTAAACATTTCAATACATCTTCAGTCAGAAACACAAGCTGTTATTTATGCATGAAAGGGACTATTTATAAATATCTGATAAACTCTGCACAACTTACCTTTCCACAGAGACTTGGGAAGCAGGGCTGAAGAACTTTTGGAGGGAGAATGATTGCATTTTGAGTTAAGCTGCCTGATTTACTATTTTGGGAGTTATACTGGTATACTTAGGGCGTTCCGTTTGATGCATTTTAAAGTTGTATCAGGTTGCCAAGGCTAAGAAGCAGACACTCTAGACTAGGGACTCCCCAACTGTGGTACCTGTACCCCTGGGGTATGCAAGACATCTCTGGGGGCTATGCAAGAGAAATTGCGTAATGGCAGATTTAATTTTCATAATAATAACAATTGGCACTGAAAAGGTTAAAATATAAATCGCATGCTAGTAGGGGTATGCAGACAGCTGGTAAATCTGGAAGAGGATATGCAACAAGAAAAAAGTTTGGGAGCCTCTGCTCCAGACCAAATCTAAAGAATAACTCAGATACTCAAAAGAGGACTTCAGCACCCAACATCCACCCAAGTCCAAAATTTCAATCCGAAACATCACTGCTTGGCAGTTGCCTCTCCCTTGGGCAGACCTAAATTCGGCTGTATCTCCCTGCTTGAGCTAGGTACCTGTAATTACGTTTTTGTGTGTGCTAAAAATGGCCTCTCTCTGAGCATTTAATAGCCTAGCTCCCACATAAACTAAACTGATATCCAGCTGAAGAGAGACCCAAGTCCCTTGAGAGGCCTGGTATAATAAGGACACTCTGTGCACTTCCAACAAACAGTAGTGTAACCGTGGGCAGGTAAGTGGGGCACGAGCACCAGGCATTGCTTAAGGGAGGGCTGTGGAATGGATCTGGGGGACAATTCACATTTCCATCCCTTAACTGCTTTACTCCCCTGGCTCTGCACACACACACACATCCCTTGGATCTTCCCTACAGAGGTGCCAACTCTGGCAGCAGGAGGGGCAGATATGTGGCAGCAGTGCACACTGCAGGAGCAGTGGCCAGTGAGGGAGATCTTACCTCCTTTTTTTGCTCCTGAAAACCAGTGGGTTTGGGCCACTTGACTCATGGCAAAAAAAAGGAGGTGAAATCTCTCTCACCAGCAGTGAATTTCTGGCCGTGGCTCCTGTGCTGGCACTATCACTCACCCCTGCTGCTGATGGAGCCAAAGCTGGAGCAGGGAAGGTACAAGAGGCATGGGGATGCAGCGCTACCCACAGCATGGTACTTGCCAAACATGCGTCTGCTAGCAAGCACCCACGGGATTGGCCTCTCCACAAAAAGCAAGAGGAGGAGCAGTCACCAAGCTTATATGGTAGTTTGGGGGGTTAAAACACTCACTAGGGAAGTGGGAGAGCTCGGTTCTGCATCTACTCTGCCTGAGGTGGTTCAAAACTCCACCTTCTCCAACCCAACTTTCCCTGGAAGCTGGCACTCTCCACCCTCTTACTGAAACCGTGCCACAGTGCAAAAAGGAATACAGGATACATAGATTAGAAGGAAGGAGCAATAGGATGATGAACAGATTAAAGTGTTCATTTTAGGAGAGGGGAAACCTGAGTTTTGGTCCACAGAAACCAGAAATAATCTGTAAATATGAAAGACTGCAACTGTTTAATGTAAAGTGCATAAAACAGAGCTAATTAGCACAGGGGCAGTGCCATGGGAACATGGTTATACTACTTCTGGTTCTGTCATCCCTGCACAGTACTGCTACACACACCACCACACACACATGCACACAATTTCTAATTGAATGTAGTCCCTCCACTTTTTCTTCATAAACATAATGGCACTTTTTCTTCATAAACACATTTTCTTTAATAAACAGAATGGTACATCTACGGCTGGGACTTGCTGAGTCTAGGATAGACTATGGGCACCCACACATTTCCCAAAAGGCTCTTTGAAAAAAAGGTGTAAGCACGCATAACTCCACTGTGGTCACAGTGAAAATTTACCAAAATACTTCAAACCCCAGCACTGAAACAAATGCAACCATTTCATTCCAGATGGAAAAGTGCCTTACTTCTCTTTACATGCCATCCTTCATGGATAGTTTGCTCACTGTATTTACAGCTGCTAAGTCTTGCACTACTGTGCCTATGCCTATCTCCTGGTAAAAATTAAACACTTGAACTTTATCCTAGGTTTGAAACCAAACTGTAGTCCCCATGAACCCCTGGATCATGGGACTACAGGGCAGACCCTACACTGAAAGACTGCAGGACCTAAACCTGTTCAGCCTTCACAAGAGAAGGCTGAGGGGGGACCTGGTGACTGTCTATAAACTCACTAGGGGGGACCAGAAAGGTTTAGGGGAGACGCTGTTTCCCCTAGTGCCCCCTGGCATGACAAGGAACAGTGGACACAAGTTATTAGAGAGTAGATTTAGATTAGACATCCGCAAGAACTACTTCACAGTTAGGGCGGCTAGGAGCTGGAACCAACTTCCTAGGGAAGTGATGCTGGCTCCTACCCTGAGAGTCTTTAAGAAGAGGCTTGATGCCTACCTGGCTGGACTCATTTGAGTCCAGTCTTTTCTCCTGCCCAGGCGAGGGGTCAGACTTGAAGATCTACAAGGTCCCTTCCGACCCGACTTCTATGATTCTATGGAAAAAAAATTATAATAAAAAACATTCCAGTAGTTCCTAGAAACAAAAAATTATGCTTTTGAATCATCTTTTTGTACAGCGTAAATTTATTTATTATACAAATGCAGCTTATATGATGTAATTTAAGCACCAGTTATTAAATATGCGGCCTCTTACTTGTTCCTTCCCTTTATTCTACTTTGTTTCCTTCATTCTGTTGTTTTACTAATGAATCATGTTTGTGTGTCCTAGTTTTAAGTGTGCGGTCTTTTTCAGTTTTATATTAATAGTTAGTCTCTCTCCATCTTTTCCTCCCATTTTCTTCCATGCTGTATTGCATCATCTCTTACTGTTCTCTAAGCACTTGATGACATAATCATGAATTTAAGTTCATTAATATTCATCAACACTTTCTTCCCCCACCCCCCAATAACATTTATGATTTTTTTTCCTTGCTGTTTTTCATTAAAATGTCCAGGAAGTATTTTATTCATTTTAATGAGTGTTTGTGAGCTCTGGCTAATGAACAATTCATAAATACTTTTCCTATATGGAAAGCCATGAAGTGAAATTGCCTGATAGGTTCTAAGTTTTGCAAGTCTCTAGGATGACAAAGCACAACAGAGAGAACTGAAATGTGAATTATCTGTGGAGAGGAGCTTTTTGATTCTCCATTGGAGAAACTCAAGTAACTTTGTGTTTCCTGTTGTTACATAAGAGAGTAAAAAGAGATCTTGCAAAACTTCTGCATTTCAAACTGTCCTCTATAAATAAGATTAGATGCACCATGAAAGCATCAATTCTGAGGCCTTCCACTCATTACAACAAGTGTGCATGTACACACACACATACCACCCCATCACCATTACTTTTGCTGTTTACGAGGAAGATGACAGAGCTTCTAGAGTTGAATTACAGTAATGCAAAATATAAATCTAGCAAGGATTAGAGAAAGAGCTGCAAGAAAATGCTAGTAGTAATAAATGGAAAATGATTATCGTGAGAAGGCAAGACCCTCTCTCTGTGTTGGCTGTAGTACCACAGCAGGAAAACACTGCATTTGTGGTGAACACTTGGGGAGGAAGTTGAGATTTGGAGACCAGACAAGGAGGTAATTTAATGGGTGCAGACAGAAATGCAGCCCGCAGCTGTAACACAGAACGATTTTTGCCAAGCGTTCTGAGTTACGTTACCCCAGACCAAACAGAAGTTCACTATTGGGTCCAGGGAAATCCAGCTGCAGAGCCTCCAGCCAAATTCCCATAGCAATGGCAGGCTCTCTGTCAGGGCTCCTTTTCAGAATGGGAGGGGGGAAAGACAGTGGAGAGAGCTCATTCTTACAGCTCCCCAGCTGGTGCTAAAGGGTGGGGTGTGTGAATTGGAGCCTCCCCCACCTTGGAGGGTCTGCAATACATCTGTCCCACTTACAGGGGGGCTGAAAAATCCCCAGACTCCCTCCCTCTGCTCCCTTTCCCCTTCTCCCAATCTGAAAACAGCAACAGGCTGGGAGATCCCCAGACACAACTTACAGAAGACGCTACATTTTGTAATATCTTTAATGACACCTCATGCAATGAGGGGTTAAATTTTCATCCAATTGGCCATTTTGAAGCTGTTTGCAGCAGTGCACTTGTGTTTGGTTACAGCTGTAAACTGCTTTTTTGTGACCCATCAGGCAAAAATTGTCATTTTTGTCTGCACCTCTGAGTTACAATGTTATCCCAGACCAAACAGAAGTTCACTGTTGTTTCCAAAAGGGAAGGGAGCCTGCAGCCAGGTTCTCATAGTGATAGCTACAGCTGTCTGCCAATGCTCGCTGTTTTCAGAATGAGAAAAGGGAAAGGCAGCAGAGAGAACTTACTCTTGCAACTCCCCAGCCGGTGTTGAAGGGTGCAATGGGTGAAATGGAGCCCCCTCCCCCCCACGGGCTCCAATACAGCCACCCCACCATCCAGGGGTGGGGCTGAAAACCTCCCAGACTGAACTCCCTTTGCTCCCTTTCCCCCCTCCCATTCTGAAAACAGCGATAGGTTGGGAACTCCGCAGACCAAGGGCAACGCGTAGGGGGTGCAAGCGCACTCCCTGAGCATGGTGGTGCACCCCCTGCAAAAAGGCACTGCTCGCCACCCTGCTGCCTATGGCATCTGTGGGTGGTTGACAACCCCCTCCCCACCACTGGAAGCGTCTGCGGGAGTTCCCTGCTCACCACCGCCATGCTCCTGCTGCCGCACTCCTGCTGCTGCCAGCACAGCCATGCCCCCCCCAGCCGCCGAGGGCATGTGCCACTCATGCCGCAGACACATTACAGAAGATGCTACATTTTGAAACATCTTCATGGAATACTTCATGCAATGAGAGGTCAGAGTTTCACCTGATTAGCCATATTTTAAGCTACCTGCACTATTTTAAGCTTCATGCACTTGTGTTTGGTCACAGCTATAAACTGGATTTTTTACAAAAAATGAAATACTTTTCATAGAAAGGTATCTGTTTCTTCTCCTCCCCTCTCTCCTTTAAGCTCTGTTTTTATTTTATTTCATTTTGGCTGCTTTTTGATTAAAAAAAAACCCTCTCAATTTTCTGATGAAGATTTCTTTTAAAAGTAACCAAAAATGTTGATCTGAAATAAGTGTGCGGGGCAAAATGTATGCCTGACAGTGCTGGTTGAGATAATAGTAAAAATCATAGAAAGGAGGGCTGAAAGGGACCCTCCTGCTTAAGGACTGAGAGTCAGTCCAACCCCCTGCCTGAAGCAGGATCATCCTTATCCAAACCATCCTATACTATCCACTACAACGAAATGGAAGAGCACCATAAATATCTGCTCTAAAATTCCTAATTACTTGGACAGATATGATAAAAGGAAAAGAACACCAATAAATGAAAATGTTTGACATGAATGTGTCTATATGAGCCAAAAAATGAAAGAAATGGATGAATCATCCATCAAGGATGTAATAGTAGGTATGTTATAGGATCTGGGCAAAAATAGCACTCACTGAACAATTAATGTTGAGATGCACAATAATTTTATTCACTCTGGCACAGACAGAAGAGACAATTTTCACCCAATATGGCCACAGAAAGCAGCTTACAGCTGTGACCAAACAGAAGTGCACAGCTGCAAACAGACTAAAAAATGGCCAGTCAGGTGAAAATCTGAAGCCTCATTGCACGAGGGGTCAGATAAAACATTTCAAAACATAACATCTTCTGTAACTTGTGTCTGCCTGCCTCCCTGTCTCGAGCTGTTTTCAGGATGTCAGGGAGGGGGAGCAGGGAGGGTTTGGTCCAGGGATTTTTCAGCCTCCACTGGAGGATGGGGCTCCAATTCACCTACTGTACCTTCCAGTGCCAGCTGGGGAACCCCTAAAATGAGCTCCCTCTGTTCCCTTTCCCCCCTCCCATTCTGAAAACTTTGCAGCCTTCCATGGAGAAAGAATTGTTGCTAGGGGAAACCAGCTGCAGGATCCCAGCCATCAGCTAGATTCCTCTCCCCACTGGAACTGACAGTGAACTTCTGTTTGATCTGGGGGATTGCTGGAACTCAGAACGCTTCCTGCAAAGTGTGTGTGTGTGGGGGGGGGGGG
>NW_017728913.1:24680789-24690957 GCF_001723895.1 Crocodylus porosus | reverse complement strand
AGAGAATACCACCTGTGCACCAAATTCCCTCAGCACGCTGCCGAGAGCCTGGTAGTCCGCCATCAGGTGATCGGGGGTTCTCCTGGCCGCATCATTAGTACCCACATGGACAAGGACTCTTGCTCATTTGACTGCACAACCAATAACCCAGGGAAAGCACAGTTGGGAGTCCCCACAGCAAAGGTGATGTTAAGTGTCAAAACAGAGGATCTGTCAGGTACTGTCACTTAACAGAAACATTGGAAATGTGGGACATTCCCAAGAAGGCTAATCATGTCAGTGGTATCTATGTGGAGTGCGGGGGAAACACTAGTATTATAAGCAGCTTGGAACGCTAAAACTTACCAGAATGTGGGATAGCCATCTGTGTTGTCTGCTAGCAAGTGGGTTCCAGTTGTGGGGGAAAAAGAGCATTGTCAAAGGCCATTGTTGGGACTATGCTTGCTGGTAGTGGTAGGAGGATGTCAAGAGGAATTTGGGGGTTGGGAGGCATCAGCAGAATTTACAGGGGTATGTGATTAGAGAATGATGGGACAGTTGGCCATGGATGTTGTTGGATCAGTCTGATGTGAGGTTGAGGCCAAAGCTACTCACTGTGCCATAAGAACTATGAAAACAGATGAAGACACTCCCCAAAGTCCCCCTGACCCTGGCCCATACTTTCTTCCTCCTGTGTCTGATTCATTACAGTGGCAAGAGCAGGGGATCTCCTTGTTCTTAGTTGACCGTAAAGTCAGCAATGAAGTGGGGATCTATTGAGTTATCAGAATCCATGACAGCCTATCTAGTAGGTACAAGTCAACCTCCAAGTGCTCAAGACCCAAATGATGTCATAGGCCTTCAGCACTTTGGTTTTGACACCGAGGCCACCATGTGTACATATGTACACTCACTTTTCAAAGCATTTTAAATGTTATGTCTTTCCATGTCCTTATATTAAAGTTGTAATTCCTCTCTATCTAGAGTTGTTAGTTAGCAGAATTTAGCCTTGAAAACAGGTCATATTTTGTTCCTAATTAGCTACTTCCTGAGAACAGTAGGTATAGATAACATTATTCAATAAGCCTGATGTCTCAAAAAAGTGATTAAGACTGCAATTATGCTATACAACAAAAGCATTTTATGAAATACAATCAGTTAAATTTTATCAATAATGAGGCTTCCACCTTCATTAAGTACTTAATGCTATCACAAACACAGGTGTATGTGGTTTCTCCACTCATTTCTCCTTTCAATAACAATATTACATTTCTCATTATATGAGGCAGCAAGGGAAAGGAGGAAATCAGTCACCATCTTTCCATCCAATTAAAATGATGAGAAAGGACACTTCATTTATCTTAATTAATGCTCATCTGAATCAAGATACTGACTTCTGAAGGTAATACCAAGGTTTTCAAATAACCAGGTGAAATAATTTCCTTTTTTTGTTTCAAATACTCTGGCCATGCACAATACTCTATCAAAAGGATGACAATTACAGTAATAAAAATTATTGTTATGACAATAACTACATTTCTTTCTTGACATACAGGGCATACAACTCAGCTGATATTAGAAAGAAAACGAGAAAAGGATTATTCAACTAAAGAAAAAGGATTTGGACAATAGCTTAGCTGGGGAGAGGAAGGGAGGCAGGAAGGCACCAATTCCAGGCACCAGCTTGAAGGGGGCACCAGAATACTGCTCCCCACCCCTGGAGCAGCCCCACCCCCTCTAGCTATAGAAGCCAAGCTAAAAAAGCCTTGTACCCCAGAGCTGTAAGAGCAATTTCATAGGCATGCAACTAGCCAGTGAAATATACAGAAATTAATTCCAAATAGGGAAACGTGTTCTCTAGCAACATTATTTCCACAATGGCAGAAGCACTGATCTGGTTATTTCACAGATCACATGATTACCTTACAAGCTGTACACTGAAGAGAGATCGAAGGACATAGCTCAGTGAATCATAGCTAGACACCAATCTCAAGTGTTTCCACACAAAAACTGATACCAAACATACAGCTGTGTCCTTCCCAATCCCCTCTCAAATTGCATTGTGTTAAGTTCTTAGTCAGGACCAGATAATGCAGTTCCTGCTGTCTCAGCCAAACAGGTTTTAGTCAAGCATGTGAAACTTATAATGATAATAGCATGGCTCTCTATCCCCCTAGAGTGGCATACAGCTAAATGGTTCTAAGTCCGTTACAGTCTTAAAGCTGCATGGAACTGGTTCTCGAACATAGGCAGTACAGACTCATGACAAGGTCAATGGGGGAAAAAAGATCTGGAGTATTCCTAATTATGCAAACTCAGGCCTTTTCTTTTTATCAATGACTACTATTAACCTCTGAGTTCAAAGTCAACAGCCTGAAATAAAGACACTAAAACTGAACTGGGTGTTCACAATAATCTATAGCAGGTGACATCAGTGAGAGGGAGCAGACAGATCAGCAATGACACACACCGAAAGAAAGAATCATCTCCCATGAGGAAAATAAGATGCTGTGACAGGTATTGTCTTCCATCAGTTTCCTATTGTGTGTCTGTCTTGTGAATCACTGGAAGTGAAACCCGGCATAACATCCATTGAAACTAACTATACACAAAGTGGTATTAAGGAAATGGCAAGCAAACTGAAAAAGCAGATTAAAACATTTTAATCTTTTTCTTTTAGTAACTGGAAGTGTTACTTGTAAAAAAAATAGTAGGTATAACAATTTCAGATTGAGGTGTGGTTCACAAGACCTTTAAAAAGTAAAATAAAGGGAACAGCATCTCTGCTTCATAGTATGTGGAAAGCAGATTAGCTCTCTTAAAGATAATCAGCAAAATAAGGAATGAACAGCTTGAAATCTTTTCTGCTGCTTGGTAACCAGAAAATAGTGCCTTTTTAAGTATGAGCCCTTAATACAATAAATGTTTTCAATTTCTTTGCCTGTCAGATTCCAGATTTTCTATACAGAATCAGAGTAGAAAGCAGTATGAAAAGCAACAGCCCATGCAACAATGCAAACAAATCTAAAGAAAATAGGGAAGGAGGAGTCAACATATACCCCAAAACAATTTTTGAGTGAAAGGACAAAAGTCAGAAACACAACTTCCAGAAATGTAAACAGTGCACAAAAGGGAAATTGATGTTTTCCATTATAAACTCTTTCAGGTACTATAAATGAGAGTACTTAAAATTCAAAGCAGTTTGGACTAAACCCCATCCAATGTACTTGTCAGTTATATTTCTTGGGTATGTAATTTACTTGACAGGCACAGTTTAAATGTTTTTTAAATAAATCGCTATACCAGGAAGAGACGATGTCTGGTAATACAGCTTTAAGTTTTATTAGGCTTTTAAATGCAACCAATTTGTTAGGGTGAAATCTTTAGATGTGATCCCTAAAACCTGCCTGTGAAAGGTGCCATTTGGACTGACTTTTTCCTCATTGAGCCATCCAGAGATTTTATATTATTCATATGCAAACATTCCTGTAATATATTGTCCTATGGGGTGACTACTGTGTTGATATTCCAGCTAAAGGTTCTATAGCTAAATACCCCACTACAGAAGAATAGATTCTGTGAAAAATATCACTGGATAATATTTCATGCCAAACAGTGAAGAAAACAATTATTTTTCCAAATTTAAATCTATCTTCTCTTGGTGTGTCACATGGTCCTCACTTCTTCCTTGGAATAAGTTTATTATACAATCCATATTTTTGATGATATTCCTAAATATTGAGTATCTGACATACATATTCATCTAGACACAGCTGATACGTGTGAGAGACTACTGTACAGTAGTGATGCCTATGCAAGCACTGATATTGTTTGGAGGAGTTGCTTACCTTCTTCAGATATTAAGGAGTAAATTCTGCAAAGATAACCCTGCCTGGACTTTAAAAAATGGTCTGAAGTACACATCCAACCCAACCTTGGATTTTAAACATAACCTCCTATTTCACGTTAAAATTTAGAAACACAATACTTTTATCTAAATAAGTAATCAAAATTGAGTGAAAGCTAAGAGCTGTCATTTTCCAAGGGCTGCCTTGAGTCTAAGAAGTTTGATAACCATTGTATTAGGCAGATGTTGCAGATATCCCAGTTAAGCTTTGGATACCTCCTGGTACACAAAAGATAATAGTTGAGTTAATGCTAAAAAAGTCCTGTAGCTTTCACCTCTAATTAGATAGGATAATGTTCGCAAACCATACCTTCAAAAATATAAGGAATGCAAAGTACCGATTGCTTATTCATATTTAATGAATATGTAGTTCATTCTATTGATTTTCATTTCAATATAGTGTGGGAATCTGATGTTCTCCATCTATATTAGCTATCTATCAGGCCATGGTGCAAGTTTATTGTACTACTGCAAGTTTCTGTGGCATAGGGCAGGGTTTCTTCTGTGAATAAAAATAGGGATGGCCCTGGCTATTGCTCTACTGAGCAGAAGATTTTATGCTGACTTTCATTTTTGGAATGACAAATGATTAGAACACTGTGACCACTTTTATTTAAGAGGGCTTAATGTAAACACATGCAGAGGCATGTGTGACTGGTACATGCATTTATAAATAAGTAAATGAAAGAATCAAATGTACACTTTTCAGTGGTATACATAAATCACCAAGGTTACCTTTTCTTCTGATTAAGAACTAAACATAGAGTCTCACTGATAAATGACATTTTGGACACATGCATTTTAACTTATCATTTATAGATGGCCATACCTGAAGATCTCTAAGAGCTTTAACAAAATTAAATACATTTACACAGAGTAACAATGCTGTTATTGACTAGCAGAGTAGGAAAAAAGCCTGAACTCCACCCCATCTCCCTGTGACACGAAACCCCCAAATACCCAAGTAAATCCAATAGTCTTGAAACCAGTCAATAAGGTATCAAGGCACTCAGGCATATGCAGATGGATTGAAAATTCCAAAACTAAAACTTCAGGAAAAAAGTTCTCTTTTCTTTTTAGGATACCTCCAAACTAAATGCATGCATTATTCCAAAACAGATTACCAATTCTAAGCATATCTGGAACATTACAGCTTCAAATGAAATAGTTACTATACCTTCACCTTTAAAAGATCACCCCTTCCACTGCCCCACCACCCTATAAATCTGTCTGAAGTACAGAACATATCTACCTTTTCAATAAACTGGAGTAAGGGTGCAGAGATGGGGAAGCTAGCCGTCGTATGCTACCTGCTCCTCCCATCTCCAAGTTTGTCCCAGCACATGCTATTTTCGCATGCTTTTTTTCTGGGGTATATTTGTGCTACCAGAAAATCCTGCACTGCAAATTAGCAGTGCCAAGCACGGTTTAACATGCAATGAGTGCAGTTTGTGACACCACAAAGCCGCCATGCCTGCACATCTGAACACACCGTAAGCATGCAAGCCAGAAAAAAAAGCAGAAGCAAATCCAAATTATGACAGTCTGCCTGAAAATCCGAACTGTGACAGTCTGCCTGCAAACACCACCGTACACAACAGGTGAGGAGACAGCAGCTTGACACAATGCAAAAGAATATGCTGACAGTTATACTGACCGAACAGAGTAAGGCATACATGGCCAAAGCCTGCAAAAGAAACACACACACAGATGATATACATTTCATCTGCAGCAAATAGACCTTTCAGCAGTTAATTTGCCTTACAATACTATGAGAGAGAGCCAGAGAGAGATTTCTATTGGCTTCCATGAGATTTGGTTCAGGCCCACAATAAAACATGCACAGAACTCCTTTAGTTAAAAAAAACCCCACTGGTTTCTTAAGTCATCTGGTGCCTTCTGTATATAAATTAGGGATGGCTGGATAATAATTACATACCTTTGACTAACCTGTTTCTATCAATCAATGCATACATCATTTGAAGGTACATAATTTTCAGCATTCAGTCAGCTCTACTACAAATATTAATCCGCAGTTTGATCATACATCAGGAAGGCAAGAAAATATTCATATGATTTTTCATCCATTCTTTAAAACATTTTCTTAAAGTACTTTAGTGTCCATTGAGAAATTAAGTCTTCAAAACATCCCTTGGCATTCTTTTCCATGTCTCATAATTTGCTTTATATACAGTCCTTGAAGGACAGACACATTCAAAGCCTAGTTTTTTAAACAAATAACTACTAACTATGGATCATAATTTTGTCATCAGTCTTCAGGCAGAACTCCCCATTGAAATCAGTTACAGTTCACAATATTTTAAGAAGTGTGTGCTTATTGGTATTTGTGTATGATGTGTGTGTGTGTGCACACATATACACACATGCATGTGTGTGGCTGTAAAGAAAAACAAATGCAATCCTAGGGTGTAGAAGGCAGTATATATTAAGAGAGACTGTAATAATAAGATCCCATTTAGAAAACTGAATGTAGTTTTTGTCAACATAAAACTGGAGCAAGTTCAAAGAAGGACCACTAGAATAATTTAAGTGGGCCTTCTTTCTTCTGAAAGCTGATGAAAGGAGCTGGGCTTGTTTAGCTTAATAAAACAGGAAAGAGAAAGAGAACGTGGTGCGTGTGTGCGTGCGGTATATATAGCATATACACACATTTAAACAAAATGCACACTTACTGTAATATATGCATATATATGTTATACACTTACACACAAACATATGTATATAGTATACACACAAAGTACAGATATATTTCATCCTTTTTTAATGGAAATGTCTCAGTTTTAGATTATTAGCAGAGTATGGAGCTTTCCTTAGCGAAAATTACTAGAGCTGATTAGAGAAGGGTTAAGTGGACTTTCATTTCATGATATTCACAAAGTACCTATAATCTCAGAGGAATCCAAAGCATTTAAATTAACCAGGCATACAGCTCAGCCAATATGGATATCACAGGCATGGGTATCCTAATAAAACTGAAAGTAGACATACTTAAATGATTTGCTGAAACAGGACTAAAGTCCTGCTAATTTTTTTACAATGACAACACCTAAGTTTAAGATGGTGTGGGTGCCTGTATTTCAAATCATTTCTCCTCTCCAGTAAAAGCAGGTTCCCTCTATGATATTATAACTAGAGACTATTTTACTTTTTGCTCTGGGGTATTAACCTTAGGGATAGATTTCTCAGGGAATTGAATATTTTTGCCTAGAAAGTATGACAAGTTACTGTATTTCCTAAAATTGTGATCCATTAACACTGTGTGATGAAATATTTTTTTATGAATTTGTAGGTATGTTATACGTATTTCCCTTTGCAGGGAAATGTGTTGGTACTTAACAGAACAAGATGGGGCTCTTATAAAGTGCTCCAAACCTCCTGAGGTAAGTTTTAAAAATTCCTGAATAATATGCCTCTGTTTCCTGCTCATCTCTTCCCTTCTCTGCTTTACACAGTTTGTGTTTAATCAAGGAGAGACAGTTAAATACATAGATTAGAAGGGTGCTGTCTTACAGTTCATCAAACCAATCAAGTTGTACTGGAAGAACATATACCTATGATTGATAATAAGCAATATTTTAACAAGCAAGGGTATGAATAATTCATTCTTGATGTGGTCCTTGGACTGGAATCCCTTGGTTCTTCTCAAATTCACTACTTTAGAAGAATTACTCTGAAGAGATTTCACATGACACAATGATTCCTTTGTACTTGTCAGGGAGTCAAGGTGGCCTCTCATCAACAATATGGCTTCAGGTTGATTTTCCTTCTCCTCTTCAGAGTCCATTTCACTCTCCTGAATACTGATGAGCACAGATCTCTGCTTTGTTCCTTTCCATGACTTTCAGTCTTCATTTTAAAGGAGTTAAATTTCGAACAAAAACTGGAAATGGATTGTAGCAGGGGTATGTAGTACTGTTAGGGGAAATGCCTATTTTCCCTAAAATGTTCTGAGCAAGCTAAATTTCCTTATTATTTTGGGGAGCGGTAACTACAGAGCATGGTATGGATAATATCACATTCATCAGCCAGCCTCTAGACATTAACATACATTGCTATGAGAAAGATTCCCTTTTTTAAATGAAAAAAGCAGGAGGAGGACACCTAGTGAGAATATTGTACATACAGAAACTGTACTCTGTTAGGGACTGCATATCCAATTTTAACAGATTTTGGATGTGTGTATTTTAACAGTCTATATATCATCAGATATTTTCCTCCTACAGCTCTCCATGCCTCATTCCATACATGAATAACATCACTCTATTAGCAGCTTCAATATTTTGTTTTACATCCTTGCCTTGTTCACTATACATTATTCCAACCCTGCACTAAAGTCAGAAATATTAGTTTTCCTCATTGGCCTTTTTATTCACAATCATTAATATTTACAAGACACTTGTCAGGCAAGACATTATTCCCACACTGGCAGGAAGCTGAAGCAGAGAGAAATTAGAGTAAGAAAGCATCCACTAATTTTGGGTGCCCAGTTTGAAACTCCTTGGACACATAATAAAACATGTATGTTAGGTTCAAACATAGCTCCCCTTGACTTCAGCTGCAACTTTTAGTATGCTCTGCAGAAGTGCTGGGGACTCAACAGTACCCAGAAAAGAGATATGCACAATTACCGACAGCCTGTGAATAGTGTGATTTCGAGTGACTTGCTCACCACATAGGAAAAATAGAATCCAATTCTCTCAAGTAACATTAATCTGTTTTAACAATAAGACTATCTTTTCTGTTCCTGCAATCTTTTTCTCATTCACTACAAAACTTTCAACTCTTGCAGAAAAAGGATAAAATTCCTGCAACCAACCTCATTTACTACACAAACTCGATTCATCCCCAGATCATTTCTGTCCTATGACCCAAAGGAGTGAGGGGAGAGGGAGGGAGGAAACATGTAATCATGTTTTGGAGACAGTGTCTTTCCTCTGTCTTTGATCTCTGATTTTCTCTCAACTCCACATCCCAATCTTCTGGAGCTAGCAGTTGCATTCCCATTACCCTTCCCCCCTCAACTCTCCCACTTACTATTTCAATATTCCTGCCCAAGTTACTTTCTCCTTGGCCTGGCTTTTCTTCCCTGACCTCTTGATTCTAACACTTTGATTTTTCAGACTGTTTGGGTACTGCTAAAAGCACAGGAAATACCAGGCTCCAAGATCTCAGTTACAGGGCCCAGCCCCACCATACCTAAAGAGGCTGGAAGTAACCACAGTATCATAGTGTTTAGGGTCGGAAGGGACGTAAACAGATCATCAAGTCTGACCCCCTGTCCCAGGCAGGAACGGGTGCCAGGGTCATATCACCCATGCCAAATATCTGTCTAGCCTCCTCTTAAACAACCCCAAGGTGGAAGAGAGTACCACCTCACCTGGGAGCCCATTCCAGAGCCTGGCAGCCCTAACTTTAAAGTAATGCCTCCTGATGTCCAGCCTGAACCTTCTCTCTAACAATTTGTGGCCATTATTCCTAGTAACCCCGGGTGATGGCTAGGAGAACAGAGCCTCCCCCAATTCTCACTGGTCCTTCCTGGTGAGTTTGTAAATGGCCACCAGATCCCCTCTCAGCCTTCTCTTGTGGAGGATGAATAGGTTCAGGCCCTTCAGCCTCTCTTTATAGGCCTTGACCTGCCGCTCCTTGACCATGCAAGTGGCCCTCCTCTGGACCCTCTAAATGCTAGCCACATCCCTCTTGAAGCGTGGTGCCCAGAACTGGATGCAGTACTCCAACTGTAGCCTAACCAATGCCACACAGAAGGGAAGGATCAGCTCCCTGGACCTGCTTGTGATGCATCTGTAGATGCATGACAAAGTCTGGTTAGCCTTACTTACTGTTTCCTCAGATTGGCGGCTCATGTTCATCCTGGAGTCAACAAGTCCAAGAACCCTTTCGGCCACCATATTGACAAGGTTTTTCCCAGCCTATAGGTGTGTTCATAGAATCATAGACTCAATGAGTCGGAAGGGACCTAGACAGATCATCTAGTCCGACCCCCTGCCATGGGCAGGAAGGAGCACTGGGGGTGGCAGAGGTCAGAAGACCCCAGCCAGGTGCCTATCCAGTCTCTTCTCGAAGATTTCCAGGGAAGGTGAGAGCACCACCTCTCTGGGAAGCCTATTCCAGGCTCTGGCCACCCTTACAGTGAAGTAGTTCTTCCTAATATCTAACCTAATCCTATCCTCCCTCAGCTTGTGGCCATTGTTCCTGGTGACTCCAAGGGGGGCCCTGGTGAACAGACTTTCCCCGAGTCCCTGC
>NW_017728913.1:24675658-24680778 GCF_001723895.1 Crocodylus porosus | reverse complement strand
CTGCCCTGCCCTGCCTCGTAGGGGTCCAATGTTACCCCGAGACTTCTTGCTACCTATATACTTGAAAAAGGACTTTTTGTTATCCTTAATCCCAGAAGCTAATCTAAGCTCTAGTGCTGCTTTAGCCTTCCTTATTAAATCCCTACAAGCTCGGGTCAGGGAGGTGTACTCCTCCTTTGCCCCTGCCCCCTGCTTCAACCACCAGTATGCTTTTTTCTTTGCCCTCAAGCCAGCCTGGATATCCGTGCTCAGCCATGGAGGTTTCTTGGAACCTTTTCCCACCTTCCTGCGCAGAGGAATTGCGTCCTGCTGCACCCCAAGGATAGCCTCCTTGAGGAAAGACTACCTTTCCTGGACCCTCATACTAGCTACACCCTGGGCTCCAAGTGCCTCCCTGACTACTGCTCTGAGCACATCAGAGTTTGCTTTCCTAAAGTCAAGCATTTGCGCTGTGCTTGTTACCCTCCCCACTTTTCTCTGAATAGCAAACTGGATCATTTCATGATCCTCCCTTGTACTAGCACCTCCCCCACCAGGTTGTCCCCAGAGGCTAACACCAGATCTAGTATAGCATTTTCCCTAGTGGGGATGAGTACCTCCTGCATGAGGTGTAGGTCCTGTATGCACGTCAGGAACCTTCGTGAGTGGCTAGACCTGGCTGACTGCTCCTCCCAGTTGATGTCAGGGTAATTCATATCACCCATGACCGCAACATCCTTTGCATGCACGGCCTCCCCCAGCTGCCTGGAGAATTCCAGATCCAGCTCTTCCTCCTGATGTGGTAGCCTGGAGTAAACCCCTACCACCAGATCCCTCTCCCCCTGCCCTCCTCGAAGTTTGACCCACAGGGTCTCAGTTAAGCCTTCCTCTGGTCCCATTTGGAAGGTAGAACTGGTATACTGTTGCTGGCTCCTTCTCCCTAGATGCAGTACCTTGCACTTGTCTGCATTGAAATCCATCCTATTCTCATCTGCCCACTTCTGTAACCCATCTAGATCTAGCTGGATTCTGTCCCTCCCCTCCAGCATGCCCACCTCACCCCACAACTTGGTGTTGTCAGTGGATTTGGACAGTGTGTATTCCACACCCATATCCAGATCAGTGATAAAGATGTTGAACAGTACAAGCCCCAGGATCAAGCCCTGGGGGACTCCAATGCCCACACCCCTCCAGGTCAAAAATAACCTGTCCACCACCACTCTCTGGGTGCAACCATCTAGCCAATGTGCCACACATCTGACTGTGTAGACATTAATGCCACAGTCACCAAGTTTTTTTTAAGAGAATGTGGTGGGAAACAATGTCCAAGGCCTTCTTAAAGTCCAAGAAGGTGACATCTACCCTGACACCATTGTCCAGGGACTTTGTGACCTAATCAAAAAAAACCCAAGTTACTCAGGCAGGACCTGCCCTCAATGAATCCATGTTGGTTGGCCCTGAGCATTACCTCCCCTGCTGAGCACTTGCAGATATGCTCCCTGATAATTTTCTCAAAGGTCTTCCCAAGGACCAAGGTAAGACTGACTGGCGTATAATTGCCGGGGTCCTCCTTTCTCCCATTCTTGTAAATGGGGACCACACTGGCCCTTTTCCAACCCTCTGGTACCTGGCCAGTGCCCCACGAGCACTCATAGAGCCATGCCAGGGGCTTCGCTATGACCCCCGCCAATTCCCTCAGCACCCTTGGGTGAAGGGCATCTGGACCTACTGATTTAAACATGACCAGCCCCTCCAAAACTTCCCTAACTAGGTCATCCCTGACCCTAGGCCTGGTGGTGTCCCCCATTGGTCTGTCCACAATTCTAGTGGGGAGATGTCCTGGTCCCTGTTCAGGAATATGGAGGCAAAGAATTCATTAAAGAGGTCAGCTTTTTTGTTTGCCACAATCACCAGATTGCCAAGCCCATCCTGTAGGGGCCCCACGTTACCCGGTGCCTTCTTCTTACTTCCTATGTATTTGAAAAAGGACTTTTTATTATCCTTAATTCTGGTCGCTAGCCCTAGCTCCATCTCTGCCTTGCTTTCCTACCAGCCTCCCTGCAATCCCAAGCAATGGAGCTGTAGTCCTCCTTGGTGATAGCCCCTTGCTTCCACTGTTTGTACTCCTCCTTTTTTGCCCTCAGGCATCCCTGGATGCTTCTGCCGAGACATGGGGGCTTCTTAGCACTCCTGCCCCAAGGTGCATATTGGGTCTGACTCCCTTTGAACTCGGAGAATCATCTTCTTGAGGAACAACCACCTGTCTTGGACTACCATCTCATTGAAGCTCCGAGATCCCAATGCCTTCCTTATTAACCTTCTTAGCTTACAAAAGCTGGCCCTCCTGAAGTTGAGGACTTCTGCCTTGCTGCTTGCTTTCACCACCCTGCTCTGGATAGTAAATTCCAGCAGGCGACGATCGCTGTAGCCCAGGTGGTCGAGTACCCACAGACCTCTCACCAGGTCATTGACCATGGCCAGGAGCAGGTCCTGCAAGGCATTTCCTCCTGGGTTAGGTGGAGGTCCTGTATCCCGGCTAGGAACCTCCATGAGCAGTCAGACCTGGCTAACTGCTCCTCCTAGCAGATGTCTGGGTAGTTTAGGTCACTTATGACAACCACATTCCTTGACTTTAAAGCCTCTGTGAGCTGACCTGAGAATGCCAGGTCCAGCTCATTCCCCTGGTGAGGCAGTCTGTAATAGCCATACCAATTCAAGTTCCCCTTGCTTTATGCTGTATGTGCATTCCTGGAAAATGGCATATAACTTGAATTTGCATAAAGGGAACCCACTTTACAATATAACAAATAGGGATATGTTCCAAGACCTTGACCATACTGGCTCCCAGACCCATTTCTACCACTTTTATGACAATTTTGGTACTCACCAATAGCAGAAAGTACACACAAACACAGGGTAGTGATGAATGTTTAGTTGGTGTGAAGAGAGGGTGATGAAGGTTCTTCAGTTTCTGACTCCACATCACTCGTAGGAGGTACAGGAAGGGTAACATCCACAGGAGATTCAACAGGCTCCCATCACCCTCCAACACCGTCGGGGTGGGGTTGGGGGTAGCCAAGTGAGACTCAGAAGCCATAATGGAAATGGCAACTACAAAAACACGTGTCACCGACAACGAGCAAGGAGCACAGATCCACATAGGAGACTAGATTTTGGTGCGTGTCACTCCCATAATGTACTGCACAAAGCAGATGACTGCGAGCTTCCATCACACCAATTGCATAAGAGTGAACTTACCTCGAATATAATAAATTTTTGGTATAAAAAGGATCATCGCATAAGGATAAATTCTCAGATACAGAACCCACATAAAGTGAGGGGAACCTGTACAGGGAACTTAGCTTTCATATCTCTAACCCTGAGCTGAACACACAAAATCTGGGAATGCCATCTGTGCACTTCAGTCACCCAAAGAAGTTAGTTCTTCTCCTGTGTGAACTGTGATTTTTTTAACATTAAATGGATAATGTCAGATATTCACAGGGATGGCAAAGGCACATCTGATGCAATGGCCACCCCAGCACCAAAGTTCAAGTCCCTGCTCCAAATATATAATTACCAGACTTGCTCAAGGAAAGTCATTAGAATATGGATAGTTACAAATAATAACAACAGTAATCAACATTTTTTTAGCCTCTTTCTCAAAACTGACTAAACCATTTTTACTCATCTTTTCCAAAATTTTGAAAGGGATATACTTGGTAGATACACTAGGGACAACCAAGTAAAAGAGGGACTAGGTGCATTGATTAGTATTGCCAGATTGATTGCAAGCTGCCAGGGTGTAGGATGTAGTAAGCAGGATGTATTCAACAGAGAAAATCTATTGATAGTAGATGTAGCATATTGCATGCAGTTCTGGTCCACTTAAAACTGGATCAAGTTCAAAGAAAGACCATTAAAATGATTGCAGGGACTTACTTTCTTCTGAAAGAAAATGAAAGGCGCTTGGCTTGTTTAACTTAATAAAGTAGGAGACAGAAGGGAATATGGTCACCCTCTACAAGTACATTGGGAGAGATGGAGATATTAGGCAAAACCTTTTTAGGGTCTTGTTACACATTGCACTTTAAACTTCTCAAATGTTGATCAGGGTTAGTATTAGTTCAAGATTAGAGTAGTTACATATTCAACCTAAAAACCTTCTCTGACTGTCCCTGACCAGCACATCTGTGACCTGCTACTAGAGGGCTGTTGAGCAGATGCCTAACTGGAAGCTACAGTTGTGAGTTGTTCACATAGGACAGGAGGGTGGGCCAAGTGGACAGCACATCCTGGAATGCTAGAGAACTGAAACTTGGATGGCTTATCTCTGGGGAGTGGCCACTCATTTGTGGAACATGAGTTATGTAAGATGGATCACAGGTAAACTTGCCTTCAAGTGGTATAACTTCAAGACACCTAAAGAATACTTAAAACTAATTTACATGTATTAATATGAGGGCAATCTAAGGGCTATGAACTCCCTTAGATTAAGGACCACCATTAGCACAAAATACAATGGCTAAACATTGGTTACAGATAAAATGTAGAAGTTTTGGAATGGTCTTCTAAGCAACCATATCTAAAACATACTGAAATATGATGAAAACTAATATGTGATTTTCATTCCAATTAATGGGGAAGAAGTGTGCTTTTAGTACAATTGGGATTTAGTATTTTCAGATTACAATCCTACAAATGCATAAGAGATAAAGATGAATGTATACCTTATCATAAAAATAAACTCAGGCAGCAAGGACTCAGATTCATGTTGGGGGTACAAAAATACGCGTGTGTATTTTCAGAAACCAAGCATCATTTTGTGGCGGAATGCCGGGCTAGCGATTCCGGCACTGCTTGGGGAGCCGTGGGCTTTACGGAGCGGGCAAGCGCGCGGCTTGTGGGGCGGGATTGGAGGTAGCTTTATGACCGCCTTCGAGGTTCGCCGAGTTGGCGCAAGTAGACAAGTTAGAGTAAGTTGTTAGTTTTCTATAATAAGTTTGTAGGATGTTTGTTGGTTCACGGGGTTCCGGAGCAAGCCCTTGCATTTTAACCTGATTGGCTAGGTGCGGCTGCCAACTCCTTAAGTCCCAGAACTGGTCAACAGCTCATTGAGATAGGGTGTTAGTGGTAGAAGT